>NW_012026779.1:1860118-1993312 GCF_000956235.1 Wasmannia auropunctata
CCGTCCCCGGGGCTAAGTTGCAAACGACCGGCAATTTCCAACCCTAGCTACTAGGCCCCGGCTCCTCGCGGCGGCGCGCGTAAACTTACGTAAACGTATGTAAACGGCTAGTCTCGCGCGCGCGGGAGCCACATTTTCATCGATCGACGACGGTTCTCGCAACGGTTTGCGCGCCGCGTCTAGCAACACGGTAGACTTAACGTCGGTGGGTTCCGGGACGAGTATACATCGGGGGTTGGCACGAAAGCTCCCCCGCGCATATACACACGGACACGTATACACACGTTGCGGGCGTGCTCGCCTTCTTTCTCTCATGATGTGTGCTAACGCCTCGAGCGTGATATACGTACGCCCTATATATACGGGGTGTATCGAAAGGTAATATCAATCGCGGCGGGGAGGTGATAGAGGACGAAGTGGAAAATGTAAACGATGCTTATCTCCGTACGATGCAATAGATTCCTGTTAACGTTTCTCTTTACGACCATGCGGAGGGAAAAGTGTAGCCTCGCGATTCAAATTGTAAATTCTCCACGTTGAGGAATACTCTGAATCTTGCAAAGAGAGAAAAGTATCGTCGAGCCAGGGTAATTCTGTTTCACAAACAATGCGGTAAAATAATTGAAAATGCCGGACAAAGGTCGATTTATAAATTATGAGAATAATCTCGTTCGTATTTCCGTAAAAGAAAAAAAAAAGAAAGGACTTTATTAATAGAGTCAATTGAAAACAAAGGAAGGATATTACTAATTTTCTAACTTTTTCTTTATTTTATGTTCTTGAAGGCTTTGTGCAAAAAAAAATAATAATCTTGGATTGATTTTTTTGCGGAGAAAGTCCCCTTTCCGCTTAGGTACCGCTAATAACGGATCGCTCGGTATAGCGGATGTAACTGCAAAAACAATGGCCCGTATACCGTCAGGACGTCCGCAAGACAGCGTCTGTGCGGGCTCGCTTTGCCGACGTGGCGGCGGATACGTGAAGTACGATTAGAATACATTTACGTTTCGCGAAACGAACGGCGCGTCGTATTCGTATTCGTATGCGCGGCGAGTGTGTGCGACGTGTCCACGGACACGTGTGTTCGTGTGCGTGAAGAAGTGCAATCAGGATCTACAAAGGTTGTAGCATTTCATAAAGGTCACATCCACCACAACCCGCCCCGTGCTCTCTCCACGCCGGGAGAGGGTATTAAAATCAACCCCCAACAGCCGCATTTAGCGCAATAGCGCGCGCGGCCGGGCCGGCCTTTTCTTCTCGAACGGCCTCCATTTTCTGGCACCGACTACGTCAATATCTTACGCTCGTAACGGAACGGTTGTTCATCTTTCTCTTTGATACTTTCTTGCTCCTGTTTATTACCGCGTCTATATTTTTATATCCCATCGTGACGATAGACGCGCGTATATAAAGCCATTTATTTCTCCGGGCATAAATTGACGAACGGGGGTGGTAGCGTGTGTAACAAACGCTGTCCCCGCCTGGGGATTTTGTAGCGCGAGGTCTCCGATAGGAATTAATGTCGAACGCAGCGTCGCTCATCCAATCGAATACGTTGTTATACGCGTCCGATACTTTTTTTCCAACTTGAAATTGCTTCTCTAAACTAGAAACTTGAAATTACTTCTAAACTAGACACACACTTCATTCAATTTGCGGATTGCGAGAGGGGGAATGAAGTGCCCGTGCTCTTTGAGAAGCTTTAAGCCCTACCGCTTGCGGCTTCGAGCAAGTTGAAGGAAACGATCGGCAGCGAGAGCTCTTTTTTTTGTTCCGAGGAAGAGAAAAAAAAATTGATGAGACCGTGAGAGGCGCAATCCTCCACGCGACGCCAATGACGCCTTTGGTGCGTATTGATCGCTGCGTGGATCTACGCGCGAATGCGAGACTATCCTGGTCTCGTCCTTATCCATCTATCTGGCCATCTACATATATCCCGTCTATCGACGTGCCCCCCGCCGCACCGGAATGATAAATCTGATATCGCCACGCGAGACAACTTCGGGCCGCTCTCTTGCCGGAAAAATCGAATCATATCGCCTGGCGGTGATAGGTACATCGCGCGTGTCGCGTACAGGGTGTACGTAAATTATGACATCGAAATATTAGCGGGCGTATTCTCGATTTTGAAACTTGCTTTTTTCTTCTTTTTTTTTTTTAACTCTCAGCATTAAACGTCTGGATAATTGATGCCAAAGTACGGCACGGCTCCTTTCCTCGATGGTTGTGTTTTAATGCGGGAAATATATAGGTACGTGTTACCGAGAAAATGAGAAATACTTTTCCTTGTTAGAAAATACTCCGACGTGCTGTAGTTAGCTCTTTTTTCGTGGGTTTGTTTGAGCTACACCTTCTGTACACGTAGTAAAAGCTCGCAAGGACGGAACCGTATTGTCTCTCCACGATGAAGTGGCGACGCGGCCGGGGTTGGTGGCGGTGGTGAACAGCGAGAGCGTTTCGTCGTTGTACGATAACGGCCTAATAAAATCGACGTCGTGTCGTTGCGAGGATGCGTAGCCATACAAAATTACTCCGCGCGCCCACGCCACACTCTCTTTCTCTCTCGTCCCCTTTAATAAAATTAATTGGTCCGTCCCCCCCCCCCCTTCGCGCAGTACGTCATCGGGAACGGTTAACTTGCTCAGTGAGGATCTTGAGGGAGGCAATATTTTTCTTGGAAAATTAGATACAGGCTCTTCCATTCTGAATTATATTTTTCAGCAGTGCGTATTTACGCATCACGCATTTAACTTCTCGCGAACTTCTACGTCCTCTTTGTTCTTAGTTTCTAACTCTTCAATCGATTTCACCAATCGAATACGCTATCTATATTGCCATTGCACGATTTATAGGTAATAAGTAAGAAAGAGCGTTAAAATTATAAAAATACTCAGAGAAAGAGAGAAATGATTATTTTATGATGACAAACTCTATTTTTTATTTTTTATTTTATTTTGCAACTTACGGTTTCGTTGACGGCGAGAAAAGTGCCCGACGCGATTACACGCTTTCTCGCTGGCGTTTCCTACCCTTTTTTTTTTTGCATTCTCCTTCGTTACTTCATCTCGTTTATTGGACTTTCCAATTTCTTCGTTCATCAGTCGCATCGAAAATCGTTGGCGCTTTACGAATGGAACGCCTGGCGTGGCACTCCGCGCACCGGACACGCTTTCTTGCGCAATTTTCCACGCGTTTGTTTTCATTAAATGGATCCCCGATGAAGAGGACCCGTGAAGCGTGTTCGTGAGAGAACTTTAGGGAATTCGTCGAACGTTCGTTTTCTCTCCCGGCCCGGCGGATTCTCACGAGAGTGCTCTTAATCGCTGTTCTTACGCAGCGAATGGCACTGCGCCGCCTGTGTATACGCGCGCGGAGAAATTTTCGTAAGAGTAATGCCTCGAGAGCGCAATTGCGGCGTAGGTTTTAATATACCATTGCGATATAATCGCAGTTTCGACGCGCACGCGAAAGTGATCTCCTACGCGCTTCTCGACGATAATTGGCGCGAGTTATATATTTTTAGATATCTCAGAATTTCTAGAGGACGTGCTCTTAACGTTCTTGTGTAAGGATCTTTCGGTTTACGAATTATAACGTTTTAATTACCTTTAATTACTCGTAACTATGTAGTAATCTTTAGAGGATCGCGACATGCACGGAGCACTCGCTTTCTAAAAAAAAAAAAAATTTTTTTTATTTCGAGAGACTTTCAATTAACAACTTTCTTTCTTACAAAAAATTTGCGGTAAATTTTCACTGCGAACGCAGACGTCGTCGGACATCGTTTACAGTCCACCTCAGGTCATCCACACCGGTCAATCCCTGAATCTAGAGTTCTAACAGACACGCGTGTAGAGAGTTTATTTGTTGGACTTTGCCGTAACGCTCGTCGCATAGGGAAGGGGACGAGGGGGAAAAAAGAAACGCGAGTAAGGCGAGGCCGCGGTTAGCGAATGGTGGAGGCGCATTAATGCCAGGGGAATGACGGTATAACTCGGCCGCACCCCTGTAAGGGCACCCAATCCAATAATAAAATCCGCGTCATTTGGCTAAAAGCTACCGCGAAGAGGGGTATCTAGTATCAAGGTGTGGCAATGCGACCCTTATCACGCGACCTGCACACCCACCCTGCACGGACCGCGCTTCCTACCTATCTTTTCTCTCTCTCTCTCTCTCTCTCTCTCTCTCTCTCTCTCGCTCCTTCGTCCTGCCACCGGGAGTAGCTGCGTGTGCGCGCGCGAGGACGGTCAGTTTATTATAATTGAATTTCGCAACTAGGCTATAGCGTCTCTATATAACGGGGGATAGCTGCGTGGATGATATAAACGGCGACAATGGCCATTGTTCCGAGAGTCTCGATGCGTCCACCACGGGGGGAGGGGGGTGGGGTGGGAAGGGTAGGGGGTTGGCTCGTTAATGGCGCCGACACTTTGCGGACACGTCCCACCCCTTCCTCTCCCTCGCGATTACCTTTTTTCGCGATTTCTTTTTCTTTCCCTCCGTCCGTTAGCGTTCTCCCCCACCGTCGGAGACGCCGATTGTTCGTTGCTTCGTATTTCTGACCGTTATTGGCGCCGAGTCCGTCGTCGTACTTAAGCTCGGCGCTTTCCGCTATTTTTAAACGGAGTCGCGCGGATACCGTTCAAGATATTTCCGCGCTGAATTTCGTCGCTGACGGGAAATCTCGATGGTGCGGGCGCGACATCCGTTTGGCGCCAGTTCTCAGCGGGAAAAGTAAAAGGCCTAAAACGATACCGAACATTCTTGCTGCAAATTCACACGCGTGCTCGTAGCTGGTAGCTACACGAGATTGTTGCACACGGAAATTTTTCTTGCTATTATTTTCTCGAATCGACCGGCTCGATTGGAACGCGTTCAGGTACCGGGGCAACCTATTACAAAAGAGAACGGTTCGCGCCTCTCTCGATATCTGTGACGACAAAAAAAAAACCTCGTCGGAGCAAATCGGTTCTCCGCGTAGTTCTCACTTGCGGTTTGGTACAGAAAAGAAAAAGAATGGATTGCGCCAGAAAGTGAGAAAAGAGACAAGTTATATATCTACGAAGATTACGCGAAGTGTATACTATTAAACGTTCGCGTATAGATATCTTCGTTAGCTTCCATGTTGTTACGATCGTTTCCGCGTCCATAATTTATATCCTCCTGTATTTTCTATTTATCCTTCTACTTACGTCTCACTTATATATCTTTATAGAAGCTCTACAAGCGAAACACCAATAACGTTAACAGACCTGTTTGCCGATAAACAGCTCGAAACAGTTTGCTGTCAACTGCCGATTTTTGTTGCCGGCATTTTTCGTTAAACCCCTCCCGCCGCCGGGAGGTTCTCGAGTCATCCGACGTCCGGTAGAACGGTACAACAACCACCGGCGGAGCGGGAGGATGGGACGGCGAGGAGGGGTGTTTGTGCATCGACCGTGTGCTCGGGTCAAATCGATCGGTTCTCGGTGCCGAAGGAACCGGTTTCCGCCGTGGCGTGCATTGGCGGCCAGCAGCGGTTCTCCGCCGTCTATCGCCCGCGCCGCGCGATTAACAACCGGGTGTAAGTTGCGAGAAAGAAACGAGATCGGTTGCTCTCGTCGTGCAACCTGTGTGCACTTAGAAAGTTGCCGCCGTCCCGCCGCTGCCGGCGACACGTAATCTGGAACGCGCCGCGCGATAGACGTTTCGCAAATCGCGCTCAACCGTGTTTCAACGACGATATTCCTGGCGCACCATGAGAACGTGATATTCCCCGGGGAAGCGATTCGATTTTGCGGCCGCGGCCGATTTGCGATAGCGTAATTTTATGTAATGGCGCGACGGAAAGTGACGCGCATCGATTTTTATAAAGTTGAGGGATGCGGCATCGCGAGAATGTACAATCGTGAATATCTTAGCGGTCACGATCGGTATTACATGGGCTATATGTAATGTATACAATTCCGACATGCAGAAATTACAAAATTATTTGGGATTACATGAAAAAAGTTAAAATAATTAAAATAATATTGCGCACAAATTTGATTTGTTATTTAATGAATTATTAAAATAATCGAATTTTACCCCCATCGGGATTTTATTAAATTTCTACAAAAGTGAACTGTCAATCGACCGTGTAACTCGAATTAAATGTATGAACACATATGTTCTAGAATTTTCGTCAGAAAGCAGAAAAGTAACGAGAATTTTTAGAATTAACAAAACGTGGTTAATATGAAAAGTTTCAGTTTGTAGCGTTAATATAAAAAGTTAAAGTTTGTAGCGCAACGCTAAAGAAATGAGGAATACGTAAAAGATGATAGACTTTCTTCAGAATTACGATTTATACCTGTCCTCGCGAGAACTGTGCCGCGCGGTGTGATGGCTCGTCACAAATCTCGTGATGTTCACTCGACTCGCACGTTTCATGCAGAAGATTGCGCGCTTCAAAAATGCGACCAGATTGACTTTTTATTGTTCGTAATACGGCCGTAGACACGGTCGACAATCCTCTCGGTCGATGTACGCAGGGTAGCGAATCAGTGATGTTCGTGACTCGGCCATATCTTGTCTCTTGACAATTTCTCATTTAATAAAAGTAAAATTTCCTCTTGTCTCTCTTCTTTATGAATGTAACTTTTGAATGTATCTCCACATATATTTTCAAACGTTGATAAATTGCATCGGCTTTCGCTCCTCTCGACTGTTTCTGTATTTAGGTGACGTAGTTGATTTGATAATGTCACATCAAGTTTATACTATTATTCCTATTGAAGCACAAGTGTTTCCACTGTAGACTTTAAAAAAAAAAGCGCCTATTTATGTTCTGGATAATTCTGCCTCGGCAACGGGGAAGAGTTAAGGCGCATTTTGCATCGTGACTTGCATCAAGTCATCTCAGAATTGCCGTGCGCCTCGCACCTTGACCCTTGACCTCTTTTTGTCACGATAAATGCAACGCAAATGTCTGCCCTCGTTACTTTCGTCATGAGGCTTCGCATGGACTGAACACTAACACCTCCGGTAATGTATAGTCCCTTCGCCGAGCAGATTTGTTACCGTCCCCAATGCTGGGCATCAATTGTTCCTGTTTTCTATGAGCTCGATCAGAGTCGACGGCTAAAGGACGATAAATTGAGCGCAATGATACAATACTTCTGATGGATCGAGATATTTCCGTCCATGACATTGTATACGAGCGTCATAATTGGAGCAACGTGAAATACAAGAAATTCTGCAGAATATTATTGTATTATACATAATATTCTGAGAAATTGAAAGAAGTCAATAGAGTTAAATCGTAGCCCGACGTCTCGACTTGTCGCTCAGCGGATTTACCGCTTCGCAATCTGTCATTTGCGGAGGTCAATGCCACGTAGAGGCGGTCACGACAAAGAGAAGTGGACTGAGACCGCGTTCGACGCGAATCAGTACCATCGATAGACGCGGAAGAGGAAGGACACGGCCGAGCGCGGGTTAACGTTCTTCTCCCCCAACCCGCATTTTCCGTAGTCGCACTCAAAATCGAATGACACGAATCGCGCGACGACGCGACGTATGGGTGCACGTCATTGCCGCCGTGCGAGCGGAAAGCGGATCTCGTACGACGAACCCGTGGACCTCTTTCTCTTCGCGGCACCCTGTATATTCCGAACACGCAGCCAGGTGAGCTAACGGTGCCTCCGGAGCGGTGAAGTAACGGGCTCCGCCGCGGTTTGTGTCGTCGCTGTACTTTTATTTCACCGCGGATACCCCAACTTCCACGGGAATGTATATCGTGTCTCATCATCCGTTTCTCGAACAGACCAGACGACAGCTCGGATATATGAATGTTCTTTTTCAGATCAGCACCGTTTAATCCTCCTCACGTGTTAACCGGCCAAGTTTGGTCGCTCTCGAAACTTAATAAACGTTTTTCGAGGAGATGATCCTTGAAGTTACTGATTACCGAAGATGGCACAGCAATATTTTATCTTTGCACAGCAGATTACATCGACAGCCGTTATAATCATATTATTAATGTATTTAGATTTTAATAAAATTAATTATATACGTTCGAATATACGTTCAGTCTAGATTTACCGGAGACATTCTTGGATAAAAGTAGTAGCTTAAAAAGAGCGCAGGGGATCGTTTGACACTGCGCGAACGAGATAAATCGTTCGCAGGCATTAAACTATTCTTCCGCGACACGCTCTCTCGTTCACATGCACACACGCGCCCGCCAGGCCGGGAGTTTTCGGAATGAATGGCGGTGAAACGTTTATGCATCTGCGAGCGGTAATATGCACGGCGAACTAGTCGGCAGAACTTTCCATAACGCTGAATTAGAATTGAATCCAGATTTCGTTGTATACATTACCTCGTATCTTTTGCGTGCAAATTTATTGATTTTCACGCGGTATACCGTCGCGAAAGGTATGTACGTTCGAGAATGACAGGGACGCAATTCAAATCGAGAGAATCGTAAATTCGTTCGAGGAAAAAATAAACGTTAATCGAAACAGTAGATATCTCTCTCTCTCTCTCTCTCTCTCTCTCTCTCTCTCTCTCTCGATAATGTGATTTATATTGAATTCTTTTATGATTGCGTCGTTAGGTACATTCTTATGTTACATACGAATCTTTTTGAAGTACGAAAATATAGCTTACTTTAAATATGGAATATTTTTTACTCAATGAAATTTTTCCCAGACTTGTTTTTTTCGGAATCTTGTTGCCGCGATCTCTGTCGCTGGTGAAACATCCGCGTTATTATCGCTAATTTTCGCGATTGCGACAATGTGATGCGATAAGACGCGGTGACGGATGCGTACTCGGATGCGAGATCAACAACAATACCTGCATTGGATGCGCACGGTGTTGATGACCCGATCTCCGAGTTGACTGTGATGGTTTATTATATAGAGCGTAGAATCGAGCTTTCGAATGAAACATGGTCTACGCGATAAATGTATTTACCAGCTCGCTAAAGTATTAGTTATATGTAATACCAAAAAAAAAAGCTTCACGAGTAACATCTGCAGATAACATTAACTTTTGACATTCTTAAATAAGAGACTTTTCATCTATTATTTGAAAACTTACTTCCGCTCATAAATCCGTATTTAAAGAGAAGTAGAGAATATACATCGCAAAGGCAGACGGTGATTTTAAATTTAAAGAGAGTTTATTTATTGTTAATTTAAAGAAGAATATGTCCGAGATAACATTTCTTGGAAACGATCACACATCGCAGGCAGTCAACGATAAAAGATCGGACGAATCGATAGCGGATCGAAATCGAAATATTTGACGTTCCCAAGATATGCACGCGCCACGATAGAGACGAACCGACGATAAATATTAAAACGCACCGGTTATGAAAGGCAAACGACGGTGGCGCGCAGAGAGAAGGAAGGTCGTCGAACCTTCGTCACTCTCAAACTCGTTTCCGCGGATGACTCGCGAGGAATTCAGCAATGGAATATCTCTTACCTAATCGTTCTTATATCATTCGTTACGCTACGCTTTTTCGTAAGTCGGTTCGTCAAAAAACCTTTCGCCGAACCTGCCGACCCGTGCCCGACGCGCCTTCGCGAGAAAATCTGGCTTTTGTGCCTCGCGTAAACAGCATTACAATAATTCTTTGCACTTGTAACAAGCAGTTACATAAATAAAAAAAAAATAAAAAAAGTTTAATTATAAGACGAGATTAAGAGATCGAAAGTTTGTTGTTTCAAAAAAGGGGGTACTCTCAGTTTTGAGGCTTAAAAGTGTTTAGCACGATATCTCATTCGATGAAAGAAAGTGTACGATTGTCTGCGCGACAATAAAAAAAAAATCGCGGAAATGCGTCGACGCGTGCTACTAGATATAATACGATTTCTTGCGCTCGCTGAAGGAGAGTGCAAATAGTAATTAAACAAAGACAATAAGTAGGCTATCGTAGATCAGTGAAAGTCTATCCGGATACTGATGAGTGCAGGAGAAAAGTTGGCACTCTATATTCATTACTGCGCGACAATAATACTTTGACAAGAGTGAGGGAGAAAGAGAGAGAGAGAGAGAGAATTTATATATATATATATATACATGTATATGTATCTTAATTGATTCCTTTCTGATTTATGTAATCGGCTACGCTCTTTGATTCTTTCGCTTAGAAAGTCCTTCGCGGTAACTTCTCGATTAAAATTAATGATGTACACTTTCCATGCGTTGTTACTCGATAAAGGCTTTGCAATGGATGCCGTTCAATTTGTTATTCGCGTTAGGCAATATGTGCTTTTAGCTACGATTGTTTTAGATTACTTCAAGAATGACAAACACAAACTTTCGTGTTTAAACTCTGTAAAAATTGAAATTGTCCTTTATTTATTCGCGTAAGAATTAATCTCAAATCTTAATATGTCTATTTGCACTGTTTGCTGATTTAGTTAGTCCTAAATAGATTTATTTCAACCACGTTTAATGTTTCTTTTATCATCAGAGATATAGATTTACTACCATTTTCTTAATTTTTATAATCATTGGACGTGCGATATTCTTGAACTTTTAATAATTTTATACCACACTGACACTAATTGACGTTCAATTTTAGCGCTTCTCGTTTTTATACACGTCTCGCTTGTATACGTTATCTTTAAAGAAACACCGATAAAAATTTATATATTCTGGGTGTAAGAAAATATTTTTATACCTTCGGTTCTCTTGAAGATCCCAAGTGCATTTTTTGTTATAACGTATATCATAGTTCTAATTAAGAACACGGCAATCCGTTTATTCCCGTCGACGACGTTCTCGAAAAGCGCGACGGGTATTTTTAACAGCTAGGAAATCAGACTCCATATCGTCGGTCGACGATTTGCAAGCCGCCGGCGGAAGCCTTACATATTCAACAATGACTCACATTTCCAGGAGTGTAACTCACCCCCTTTCTCACCAACGACAATGTACCGCGCCATTGTTTGCCTCCCCGTCGGAGATCGACTGTCCCTCCCTGGGTATGACGTGCTTCACCCAATTTCTCTCCTCCTCGTTTTTCTTCTCTCTCCTCTGACACTCTGCCATTTTTTACGCGAAATCACCGCAATTTTCATTTAGACGTTTGTCTTGGTCCTTTCACTCTCGGGAGCGGCGATAGCTGTAACGATTCGTAATTTCGAAGAGTTCAGATCTTCGTAATACTTGACAAATTTCAATGAACATATGGTAATTGTTACAATCAGATATTGCGAGAGAAGAAATACGCATAATTATAATTACATTAGATACGCCAGACGAACGTTGCGGAGAGGAAATAACGATCTAGTTGTTTCGAACTAGCCGACGATAAGATAACGATTTTATTAAACAAATAGAGGTAAGATAAACACAGACTCTCGCTTCGGGATGGGATATAGTATTAGCGTTTTAATGAGACTGTTTCTGTCGGCGCCGTGTACCAGTTCCGAGTCCCGATCAATGACGAGGCCTCTTTGATTAACGGTTCAGCGGGATCGAAGGGGGAGGAAAAAAATTCCTTTCGAACACGATATCCGACCTTAATAAGCCGCTCGCGTCTCACGCGTGCGCGCCTTGCAATGTAAAGTTCCTTATTACACTACTTTTTTACTTCGGGATGAAATTTTAGTTGCCGCATTAAAGTGCATCGGTGTAGAACCGATAGCTAGGAGACTGAACGGCCGTGTGTTATCTCAGCGACGTATCTTTTTTCTTCTTCCTCTCGGATACGAATGAAACATCTCGTAAAATAAATAAGTTATATGCCAGACGGTGATAGCTGAACTATAATTACGAAATAATTTAGCGATATGCTCCGAGATATATAAACGTGTAATTTAATTTTAGAATGATAAGACGCGCTGATAAATTAAGAGGCACGGCTATTAATCAATACGTCCACTGGAAAATAGAGTTCTCTTGTTGCAAGGAGCAACGGTCAGGTGTAGCTGTGGCCTTGGCTCAAGCTCGAGCCGTTTCCGGAAGAGGTTAATACCCGAAACGCATCGTTGCCTCTTAGGGCTGGAGCGTGTCGTGAATGGCTTTAAGTTTTCCACGCTTCGTGCAAGAAATCAGCCGTTCGGTCGACGTTCCTATTTATTTCCGAGCTCTCGTAACTTTGAAGGTCGGAGGAACTCGGGCTCGGATAATGTTATTAAATTTATCGATCGCCCCGTAAACACAAGAGCTCAGTAACTCGTATCGTAATATGCCGTGGGTGACCGATAGCATCGTGAAAAAAAAGTTCGTCCGCCAATCATACCCATTAGTTTAATAGTCTCAAGCGGCGGGGTCGCGCTAATTCTAAATTTATCTTCATTTCCTTCGGCAAAAAGAAAAAAAGTTGAGATTGTAATTTACACAAAAGAGATTTTAAAACGTTACGTTTAAGAGCGCTCGCGTCTAGTTTGATCGGAGATCACGCGAATAAATAAATAAGAGGAGAACCTCATTATTATTATTTTTTTTTAATTTTAACATGTGTTCATCGGACGAGAGTGGAATTTCCTTTTTTTGCACTACGTTTCTGGCGTTTTCGTCGTAACTCCGCCGCTGTTTCTACATCGCATCGTCGTGCCGAATCACGGCACGTTTGTCGGTCAATTAAAAAGTTCACGGTACGATCTCACCGGTCCGGGGAACGCAGAAGAAGAGGCGAACGCATGTCGGTGAACGTCCGCGGGGGGTCGTCGACCCAGGCCGACCATCACCAACTGAAGGAGGAAGCGAAGGAGGAGGAGGAGGAGGAGGAGGTGGTGGTGGTGGTCTCGGTCGTCTTCCTCGGTTTTAATGCCGAGTTGTCTTTTGCGCCGCTTCTAGGCGGCGGCACCGCCTGCCTCCGGCCTTGATCCTCGTGCTGAAAACCCTGGTCCGTACGATTATCCCGGTAATACGATGCCGTCACCGGGCCTTGAAGCCGAAAGGTCGTCTTGGCCGCTGGCGCCATTTGCGCGTTATATGGTCCCTCCTCGATACACACGCCGGTATGCCGACAGGAAAGCTCGAGCTATTTCGTTTTCCTTTCAGAAAGCTCGTTGTGAAAAAACACAGAAATGCTTGCAAAGGTGTTTGTCTTTGGTTTTATCCTTATATATCCGACGTATCAAGTTTTGATTAATTGCCCCCCTTTTTTCGTCTTCCGTAGTAACTCTGTAAATACGATGTTGAAGCGTGCGAAGACGAGCACATTGTGACTAATAAAAGATGTACTATACTGTTGCATGTTTTGTAACACGCGACATTTTCGTTGGTGTCTTGAATGACGAGATAAAGATTTTTCGTTTGTAATCGATGGAAGTATTCTTCTCTTGAGATGACAACTTCAAATATTCCTAAGATTCTCTTTAATGATTCTCAAGCCCGCTTGGCCAACGTTTCAAAATTCACATTTAGAATTTAGCAAATTGATGTGACACAATTTTATTAATGAAAATATAACTTGAAGAGCAAGTTACTATTTTTGTTTTAAATATTAACGTCTATCAATCTAGTCTATTTTATCACAGCCTTCTTACGACATTGTCTGGAGAACGTTAGCGCTGTTAAAAGAGGAAACCTTTCTTCGCGTCATACTCAATTCTCTTTCTTTTTCTTTTTTCAGCAACTGTTCCGCAGTCAGCCGCAAGGCGCGACTCCGCAACAGCTGCAACTTCTGCAGCAGCAGCAACAGCAGCAGCAGCAACAGTACCTGGCCGCATCCCAGGCACAGCAGCAACAACAGCAGCAGCAGCAACAGAACTTTCCTACGGCCCCGTACACCGTTATCAGCGGACAGGAGCCTTACGTAGGGGCGCTGATAGCTGGCGCGCCACCCCCTGTGGTACCGCAGTACTATGGTGTCGGGACAGTCGGGCCCTGGGTCTATCCGGCCGGATTGCTGCCGCAGGCACCACCCCAGGCGGCCGCGCCACCGCCACCCCGGCGACCGCTCACCCCCTCTTCGGCAGCGGCCGCGGCCGCAGCCGCGCAGGACACCGCCAACAATTTGGCACAAACGGTAAGCCAGCCGCCGGCAATAATCGTCAAAATTCGTAAAAAAACTAGAAGAGAACAGACGGATGACAATTTTCGCGAATCGCGCGTTTGCGAATGAAAATAAAATAAAAGACACGATCTCTTTGCCATGGCTTGATCAGGAGATATTCTCGGGGAATATCAACTCGATTTATCTTTAATTGTTTAATTGTAAAATTCAAGAAATGGGAATCACACGACTTTTTTTAGAAAATTTTTACGGAGTTTGGTCTAAAGAAAGTTTCTCCGGGGTTACGAAGATGTGCACATCGATGTCGCGTGTGTTTCAAATTAAATCGGGCCGCGAGTATCGCGATGATGCATTACCGTTAAATAAAGGGTCTAAATTTAATCTTAACGGCGGGGTAGATAGAGAGCTCACGAATTAGCGCGTACCGCGAATTAGGCGATGTTTCTAATTTTGTAAAAGCTATTTTCTCGCTCGCCCGTTCCGCGAGTGGCCGATGATTGTTTTTTGTGCTTGACGTAAGACGTGAAGCCGTTCGTTGTACCAATTAGAGATTGCCACATTGTCCTCCTATAAGATATTTTACTATTGTGACAAGTTAGAAGAGAAGGTAGAACTCGCGACGCTGTGATGTTCCCGACTTATAAAATTAGACATTCAATTTGGGGCGAGTTACGTCTATTGTATTTATGCGCGGCGATACAAATGAAAGCGACAGAAATCTGGGCGATTTACGCGGAGCTAAATGCATAAACGGACGTTTCAGATTATCACATTTTCTGAATGAAGTCCAAAAACCTCGAAGAGGTCTGAGGATGAAGCTTCCTTTCGAGCTGTAACTTCTCTTTACTAGAGTTGGCAAGAAGCCAATATTTTAAATTCAATTATCTCCTCACTTAATTTTAATACTAAACTTATTCCATTAATTTCTCAATGTATATAAGTTTTATTATTGATCGATTTTTAATAATTGATTAATTACATTTTGTAGTACGGATAATTAACTCGGCGCAATTAATCTTTCCGCAGGTACAAGGTCAGTATCAGGTGATACCGGCTTACTACGATCAGAACGGTTCCATCGTCATGGGAGGCGTGCGCGGGCTAAGTTCGGCGGCGACCCCCATGAGATTAGTGAGCCCCGCGCCGGTTCTCGTGAACAGAGCCCCGTCTCAGCCACCACCGGGTCCACCGGCACCGCCGCCGCCGAACCTATATTCTCAACCGACTCCGACGTCGCACAGCAACGCTACGCCCGGCGAATGCCTAGGTGAGTCTAACGGGAAATCCGGCCTGCCGCATTATCATGCCGTCCTCTTTGTAAACACACCTGTTGTAAGAAGTCTTGTAAAGTCATGTTGTGTGTAACATCTTGTAAAGATCGGACCCCCTTCCCCTTTTTCCCTCGTCCGTGTAATACGTGTGTAAAATGCATGATTGTGTGCTGCGAAACGAAATTATATGACAGCCGTTCGATTATGATATACGTAAACGTGTTGCCATCATCGTTAACGTCCGACATCACTTTGCCGTTCACTCGTTGACTCGTCTCTGTCCCCTGTAAATACGCGTAAAAACACGCCCGGCACTGTGTAACATTGCAACCAGAAAATACGAGAGGTCAGATACCAGGTCTGACGGCACGATTCCGCGTGTCGTAGATAAGGGTACGCGCGGCGGAGAGGGTGGCAAAGAGGGGCAACGCCTGTGGTCTACCATCGCAAAATGGGGATATCGCGCGCAATAGCGGAGAGAAAGGATAATTTTGCTGGATACAGATTTAATCGCGATATAAGAAGCGTATCGGATTTCGAGGGATTAAATGTAGCGATTAAATTAATATCTTCTGGTGGATTATTACATCACGATTTTCTCACACAAAACTGTGATGTTATTTGTCTGCATTTTTTGCAAATTCTTTCTCTAATAAATGCAGAAACGTAGGAAAATAAGGAGATTGTAGCATTACACAACATTACATTATAATTTAAAGTCAAGATATATAATGTGGGAAAAGCAATATAAATTTCATTAAGAATAGTAATTACATTAACGTGAAAAAGTGAATATCTCTGCGCAAAGAGCTCAACATTTAGAATATAAACTTGAAAATGTTTTTTTTACTTTATTTTTAATTCCTTCTACTTTTAAAATTTCTACATATTTCTTCTGTTTGATCAATATTATTTTAAAATTACTGCAATTACGTACAATTACTTTAATTAAAGATATGAATAATACAACTAACCGCTTGCGATTGCACATATCTTTCCGCGGAAATCGTCGAACGATACGATCGCGGTGCGGAATCGACGTTTCTCACGCAACGGCCTGAAAATTCGACTTCTTCCGGGCTCTCTCTCTCTCTCTCTCTCTCTCTCTCTCTCTCTCTCTCGTACGACGCCCACGTTCGCGGGCACGCGATTGCGATATGTAGATCGCCAGGCTTCTTCGGTAGACGGTGTAAGGCTCGGTAACATACGCTAATCAACACTTACGACGACTAAGAGAGCGCGTGTGGGTTGCGGGCTTTTGGTGCAGGTCTGGCGGCGTGCAGCGCAGCGGCAGTGGTCGCGCAAGCCCAGGCAGTTGCGGTGCAACAGGCGCAGCAGCAAGGCTCGGGACTTGCCGCAGGTTTAGCGGCTCTAGGATACGGCGGCTCCCCGCTCGGAGCATTGGGCTCGCCTGCCCAACTGCAGAATACAGGTATATCATCCGCGATCGTGCTCGATCCTCCTCTGTTCCTCCTTCTCCTCGGGCACACCTTTTTTTTGCTCTCGCTGAATTCTCTACCTTCCAGGAAAACAGCGCTCTCTCAGTTTCTACAAACCCGCGCGTTTCGCGACTTTGTTTTCAGCCGAGAGAGAGAATTTTGCATCTGTATTCTTGAAAACCAGACAACCACGGACCCTTCGGTGAATTCATAACATGTATATATATGTGTAATCCCCGGTTTTTAAGAATACGAATTGTGGAAACGAGCTTCTCGAGTTCTGAAGTTATCTTTGTATATATAATAACTGACGTAATAAGCGATAACTTCTAAAGCGCCAAGGGAATGTAAAATAAGTGTGCTCCCGTATGAGAAACCTGTACATTTGAACTAATCAATTTAAAATAAAAAAAAAAAACGGGAGAAAATAGATTGCAGCGTACATTGTAATTGTTCGGTAGTTACATAGCGTCGTAGAAAGACATAGATTAATCCTTTGTAAAAAAAAAATACCGTATGGAGATATGTATATTTTACTCTATCTCGTTATGTGGAAAAGAGAGACATCCTGAAATATCGAGCTTATCAACTCGAGTGCTTTTTTCCTGGGACCAGAGAAATTCCTTTTGGCTCCTCTACATTTGGTGGTGTGTACGGATTTTCATGTACAAAGAAAAAAAAATGAGTCAAGAGTAACGTAAGGTGTTTGCATGCTTCATACAACCTAATTGATTTGTACTTTTCATGTTGAATATACAGCCAGCTCTCTTTCAGCGACGTGCCTTTCTAAAGTAGAGCGTTTGTGCCGATTTGTTGATTATTATATATCCATGATTCGTATATATCCATTCAATATCGTCACGTCTCTTGTATGCTCGATACCGGTTGCCCTCGAGCATCCCGTGTTAAGATGACGGTGTCCGTCTTGTGTGCAGGTTTAGGCCTCGGTGCGTCTTCAACCGGCAGACGAGATTCCTTTGATAGAAATACTTCAGCCTTCAGTCCAAGCTTGGAATATAGCCGGGCGAAGTGGCCTCAGAGTTACGGCGCCCTCGGTAAGGATCGTTTTCTTGTGTGTGAAATGTTACTCCGATAATATATAACGGGGTGTAGGGCGTCTAGAGCGAGACACGTTCGAATGTTTTCCCCGTTGCGCGGACAAACGTACGGAGAAGCGCGAATGATAACGGAAGTTGAAAGGGGGAATTATCTCGCGCCTTGTCGACTTCTCCGCTATCGTCTTCTCTCGCCGTACGTTGATACGCAGCGTGGTAACCTTTCAGGGAATTCGGACGTGCCGGAGTGTTTAGACGCCTGTACACGACGACTGTGAGGCATCTCGGAATCGCCATAGACGCTCGATTATCTATGTTGTACATTGTGTCTTAATAATATATCGTAATCCATTTGTACACGTGCTTTTGTATACATAACTCAGCTATGATAACAACACTACCCTTCTCTCTAAACTGATCCCGGCGTATAAAATTATGTTTGCGTCCTGATGCTTGAAAACGTCTTAATTGGAAGCGTCCGCGCGGACGACTGGTTTAGAGAGCGTATCAGTGTACGCCATCCGTAATCCGTAGTAATTTTAACATAACACACCACGGGATTAGAACTTAGCCGTTATACATTGTACATTGTTTTCTGTACAAAAACTGTACAGCGCATCATTCACGATTCAGTGAGATAAGAAATACTATTTTCTCTAGATACAGGTACCTGGGACAGTGTGTATTTAGCTACAAATGCAGGTACTCCCTGCAAAGAATATACAGACACAGGTACAGATACAGATCGAGCATAATTAGATACGAGCGCTTAGATTCTTGTTCGTGTAATTTCGGGAAATTTTGGAGTCGATTTTTGTTTAACAAGTATGGATCATTGACTACTTTTAGTAATTAACGATAAAAGACTTATTGGAACTGAGCTTTTCTCAGTAATAATTAAAATAATCAGTCTTCTTCGTTTGATTTAAATTAGATTATATCATGTCATAGCAAAATTTTCATTATTTTTTACAAGGACATGTGATATCCGAGATCAGAGATCGAGATTAGAAATGATGGCGATCTTTGATATGCGAGGAAGAATCGACTCCAAATTGATCAAAAGAATCATCTGTCATTAAGCGCCTCAATTTATTATGCAGGTACAGTTACCGCGTCACCGAGTCCCCTGGGTTTGTCATTAACACCGCCGCCGACTTTAGGGGGATCTTTGGGTGGTCTTGTCGGAGGTGCCAGTCGAGTATCAGCAGCTCCCGGTGCCGAAGCCAAGTTCCGCGCCAGTGCGGTACCCACACTAACAGCCAACGGAGTGTTTGGCTCTAGTAGCTCTCTTTTTCCCAATCTCGTAGGCAAGCCCGGCCGTGGAGGTGCCGCTAATATCAATGACAAAAATTCCGGAGGACGATCCCGTCTGTTGGAAGATTTTCGAAATAATCGGTAAAATTGATGGAATTTCTTACAGTTCTAGCATTTAAATTACGATGTCGGCAGCGAGAAGTGATATAATTTGTTGTACTATCATTAATAAATTAGTTCTCTCAGGTGTCGTTTGTGAGTAAAATACATCGGCAAATTGTTGACGAAAGGCTCCTTTTTATTATCTTGCCTAACGAAGTTTATTTTGTCCGTATGTATGTTGCTCTGTTTTCCCTGAAAATAAACTTCTATGACAATTGATTAAGATATCTATTAATTTAAGACTTAAGAAGATAAAAAAAAGAGTACGCTTCAAGTTTTACCAAGTATAAATGGTGGCATGTGAAAAAAGAAAATTCAATGTATATTGCAAGAATAAATTACGTATGATTTCTCGCTTCTGACTTCGTAATGAGTGGCTTTATCCACGCAGTTGAACAATGCGTTAATAAATTACACGTGTTCTTTTCTCCTCAGTTTCCCGAGTCTTCAGTTGCGCGATTTGGCTAATCATATAGTCGAGTTCAGTCAAGATCAGCATGGTTCGCGATTCATTCAGCAGAAATTGGAACGAGCCTCAGCCAGCGAGAAACAGCTCGTGTTCCAAGAGATCCTCTCGTCTGCATATTCTCTCATGACAGATGTCTTCGGAAATTACGTCATTCAGAAGTTCTTTGAATACGGCACACAGGAACAAAAATCGACTCTTGCCCAAAAGGTAAATTTCAGTTATATCTCGAAAAATTATTTTATCCAAGAGAATTGATTGGAGTTAACTCATTTTAATCTAATAATTCTTGATAGTTCAATATTGATCCGCAGGCTATATGTCGGAACACTCTTAATGCACTCTTGATAAATGGTTTTTTTCAATCATATCTTTTATTTTATACATATTGTTTTTTATTGTAGTTTTTTATTTAATTTTTTTTTTTTTTTTTTTTTTAGTATCTATATCTTATGCAGAACATTTTTGTTTGCAATTTCTATATACATTTTTAAGAGATCATAGATTGTTGATAAATCTTATGTTGTTCTATTATAACTATTCTATTTTTATCATAACTCGCTGCATTGTATATGACGAAAAAATTTTGCGTGTCATCTGATTCAACGTGATTACGCATGAGATAATCTGACAATTTGTCAAGTAATTACATTAATGATATCTCTATGAGTGTTCCTTTGTTTTATTATTCTTATTTTTTTATATCAGGTTCGCGGACACGTCCTTCCGTTGGCGCTACAGATGTATGGCTGCAGAGTCATACAGAAGGCACTCGAGTCGATCGGACCGGAACAACAGCAGGAAATCGTGCGAGAACTGGATGGGCATGTGTTGAAGTGCGTCAAGGATCAGAACGGGAATCATGTTGTACAGAAATGCATCGAGTGTGTTGAACCGCGAGCATTGCAGTTCGTGATAGGAGCTTTTGCGGGACAGGTATACTCTCTGAGTACTCATCCGTACGGTTGCCGAGTGATCCAACGTATCCTCGAGCATTGCACTCCAGAACAAACTCAAGGAATCCTGCAAGAGTTGCATGCCGCAACTGACCAACTAATTCAGGATCAATATGGCAATTACGTCATTCAACATGTGCTTGGTAAATATCATGTCTTTCATACCGATTACCATACGCGATTATCAGAGAGCTAAAGATCTTTTGGATGAAAAATTTAAAAAATTTCAATACATTATTACTGATTGATAATTGATAATATATTATTACTAGATAAATTATGGCTATATATAATAATAATGCCATCTGTATCATCTTTATCATATAGATTTTATATATTCTTATCATTGCGCATCGCTATTATTATTAGCGATACGCAAAGTTGAAAAGTTCATTACCATTTAGATTATTATTAACTTAACTCAAATTTTATTATGTCAATACTAATAATAAAATTGTTTTTTTGTTATAGAGCACGGAAAACCAGAGGACAAAGCACAATTAATCGGCAGCGTTAGAGGCAAAGTACTCGCTCTTTCCCAGCACAAGTTTGCGAGCAACGTCGTCGAGAAATGCGTGACTCATGCTACAAGACAGGAACGTGCTGTACTGATTGAGGAAGTTTGCGGCTTCAACGATAAGTGAGTGTACTTTCGTATCGGATGGTATTGTTGAGAGATCTGAATCCGGTTGTTCTTGAGAGTCTAATGTTTTGTCGTTTATTTATTTTTTCATTCTCATCGAGCAGCGCGTTGAATGTGATGATGAAGGATCAGTATGCCAATTACGTCGTCCAGAAGATGATCGACGTCGCGGAGCCGCAGCAACGCAAGATACTGATGCATAAGATTCGGCCGCATTTGGGAAGCTTGCGCAAGTACACATACGGCAAGCACATCATCGTTAAACTGGAGAAGTTTTTCATGAAGACCGCTTCGGCGATGGGAGTAGGAGCAACGCCTGCTGGTACATCGACGAACAGCGGAGGCGGCGATCTCGGGCCGATCGGACCGCCCGCGTCCGCCGCGTCCGGCCCGGTCTCGACGTCGAGCCAGCAATCAACGCAAGTTTTATAAACGCACGTGCGCGGGATCACCTCCCACCGCGGAAAAGGAAGAGAGTTCCGCAAGGAGAGAGGCAAGAAGAACCGCACGTCGCGTTAAGTACTACCACCACCAACCCTATCTTTTTACCTTAGCGAGATCTGTTCTCTATCTATCGACGGGAATGACGTATTTCAACGAATTTCCCACGTTTTTTTCTTTCCTCGTTTTGCCCCGTGTCCTTCGAAGGCAAGAGAAAAAAAAAGAGGCGGAAAAAAAAACTTCTCGGACGATTGTTTCTCGTGAGAAATTTGCTAATGTAACGATCTTTCTTATTTTTGCAATCGTGAAGTCGACGACAATTTGTACAGTAAAAAAACCCACAGCTTCACTTCGGGACCCGGGCAACGCGAGATCACGTTATGGCGAAGTCTGTTCTAACGAGAACCCCACGGAAAAACAGTCCGTAGAAACGAGGATAGAGATACGTTGTAGCGCATTTTTCTATCGTTTTGCAATACGTACCCCTCCCCTACACGGGAGGGAGTATCACGTGCGTAGAGATATTCGCATTACCGAGTGTATTGAGCATACCGAGTAGACGTTGCACTATGATTTCTGATTTGCAGACAATGTTTCTCACGATCGGCTCGACGAGTTTCAAATACGTTTCACGACCAATCGCGCACGCTGAGCCAAGCCACTGAGGCTTGATGTCTCGTGCCGTATAAGAATGCATTAAATTTCGTACAGATCCCTAAGAGAGGATCGCTCGATTGAATTATCGTGCAGAGCAATTACGCTGGATTTATTAGATGCGTTACGTCCCCTCGAGTCGGTACACGGAATAGGAAAGATGTTTTAGGGCTCTAGATCCTACGGCGAGAGTAAAGCAAAACGGTGTCGTTACATGGATGTGCGAAGCGTCGGATGTTTCTCGTCGAGAATTATAACCTCGGCGAGGACGTCAACAACGAGCTTTTACGAGGGCGACGCGATAAAATCGCGGACAGTTTTAGAGAGTTAGGTCTTAGTGCTGCATGCATTTATATCGAATTGTACGAGGGTTGTAACACATATTTACACGTACATACATACACATACGCAGAGAGACAAACACGCCGCGCGTAATGTGTGACGTTCCCGATCTCGCGTATACCGCGCCGCTTCCTCTCTTTTACACGCAACTGCTGCTGCTTTAGTATTATTTTAAAATGCGCGGTATGCGCCTGATCGACGTGTCGGCAGACGAGAGAATAGGGTTAAAACTTGAGAAGTAGAAGTCTTAGGAGTTTATAGATATGTTGTTTAATTGTAGCATAGCGTTTGACATGGGAATGAAAAAACAATCAGGCATAGACCCCTTGGATCTGGACATCTGACCTGACCATCGATCTGTCCCCCTGAGACTACTTGGAACGTTCACACAAAGAGAGCGATTATTTCGTTATACGATTTTTTCTTTTCTTTTTTCCTTAGTTTTTTTTTTAACGTCGAGATTAACGTTTGAAAGTTTTTAAATGAGAAAAAGGTTTAATTTTTTTTCCTTTCTTGTTCGCATTGATTTTCTATTCTATGATTACGTGACACACACAGAGGGAAGTGAAGACAGATACGAAAAAGCAGGCAAAGTGAGACAACAAGATGAGCTGTTTACACGCCACTATGTTCTCCTTTGTTCATTTTTCACGTTCGTAGCTTCCGGAGTAAGGAACACGTCCCTTCCTCACTCTCTTTCTCATTTCCACCGTTTCCCGTATCCCTCCCCTTACCCCCTCCCTCAAACCCTCTTGAGATCCTCGAATTTTGTAAATTGTGATATAAATAACAAATGTGTATAGATACGAATATCCGAAATACGCGAGGACCGATAAATTCAGTGAATATTTTATTTCCCACGGGAGCATTGCCCCTTGTTCTTTAACGGAGTCTGTGAATATTATGTATTATATGATAATTACTAATTATATTAAATTTATGATTTACGTTCTAAACGCTGCTGTCCTAACCGTAGCTACGCTCCCCCTCCCCCTCTAACCGAACTCATTCAATTTCATATTTTTCCGAAGTATCCAATTGTAAGATATAAACATATTTCATGAAGTTGCACTAGGCAAAAAGAAATTATATATACATATATATATATATATAAATATAAATATATATATAGAGAGAGATATTCTCCCTATCCCCGCCCCCTCCCCTCCCTACCCTTTATATAATTTGCAGCTACAATTCTTGGAACGTAAAAGCCGAAGACCATTGTACATTGTATAAATGATATAAACGCGTTTTCGAGAAACAAAAATATATCAGAAGATCGTGCACAACGCATGTGTATCTATAATCCGTTCGCGCCATTTTCTCTCCATTATTCTCTTCAGATATATACATATATATACATTCAGACACACATACACCATACTTTTCAACATTTCAATTGTATTATAGACCGTTGGAGGACAAAGAGCGCACAACACTCAGCCATTTTCATTGGGATCGCGCGTACTTTATGCCAACTGTAATTGTATAAGGATACTCTTTTTTTTTTATCTCGGACAAATTTTTATACATAACTTTTTGTTTCATTATCCTCGGTTATCAGCCATCCTCCCGTGTACAATGATGTGATATATTTTTCTTTTCGAGGTAGATGTTAAATATGTAGAAATCAAAGAGAAAAAACATAAAAAAGGAAGAATGAAAGAACTCACAAAACTCGCCAGCAAACTAGATTAAACGCCCCCGTCGCACGACTCTGTACAAAAAAAAAGAAAAAGCAAAGGAGAGGGAAGAACGTGTAGCAGCTTTCTTTGTAAGATATTGTAAATAACGATTTATTAACGAAATTGACAAATTCTTAAGTACCTCTTCTCCCTCTCTCTTTCCCTCGGTCCTCTCCTTCCCCTCCCCCCAGCTGTCTCTCTCTTTCTCTCTTACTCTTTGTTCGAAGCAAAGATTACCCTTGTCGAAATGCCGTTAAGGGGGTGGGTGACGGACGAACAAGCGACGAAAGTAAAATAATGCGGTATTTCATCGTTCGATTCGCCGCTTACGATGCGTATAAAGATCCACGAGATGCCTAACTCTCGCTTCTTCCTCGCAACGGGCGACCCTTCCGAAAATCGCTGAGGCTGCAGCGTTCGCTCGATGTATCACACATATTTACATGCACACATACACGCGCACACAGAATGACACACGCATACGCAATTGACAATGCTGTAGAGAGGCGAAAAGTACGATTGATAGACCTCTCGTGAATATAGACAGACATTCCAACCGCCACCTCATATTCTCAGTCGACAGGACGCCGGACCTGTAAAAACCGCTTTAAAAGAAAAAAATTAACAAATTACGTAAAACGCGAGAGACGTGTAAGCGTGCTTGTAATGTTAATGACGAAATTGTGACGGGAAGAAAAAGAAATAGTTCCTTCGTCATGTAATGATAAATCGCGAGCGCGCGTTCATTCTGTAAATTAAGAGTCGTTAAAGGGAAGACGGAAAAAAAAACACCGCGCCTCATCTGTAACAGTAATCCCATCGTTCACACCCGACGAAATTGCGCGTCGTAGGAAGCGAGGTATAAATTAAGCGAGTAAAAACGTTGCGAAAAAGAAATATGAAAAACGGCACGAAGCGTAAGTCGAACGCAAAATATCTCATGTCTTATCAGCTAACGTAAGATTATCGATTTATCTATTCGTATTTTTATTACTATTATTATATTATTATGATATTGTATTATTATTACTATTATTATGCTATCGGATATTGTTTGATTAACGGTCCCCCTTTCTCTCCCCTATTTCATTATTCATTTCCGCTATTACTAATCGCGCTAGGCATATGTAAATGTATGTATATGCATATGTTGTAAATCTGCACGTATATACATATATATATACGTATGCGCACACGTATATATACATATACATATATACATATACGCATGTATAAGCTCGGCACATGTAACACACACATTTATAAATATGGTATAACATGTTCCAAGTACACTTGTCATTAATCTTTCCGATTGTCACATTTTTCCTATCTCTCTCTCTCTCTCTCTCTCTCTCTTCTCTTCTCTTCCTCCCCCATGATAAAATCTCTCGAAAATTTGGTATGAACGTTTAGGGAATAGAAATCGCATTAATCTAGCAGTCTGTCGTCGTATATCTACTTAAGCCTCTCCCTTGTACCAGATGAAAAAAAAAGTAAAGAACTCTTCTTATCGATTTTTAATTATAAATAGTGTAAATTTTTTATATAGTACGAAAAAAAATAATGCGATACCGCTGATGAGACGCTGCCTGAGTAAATGCATTGTATTGCGTGTAAAGAAATGGAGTGCGGAGAAAAAAAAGGAAAGGAACTGGTGACCGGTGAAATCACGCGATCTTCATACAATCTTTATCCGATCTTTATTATCTTTCGTCAGTTGTACGCTCTTTCCTGAAAGCGAATTTTTACGAATCACGTTGATCCAGATTGGGTCCAAGTTTTCGAGGTGTGTGATCAGCCTCGGTAAACCAATTTCATTTCCTTTCTTTCTTTTTAACAAATGTACAAATTGACAATGGCGTTATGTTATTTGTTGCTTCCGACAGCAGTCTCGAACACCGTGATCTGTAAACTCGATGTAAACTCTCATCTGCGAAAGAGAAGCAAAGGGAGAAGCGGTTGACCAAATTTATTCTGATTTTCCCGCAATAAGTTCCGGGACGTCTTTGCTGCTCTTTCGGCGTGATGATGTGCGGAGATTTTCGCGAAGCGGGAGCGTTTCAGAGCGTCGCGCTCTCATAACGGCGGCGCACGTAACAGGCGCACCTCCGGGAGCGAAAGTACGCCTGAGCGAAAAAAAAAATTGAAAAATTGTATCTATCAGATATCGCCGTATTATACAACGAATTTTTAGTTTATGTTCACCAACATGAAAAATTGGTGAAGAGTAAAGTAAAGATAAGAATAAAATTATTTACGAATTTTACACATTTCTTAAAGCTTTAGTTTAAAAGTACGAATGAATTAAAAACTTATATTTCAAGATTCATTGATGGAACAGTTTAAATTCATTTGAAGTTGTACATACTTCTAGAATTTCTAGATATTGAGAAACATTCTGAATTTCGTTACTCTCGACTTTTGACGTTGCATATGTGATTTTTTTTTTTTAGTAAATACGTTGTATATATGACGATATTGCATAGAAAGCTGCAGCATCGCCGTGTGATAAAATTATTATGTAAAATCACTCTGTTTCTTCGAACGAAAATTTATATTTTAGGATAAACCTTTCGCTTTCCGCTATCTCCCCTTTTTTCTCCTTCCCGTTTCTCTCTCTGTCTGTCTTTCTCTCTCGACCTCTTTTCCTGTCCTATTCTTTGAGAATCGACTCGCAAAACGACCGGAAGGCCCTTTCTCACCGGGACATTAAAAACATTAAGATACAAGCAGATTAAGCAACCCTATAAATATTGATTATACATATATATAAATATATGTATACATATATATATATCTGTATATGTATAAGCCTTATCGGTATGATATATATATGTAATAAGTACTATTTAAATATTGTAACAATTGTATATGATTTTAATACTACACGCTAATTGTATCATATATATATGAAGGATCTGCGACCTCCCACTTTGCAGACATATACAGACAAAACATGCAAGTACATAAACAGCAGGCACATTCAACACACACACAAACACACATATATACGTTACACACAGGGCATATCGTACCCACGCATGCACGTAGACACACCAAACACTTGACCCGCAAACACGTACACACGAAACCACACACACACACACGCCGCACGCATTCGCGCGCACGCATACTTGCAAAAGACGATTGTGCAATTTTAAGACACGTCGAGAAAACAAGTCGACACGCGGACATTCTTCGATTGCCCATGCATTCATCTCACGCCCACCGGATTCAACTGCCACGGCGCTGGTATATGGACAGTTGTTTGCTCGAACGAAAGGCCTTCGCGGCCCTTTCTCGAATATCGTCGGCCTTAAGGGAAAGCTCGCCGGAAAGCACCCCGAGGATTCAAATGCCAGACAGAAATCCCGTCTTTCTGTCCACGCGTATCCCGCATTTCTTCGACCGGCACGATTATCTGATAATTTCTTTGTAAAATAGACATTCGGAAGAGACGTTTAATAGAGGAATTGTTGGAATCTGTTTTTGTATCGGTTGTCAGTCGCATCTACAGGATGCGAACTTGCAGAGACTTCAGGGTGGTGGCCTCTCCTCTCGCTCTGTGAACGTATTATTCGTTCACAAAGAAGACAGGTTGATGCCTCCTCGGGACTTTCGTCTTTAAGACCGACGATACGTAAAAACGCAAAGAGGGATAAGCAAGCGAACATCAGCGGGAATGGTGCGCCCTGATATTAAGACTGATGTACAGTAGCGCGCTATTCTCATCATTTCACGGGTCATGCTCCTCCACCGCTCTCCTCCCCCTACGCCGAGACACCACTCGCCTCTACACACTCGCGAATTAACACGAACACAACAATACGGAATCGCAGGGCTAAACTAAGTATATATATATTTCGTATATATACCAAAAAAAAGAACGTATATATTAAATATATATATAAATATCTCGTATATATTTGTCTGATATATGTCATATATGTAACGCGTAACACTGTTCGTATCAACTATCGGCTCCTATAAGAGTGCGGCCCGAAAGCGCGGCGGTATCCCGCTGAGGTACCTTGGGAGAAAAAAAAGAAATTACCTTCCAAACGATCGGAAATGCCAAAATTGTGGAGTCCCACGATTTGAATCGAATTCTCGTAAAAAATTCTTCGACCTCGGCGAGGGAATCTTCGCCGAGAGGGAAAAGCCTCGTGCCTAGGACGTCCGCACGACGATATATGGGCCGGTGGTACTGTCTGAGACACACACGATAGATGCAGAGGGAAATAAAATGAAAAAAATCAGCCGCAAGAAGTGTATTCCATGTTAGCAGATAATTAGATAAGTGGGACGGACAGGCATACGGATTTAAAAGAGAAAAAAAACGCAAGATCACATAACTTGTATATTAGTGTATAGAACGTAGAAGACGATGAAATAGCCATTGAGGAAAAAAAAAGAATCATTTTCGACAATGTTTTTTACAAACAGGCAGAACAGTGCAAGTAGATTAAACAAAAGAAATAAAAAAAAAGGAGAGAAAAATGTCATTGTACCATTGTAAGCGAGAAAAAGAAACAAGGAAGAAAGGAACCACGCGCGAGAGAGAGCATTCTTTTTCCGAGGCAATTTCAGTAGATGCGTTAAACGGGATGGACGAAGTCTTCGTTATTTCACAAAAAAAAGACACGAGCAAATTACGTACAGCAAATTAACTTGCCGAAATTATGAAATTACGCGTTTCAACGAACTTGTTATTATTTGAAAATGACGCTAAGAGCAGACATTATCATTGGTTTCCGTTTAAGAGATGTTTATCTTCTGTTTTTGCTTTTCGTTCTGTCCCTGTCCGATTTAAACTTGGTTTCATTTCAGAACAACGTTAAACGATCATTCCGACCGCGACTGTTCGATATAACGTAAGAGAAAAAAATTATATAGATAATCATTTCATGCCTTTATGCAATTGTAATCTGTTTGTAATCATCTCGAGAATGTATATAGAATTAAAGAGAAATGGAAAAGCGATACTAGGCAGTTCCGTGAATATTACTTTTGAAATTACATCATCGGTGATTCCGTTAGTTTCGTGATATATTAACAGCAATTTTAATTTAACGTTTATTTTACATCAGTTTTAGTTTAATGCTTATATTTATCGTTCATTGCAAATAACATCGCAGTATTGGAGAGTACTATAGGTCGATGCAAGAGAGTTTGTTTCCGGGAATGTAATTGCCAAGTTCAATCGAGCCTGGTAAAAATTGCGGTTGACAGGCAAGATTTCGTTGTATAAAAGTGTGAACTCTACTCGGGTGAATTTCTTTGAAATAAACCTGAATGGAAATTTACAATTTTAATTGTCGCTTTTGACGTCTTTTCTTTCGAGTCAGCGATCGAGATTGCGTCGCGATCTGCATATTATTCAACGTTGCGAGCCGAAGAAAACTGATTCAGTCGGTCTCGATATTTATAATTTCATTTCGGTTTTCGTCGCAATTTTAAGAGTTTCGCGTTCCTCACTTTCAATCGGCTGTGAATCCGCCGCGCGCGTTGCCGCGAATCGTTTATAGATCCATTGATAAAGCGATCTACAGTTGATTTCGTTTTACGATTATTCCACTCGACTTAGATGTTTTATCGTGAATCTGCATTTCGATCTCATTTCTTTTGTCGTTTTAATCGTCTACTGCAAAAGTTTTTCCACGCGGAAGTCAGCGTCTCTCTGATTTGAAATTGATTTGATTTGGTTCTCTCTCTCGCCCTCTCTCTCTCTCTCTCTCGATTAAAAAAAAAGCCGCGACAATGTAACTGCATTTTATGCACACTTGTACACACATACACATACACAAAAAAACACACAGGACACTGAGGATTTAGAGATCTATCGAGTTATTATCTTAGAATTGTCTCGGTAGCGGTCCGCCGCGCATTGAAATAATGAAGTAAATGAAGTTATAAATAATCAATTAAGGAAGGTTATACATATACTTGAGTATAGAGATAAATAATATTTGTTCTCGTGCTGCAAACGGCTACGTATTACGACTAAGTAGATGCAGTGATTATTGTATTGATTAATCGTTTACGAATAATTATACACACACATGTATTGCTTTCGTCTTGCTTGAGTTTTGTCTCTTTTTTTTTTTGTACGCAGCGGAAAATATCTACCTACTTTTAGATCTTATTTATTGTCATCTCTCTCTCTCTCTCCGCCACATTCTATAGATTTAATACAAATTGCACGTAGGGCGATCTACATTGTTAGCGGGAGGTCGAGGACGTAGTCGCGATTTGCGCGCGTCGCGCGCGTGTACATGAATTTTCATATTTTTCTCTCTCTCGATATATATCGGGCGTACATACGTTTATATACATATAAGAGATGCGAAAATGTAATTTCGAATTCCACTGGAAATTCCTCGGGGGAATCCACCTCCTGGCGATCGACTTATACGATGCAGAGAGCCGTGCTGGTAGTTTGTGTTGAGACTAAATAGCATTTTTCACTCTCATTAAGTAGGCATATCCACACACGTACCCACTCACACCCCCACACCACACGTACACACACACACACACACACACACACACCGAGGTACATACACACGCCGAGAGGAAAAAGGAAAGGAAACACATGACACTCTCTATACACACATTTTAACGAGACAAAAAAGTGGATAATGGATTAACGGTATTCTAAATGTAACATGTATATGATGGCTGTACAAATGTAACATTTTTTTCCATTATGTATGATGATAATAATGATAATGGTGAAAAAAGGGAAGATTTGATGCAAAAAGAAAATATAATTGAACAAAAAAAAATGGAAAAGAAACCGTGTGTGCGCGTCGATTGATGTGAACGCCGACGTCTCGAAAGCGATAAGGTCAAAATCTGTCGGCGCACCCGCGCGAGTGATTTACCAATAAAACTACTATTACTTTTAATTAATTATGAAATACCATTTCTGTAATAACATTATGATATAAAACCATACATTGAATGGCAAAAATATGTGTATTTCATTCCTACTCCTGCCCTCCATGGTTATGTGTAAAGTTTAAAGAGGATTTATATATTGTTCAATTATAATACACACATGAATAATGTAATACAAATTTAATTAGTATGGCGTAATATATAATTAGTTCATCGTTATTTAAAATTCATAAAATTTAATAGAAGTTATATTCGCACAATGTATCAAAATGATGGAGAAATTATTTCTGCGAAAACAACGCGTTTTACCATTTTCGTTTTGATATTGACAATGAGATCGTATGAAATTTCTACTTTCTTTTTCATCTTTCTTTTATTCTGCTTTCATAACATTTTAAATTTGCTTTGTGACACGAAATTATGAAAAAACAAAATTACAAAGATGAAGGAGCGTGATAGAGAGTATTGACGTAAATGTTATAAATGCAGATAGCTTAATAATAAACCTTGTGATTTATTGTAACATTTCTTTATTAAGTACATAGCAAATGTTTAGACATGTGAACAATGATAAAAAATGACCGTTATTAACATAAAATATGCATTATTTACAAATATCTGTTTGTATAGATAAATTTTTGTTTAGTCGAAATAAAAATAAAAGTCGATACAAATTATCATTGTTAGCGAAATAGCTGTGACTTAATATTGCGTGATACTGCGAGTTCTCGAAAATTTGTTTACCTTATAGATCTGTTTAAATGCAATGAATTTCCAGGTATAAAACACGCATTTATGTCCATGTTCTTATGCGCACATTTTTTTGCCTAATAATAATAACATTTTATCGATAATATGTAAAGATGCTGTATCTATTATTTGTGTTAAATTTGCCATATATGTATACCAAACAGTTAAGTACATTTCGTATAAAAACTGGTAATATCTTACGAGTATTTAACACAATGTAATATTTCTATCAATGTTTATGATTTTTCTCTTAATTTGCCGATGTACGTCATACATCGCAAAGAGTATTGAATTTATAAAAAATATCGTAAATGTTACGATAACAAAATAAATAAACTTTCAAATATAATGTTAGAACATTATAAATAAGCAATTGCACAGAATTGAATATCATGAAATATATATAACTTTATATTTAGCTATCATCTTATTTATCTTGTAAAATTTTACCTCACCTAATTTTGCTAATAAAAAATGGATTAATTGAAAGAAATCACAATAGGAATTTATTCCTACATCATTCTCCAAATTACTTAACATTTTACACATTTATAAAATTTGTTTGTCCTATTTTTTCTTCTTTCTATCGTTCCGTTCGTATCTTCCTCTTTCGCGATTAATTCTCTTACATTACTTCTATACACAATGCGATACATAAATTCACATCATTATATTCATAATTTATGTACAATATGCTTCTCCCTTGGAGTCTGCAGAAACATGACACAAAGTCTTCGTTTACAATTAACATTTGATTCTTCAACAAGCTACTTACACGACTTTTTAGTTTTTTTTTTTTAACTTTTAATATGACGGCAGTATGACTGCGAATCAGAGTAGAAACACGAATCAAAAGCCTTCTCATTGATTTTTTGTCATTTAACGATCAATGTTTCGGTTAGCATAGAATATGAAATTTTTTTTTCTTAAGGCCCTCAATCACTGTCCTCTGCGTTTCGTGGAGTGCGAGTCAGCGGTCGCCGGCTATCCTCGTCCGATCCGTATATTACTTCTTCCTCCGAATCATTGAACATCGAGAACGCAGGACTATCTTTCGTTATCGATGAGTCTGTAACAAAGAAAAATTGTGTTCTAAATATAAATAATATATATGTTTGAATTAACGATATAGATAAATCCGCAAGAAACAAAAGAGACTAATAGGTAGAGTTACATTAAAAAATTACTTTTAAATGTATTTTATAATTAAGTAGATTTATAGAAAAGAAACACAATATTGAAACTAATAATATAATAAAAAATATTACAAGTCGTTTTATGAATGACATTGACGACGTATAAGGTGAATTTTTTTCCGTATTTCTTCTCAATAATTAATTCAAAAATATTTTTTTTCGATAAATATTATGTAAAAAAATGTCTTCATGTTTTTATAAGTTCTTAGTACATTTATCTTATCGTAAGATTTTTGCTTTTGAAGTTCATTGCTGTAAATGAGTAAGTTATTATATGTTAAGATAGAGTGGAACAAATTGTTCCTTCGGAGACACTCACGTTGCCCATACACCTGCTGGAGTGCAGGTGCGTAAACGTATGCCATAGTGTACAAATAAAAATTGAGGAGACCATAAAGAGCCATGAACTGCGCGGACGTGCGATAATAAGTGGAGAGGCGAGAAGCGAAGCTGTCCTCCAGTACACCGGCTCCGAATTGACGTGCGGTGACCAAGCTGCAAACGCCGGCGACCACCGCGGCGAGCAACGTTAAAAATCGCAGACGTAAATCTGCAAAACGAATCGCACGTTTATCGAGTAACCGTAGTTTGTCGCCTGAAGATGCAATAGTCTTAATATCAATTTATGATGGAGAGGATACGATTCTTTTTATCAAAATTCATTTATCACTGGCTCGATTTTTAAATATTTTTTTAATACCTACATGTTTAAATTGTTCATTTATAAAATTCAAGATATAGACTGCGTTCGACGAGTATGCTATTGCCTTATTTTTATTTCTAATGATAAAGATAAATTGACATAGTAGCGTTGATAACGCACCGCTCGAATTAAAGGATATATTTACCAAAGTATGGCATAGATCGTAGTTCGCTGTATGCCCTTAATATAAGAAGCAACAGATACGCGATGTAGAAACCACCGACCGTGAAGAAGAATACCTTGAAGCCCTGAAAACAGAAGTGTGGATGTTAGAATGTACCTACAAATTTAAAACACCTCTCAAATACTATTTTCGCTATGAGTTTCTCTATCGCGATATCGCATCTTTTTGCCAGTCTTCTTCGGTAGAGACTAGTTTCGATCTCTATACCACTTTCGATACGACGCCAAATAAAGATCCAGAACTGGTAATCTTGGAGTATAACATGAGAAGCACTAGCCTAGTTGAGAAATTATCTATATCAGTATCGGATTGGCGATCGAATCTGCGTGTGGAAAAAGAAGAGAGTTACAAAAGTTACAACGAACGTGCGGAAACAATAAGTGTTCCATAACAGCTGTAGTAAAATTATTTTTGACCTATTAATCTGTGAACATGAAACAATTTGGTAAGTATTTAGGCTTAATTCTTTCTCAATTTTTTTTTCTTGAGAAAACAGTAGTTAATAAGAACATAATATTTTAATCAAATAGACTTATATTCTCTCTTCTTCCGTAGAAAATTATTAAAAATATTAAAGTAAAATAGCAATGTTTTATATCCCGCAATTATTCCAAATTTCTTTTCTTTTTCAAAATGAATTAAGGCAACAGCTTGTACTGCGTTGTTCCGCTCGATCGTTTATTTAACGAAATAAATTAATTGTATCAACGAATAAGCAGCTGTTAACTCGATTAGCGATCGGCATTATTATACTACAAGCTTCGCTAAGGATCAGCGGATTGTACACGAGCGTCGAATGTCCGGTGGAATTGCGGAAAGACATCGCAAAATACAGCGAGCCGAAGCCACTGCAAGTGAGCTGCACGATGCAACTCTTGTGCCCGCCGGAAGATTCGACGAATCACGAGAATCGCGATCGGGGCTATCAGGTGCACGAGTACGACCCCGATGCGGACGCCAGGGCGATGTGCGAAGTGAAGCTCAAGATCAACGTTGTGAGAAATCTGAACGCAACCGGAACGGAAGAGGAAAATCCGTGCGTTGAGCTCGCGCACCACGAACATCCGGTGTTGCTGCCTCATCCGACTAACTGCAGCTTGGTAAGTTTTTCCTCGCGGAAAAAAAGCAATAAGTAAATTATAAGGCATAAAGTGAATTTCTCACTTTCGATGTCGCGACATTTTCTGTATAGTAAAAGTTTAGTTCGCTCTTATTTCTTCTTGATCGTATAGAGAACTATCGAATATCGATGAGATTCGGAGTATTGGATTCCTTCGAATAAAGAACATAATTTTATAACAATTTCAGTTCTACAAATGCGACTGGGGCGTGCCGATGCTATTCGAGTGCCCGGAAAAATTGCACTTTAACCCCGTACTCCAGATGTGCGACTGGCAAGCCGACTGCGACTCGACCTGGATCGGTTGTCCACGGCCGTTTCCACGATGCCCGATTAACGATTCGGATCCGCTATTACTGCCGCATCCCTTTCTGTGCGATCGATTCTATCAATGCAATTGGGGGACGCCTCGATTACAGGCATGTCCCACCGGATTGAACTTCGACCCACATCTCAAGGTGTGCGACTGGCCTGACAATTCGAATTGTCAGAGTTGCTGAGAGAGATCGCGAGGAGAAAAACATGGCATATATCATACAATTCAAATTACTCCTTGGAATTTAAAAAACGCGAGGCATTTTGATTACGACCTATGTTGTATTTGTAAAGAAATAAGAATGAAAAAAGTAACGAAATATTTTTTTATACACTCACAAAACAGATCTAATAGCCTATAAATGAATATATATTTTATTGTATTAACAAATTAAAACAATTGTATTAGTTTATATTAATAAGCACATTCAACTTACATAATAATTCGATGTATCGAGGACATAATTGTAAGTGGGATCCTCCAGCTCGGTACAACGAAGCCACGTGGCGAGAGTCAATGCCGCACCCCATAACATACCCACTACTAAGAGCTTGGGCAGGTAAAACGTGATAAGCCGTCTCTCGTTCTAAACAAATAAACAATTAACATAATTAATGGATGTAATACATTATAAAAATATAAGATAACAGAATATATAACGGATCAAGATTTTTATTTCAAAATAAAATATCTAAAATTAAAAAATGCACATTTATATTTTATTTTTTTAACAAAAATATGATTTCGGATTTTAATCTGTTAATAGCAAAGAAATAATGTGGTTAATTAACCAAGTAATTTAATTTTCTATTAATATAGATTTGTGTATTAATTAGGATTATCAATTAATTTCTCTTTTAACGATGTCAGTACCTGTCTAAGGCCATGGTAGACACAGAGCCAGAACATGAGAATAGCGCACAGGAAAGTCGTTTGCAGAATTGCGTCCAGCATACCAGGTACCCAGGAGTTCACCAAGAACGTCATAGGGAACAATGGATCTGTTCAATTAAAATATAAATTCAATAAAATGCTAAAAATCATGAAAACGTATTGGTGAAAAAGAAACTTACTATTGTACAAAATCAGTAATGGAAGAAGTATAGAGATCCATTTTTGCTCTATCGACCAATCGTGCAGCGGATACTTTCTCAGCGAATGGCCAAACCAGCACTGAAAGCAGTACATTTTTCTTTTTGATTTCTAGAACAGGCTTTTTAAGTATCCGTAGCAAAAAAAGAACGAGTTAAAAAGCAATCGATAGAAAATCATTTTGCAAAATTTGATCATCAAGATCGCGGATTAGCTAATCAAATTTAATTAATGTGAAATATGTGTATTTTATTCAATTTGTTACTCGAAAACAACACGATGCAATAAAGAGTTACACTTCTTTGTTTTACGATATTTACTCGCAAAGTAATATAATAGGAAGATAAAATTACGCATCATTTCAAAACCAATTCTTTAACATCGATCGTTATCTAATATCGTCCGCTCAATTTCGCAGAAACGAATAGCCTTCGACCTCGTTTTAACTCGTCCATTTGTTTACGCATTGTCGTTATTATAGCAATCATGGATTACCATTACTCCGAATGTCGTTAACAAGAAGATCAGTCGGAACCAGATTTCAATCTGCGTGAACGCCGGGTTGTAGTTCTTAAACTGTGAACAGGAGAAAATAGGAGAAACGTAAAGAAAAAAAAACGAGGCACTCGAGTCTCGGAATTGTCGTGTCCTGAACGAGCGTGATCATTTCATGCAGTGCTTACTGACGTAGAATGTGAGTTCTCGTATCGTGTAACGCTGATGGAAGCTCTCGAGTCCGTGGAAGCGGACGGTGATTATGTAGTAGCTGTAATCGAGGAATCCGAGATGAGCGACGACCAGTTCCTCGCAAGATTGCCTTTCGCACTTCAAGTGTCGGGTTCTAGAAAACAATAGTCATCATTTCGCATGTTATTATTCACGAAAGATTCATCTGTATTAATTTGTATATATATATGTATTTTATTCAATAGTTTATTAATTTAAACTCCACTTTTTTAATACTTTTTTAATAATATAATATTTCGTTGTGTTGTTAAAGGAACAAACGTATCATTAAAATGTAAGAATTTCATTACTAATTAATCTGGTTTAATGTCTCAACTTTAATTCTCGAAAATTTTTATTGCATCTTTACCGATTATGTCCAGCTTCCGGGGGTAGTACTGTCACAAGCTTGCGATCAGCAGTGATACCGTCTATGGAGACGCTAACTTGAAACCCTTTGTCGTATCTTTCATCTACAAATCATTGCCCATAATTAATATTCGAGAGAATAACAAAACTAAAATATAGATAAAATAAATGAATAGACTGAAATGCAGATATATCTGAATTTTTGTTATCACAATCGTAGCCATAAGGACAACTTTATTATTAATAGATAAAAATTTAAAAGAAATTTGTATTTATAATCTATTTTATTTCTTACTAAATACATTTATCCAAAAGAAAGAGATTATTTTTAAATTGGTACCAAATGATTTTATCATAGCATTGAACATAATGAATAGATATAGAACAATTTTATCCTGCTTCCTAACAAATTTTACGTTCCATAAACGCTTCTCTCTATTAGTTCAAATGATCTATTAGTTCAAATCATACGTTACCGTCGTTATTCGATGTCGACAACTTAGCAATCACCCATAATTGCTGGCTGTACGTGGACAGCAGAGGCGTCTTCATGATGAATGGACCAGTGGCCATCTCGCTGCCGTTCAAATGTGCTTTCTGTTCGCTGGTCGATGTTATAGGCGGTCCTTTAAAAGCATTACCGAAACGATCTTTCACTATTTGACGAGGTTAATAGCAATAGTGCTCTCGAATTCTTTTATTTTGAAATAAATGGAAATATTATATTATTGTCGCGATACTCACCGGCGAGGCCGATAAAAACTGCTAATCCAAAACACGCAAAAAAGGCAACAAACACCATGACAAATTCCCTCTTATGCATCGAGTATAATCGCATCTGCACGGATCTGTGACGGCAAATGCACGAGATTTTAAATTAACAATATACTGATATATATTATTACTATACAAATTATTATTATTATATTTATGCAAATTAATAATAAATATAATCAGTAATAAGAAATATATTCAGTGATAAGAAAGGGCACATGGCGATATTCCATATAAATACAAATGTCGTGAAATTATGTAAGATTGATTTTTAAAAAAATCCGTTCGTTTTTTTTCTACAGTCTCTACACACTCGTTCATTAATCAAAGAAAATTGAATTAAAATTAAGTTGAATAGGATGCTTTCAGAACAAATATTATTTAATAAAGCAACATCTACGCGCTAAGACTCTATTATTAAATTTTTATTTTCTGAGATTTTCCAAAGAAATCATGTACCTTTCGCAGCGGTCATGATGATAAGCCGGTGCGATGTACTTGTTAAATTCGCTAAAAAGATCACTAAACTGCGACAATGCATTTCTGACTTTGAGATTCCAACCGGCGGATGGGAGATGATACGAGTATCCTAATCCGGGCCCGTCCATCTTCAGGAATGCCTTTTCCTATACCTTAACATACCAATTGTGCGATATTTCTTTTATTTCACAGTCAAAAAATTTAATAATACAATAAATATGATTTGATTATTACATATTACATTTTTTTTTTAAATTATTAACGTATATTTTTCCCCCTCAATCTTTTTAAAGCACAAAATTTCTGTAGAACGAAAAACATAATTCGTACACTTTTATTTCAATACGTGAAATCATTTTCTTTAATCAAGAATTTATCCTTTATCGATATATTTATCAAAACGACGATATAGTCGCAACATGATATATGCTCCATGAACGCCGGATTTGCGACGTGTACGACGCGTGCATGTAAACAGAAAACTCACCTTCCACTTTATTGCGTGGTAATAGACACCACTTCTACCTGCAGTCTCGATAAATACTTGGCGCTCGCATAACGCTCACAATTTACGAGGGCTTTCATGGGCGGGATGCTGTGCACGGCATGAGGGGTGAGGGATTCACGATGGCACGTTTGTTTCGGGGTGATTTTCCAACCGGAGCTAAAATATACGAGAGCGACCGCACGAGCGTACGGCTGTATACTGACGCGCGCACTATTGATTTTTCACGCCACATCCCGCGGAGCAGCAGGGTTGCTAACACAACCGGTAATCGGGGAGGGTTGGAGAGAAGCGGTATGTTAAATAATGGTGGGTATATTCGTGTCGCTCAGATAATGGGATTCAATAGTACGTATTGCGCGCCACGCGTGCCGTGTGCCGTCGCAATTGTATATAGAAACGCAACGAGTCCTCTGCTGAAACAATTAAACTTGATTACATGCATTCACCGCACATACATTCGATTATTCAATATAGGATGAGGTATTAGCGAGAAGGTAAATTAGATAGAATTGAGAAATAAGAGATTTTCTTTAATTAAAATAATTTGATATTTTATGTTATGTAGTCTATAATATATGAAAGAACGCTTATACATATTCGTCACTCATGAAATGTCATTAATTAATCGATTAATCTAAGTGTTTAAAAATCTTATTTTTTTATCAATATTTATTTACAAAAAATATACAATATTATTTACAAAAAGTATCTCCGTTGTCAAAAAGTGGCTTACGAGTTGTTTTAATTGTTGCTTCAACTGTGGCTTACGGCTCGGACATTTTAGTCCCAATACTTGATCTTGCCATCCCAACCAGCTGTAGCAAGTCTAGAAGGCTCATGCGGATGCCACAACACGTCAATGCACACCCCGTCGTGCGCCTTCCACTTTTTGTACAACTTCGTTGTCTTCCAGTCCCATATGTAGCATTTGCCATCTGCATCGCCCGACACCAAGTAACTGAAATAAGAACACGTGTATTTTACTGAAAGCTTAATTAATTCCTATAAAACAAAAAATGATATTGCATATTTTAAGAAACGTACACACTTTATCTTTTGTATATTCAAATTACCTCATATCTGGCGAAAAGTCTAACCCGCACGCGTATCCCGCGACCATGTGCCCCGTGAACGTCTTCTTCCGATTCATTTTGAATCTATTTAACGCCGAGAATATAACGATCTTGTTATCCATGCTTTGGCAAGCGAGCCACTTCTGATTTCGCGACGGCGTTACCGCCGGCATAGAATGCATGGATGGATCAGCTATGTATTTCATATCCACAGGAATGTCCCTGCACAAAAAAAAACAATTCATTCTTAATAATAGAGCAACTTCATTTTTTCAAAAATAACTCTTTACTGAAATCAATGGACTCATACCATTCCCAAACCCGGAGACTTTTATCGTCGCTAGTTGTGACGAATCGCCTATTCTCGTCGACAAATGTGATGGTATTCACGGCACCCAAATGTCTATCATATTCTTGCGTTATTTCGCCAGAACGTATATCCCACTGTAACAGATATTCAATTATTAATATTTAATTAAAGATGTCATTAATTAATGCTTCATTTTTACGTTGATTGTTGCACTTTTCATCAAGAATAAATGAGAGTATTTTTGTGCGCTCGTATCATGGAAATCTTAAATATTTATCAGTACGTCGTTGTCGATTTTTTTACTCACACAAATAATCTTCTTATCGCTGGTACCAGCTACGAAGAGGTGCTGCTTATCTGGATCGGGATTAAACTTGGCGCAGTACGGGATCTTTCGACTCGTAAAGCGACTGATACAAGCTCCCGTTTCTGTGTCCCAGAGTTTCACATAGCGATCGTAAGCCGCTGATAAAAATCGCTTGCCGTCGTTGTCGAAACTTATGTCCCGTACCGCTTGTCGATGCCCATAGTACGTACGAACGCATCTCCTGTCTTTGTATACTTCCCACAACTGTGAACAATAAGACGATTAACATAGTACACTTTGCACGAGTAATACGTTTAACAGATTAAGTTAAAATAATCGTCACGTCGAGTATACCTTCACGCGACAATCCATGCTGCAAGACAGTAATAAATGCGCGGTGCGTGGGAACCATCGGATTTGCGAGATGCCTTTCGTGTGTCCTTCCCACGTGTGAATTTGCGCTTTTGGCAAGAAACAACGGTCGGGTGGCGATTCCGATCTGAGATTCACGCCTACATCCTGAGGAGCGTGCAAGAACGAGCGTCCTTGATAATCCACACTGTCTTTGACTGCAAAATAAAACAAAATAAGATTAACAATTGAGATACAAAAATGCCAACACGATCTAAAGCGGATCTTGGTGCTTGAAAATCTTATATGTGTAAATCTTAGTTCATGCTTGAAAATCTTATATATGTAATTCTTAATTCATACAAATTATGACGTAATATTATTAAGTATATCACAAGTACATTTTAAAACAATATTCACGTTAAGTTTTATCTTAATAAATTTAATTTGATAATGCAATTCTAAAAGTGATTCTGTATCAAAAAAGCAAATTTGTTACTAATACATGCACTAATATATTTGCAGTATGTTAATGATATATATGAAGATATTACTATGTAATACTGTCTTCTCCTCGAGCGGCTTCTCCTCCGTCTGCTTTCCTCGTTTATTTCGTTTGGCCAAGATTTCTTCCAATTCAGCAGCTTCCTCCTCGCTTGGCTTGATAACTCGCTTCTCATCAATATAACCACCCCAGGGACCCAAAAAGCCTTCAATGTCCGTTGGATCGTTGTTTCTGTGCCTCTTCCGTTTGTCCGACGGTCTCAGGGTGGTGTTTTCGAAAACAGTCTTACCGCCTGATTCTTCTGCCGCTTCGGTTGCACCGATCATAATTCTGCCTTCATCCGTGCTACCGTCTACAGTTGGATCTAGCGCATATCCTGTCAACAAAAATTTTGATATTAATTGAAACTTAGCTATTAAATAATTGTTTGATTTAAGCTAAAACATCTCAAATATTCAAATATAAATAAGCATATTTCGATGGATTATTGGAATAAAAGTATAAGATAATATTCTCTTCTTAATTTTAAGATAATAATGATTTCAAGAAATCAGATTTTAATAAGATAGAAAAATATATCCTCAATTATATATGTATATATTCTATATACACAGGGTGGGACCCTAAAACACTGGAATATGTCGAAAACTAAACCCAGGTAAAAGGGATATACCCAAAGGTTGTATATTATACATACCGTAACTGGCAAATGTTCTCCTTTGATTTTCAAACTGGAATTCACTTATGTGCGCCCGTTCTACGTATCCAGACAGTATATTTTTGACCGCGCGCTGCTGCTGCGTCTTGAACGGATTCTCCGGTCCCACCTCGGGCCCAAAGAGTTCCTCATACTTTGGATTATGTGTAACTTCCGTTGCGATTGGATCTATATGTTTTACACACAATTCTGTCCCCTGAATAAGGTATAAATGACGGGTTATTTCTTTCTGTCTCAAAAGGAACGTTTTTAAAGAGGCGATAACACAAGTGTTCATAACCACAAAAAGAGGCAATTGAAAACGGAGCGAATACTGCACGTGAATACTTACGGTAGGCACGACCTCCGGGGCAGCGCAAATTTGGAGCCCAGTGAACTTTCCACTGGGAAACGTGGACGCTAAATCCACGTTATCACCCTCACTACCTTCATCGCTGCTACCATAGTCTTTTAGCGCGAGCATTTTAACGAGATTTATTTCAGTTCTTCTTCTTGATACCTGTGGATTTCAGATTCACCAAATCTCAGTACCACGTTTTTTTGTTGTTTCTCTGCTCCCTGGGAAGACTAGGAGTCCAGTGACTTATTTCAGTTGAACGATTTTGCTCTCTACCAAGCTTCGTCAGAGAGAAACCTGAGAGAGGACTGGAGAGGACATGACGCCTGACGATCTTAACCTGAAAATGCCCTCGTGCCTGCACTAACGTCCTCTGAAGAAGTGGATGTAAACTACTTAGCAACGTTCACTTTTCTGCATCGCGGGTACATACACAATTTGTGGTGCGTGTCCGTGCTACATCCACTTTTCAAGACTGCCTTATATTCTCGAAAAATTGCGCATTCGAAAATCACATGTTCTCTCTCAGATTACGAATATTTCCGGCGAAGATTAAATTAAAATAATTACATCTATTTTTAACTAAAATTTTCATTTAGATATAATTATTTATTTATATTTAATTATAATTATATACTTAAGGAATATATATTTTCGTGACAGAATAGACAATTTTTATTCGATACATTGTTGTCTGTTTGAAAATCTCAAAAGCACATATATATTATACTGATATATATGATATTACAATGCTATATACTTTCTACGAGAACATTATTCTATCGATTATGTTGACGATTTTTTTCGAAAAACGCGTATCCTCTAAATAGTCTAAATAGTGAAACATTTTCGTAGCACACATCGCGTCTCGCAAAGAGACTATCGGTCCTCTGCTGCGTGACACGCTAACCGCATTCACGCTGCAACGTGCGTGTCATTCACTGGCGCGAGCTCGCGAGCGTGGAGCGCGTGCCGCGTGTGTGACATGACGCGTTCTCTCGCTCTGGGCGCCGCGGCGGCGTGTAGCAATCGCCGCGGCGACGGTGCCGTCGTGGGATTTAAATGCGTGCCAGTGCTTCAGTAGTAATAATCGCGTGAAACGTAACGCGCGAGTGGGCGTGAGCGACCGATTAGGGCCGCTGTGAGCTGTCACGTATGCATGAGGTCCCGCGAACGCGACGAAAGTCGCACAGCGATATTATGTGAGTATGTGTGGGAAACGCGCGTGAACGGCGTGCAGTTTCGGCAGTGAACACTCGCCGGAGTCGGGAAATAGAATGTGCGGCCGGCCTCCTGCCGTGCAGGCGCGTCGAGATTATTAAGGGCATCGCTTTCTACGATCTTTCCGCCGCGAGATCCGGATCTCGGCGCGGGGTCATTTTCCTCTCCGAGAAAAGTACGGGTCGGGGTCGTGCGAGACATACACGTATATGTACGTTCGGCCGGTGGGCGGAATTGAATCGCCTCTTTTACATCCGAGAACGTCGCTCCGTGCAGGCGCGAATAAGATGAAGTGACTCACCGCGCGGCGCATAGCGACGAGCAGGATCCCACGTGTCGATTTCACGCGTGTAGTTTTTCCGTTCCAGTAAATCGGAAAATTCGAAAAACTTTACGTTTTGCCTTTTAGTTTAACTTCACTTCGTCTTCCTTCGCAGATGCTTCCTACGCTGATGTGGATACCAAGAAGCTGACAAATTTCGCGTCGAGAATGTGATTTTATAACAATATTTTTATCGTTCAACATATATATTTTTGTACCGTCAAGATGCACTTTTCTATACCGGACACTCAGGAATTTATGGACAGCGCTGGGAATGCATATATCGTTGAGTATCTATACTTTTTTTTTTTATTATTCATTGCACATATTGTGTGCTTCCTTGTTTATTTGTAATAACATCTCGCCTGAATTGCAGGGATATAATATTCACATCAATGGATTGTTTCATTGCACCGCGAGATACAAACAGCTGTACAATCTCCACGTGCAACTGTCGAAGGATCTCAACATGTCGTTACCTATATTTCCTCCGAAGAAGTTCTTTCCCTTGACCGCCACTCAGCAAGAGGAACGGCGGCTGGCTCTGGAGAAGTACATCCAGTCCATCGGTCAAAATATAGCCATAAATAACTCGGAAATATTAAATGGATTTCTACTGAGTGCTCAACAAGAAACTGCGGACGGTCTGTCGGAGCAGGAGACTTTAGATATCTTTCTTACGAACGGATCCAAAATTTCGTTGAATGTTTCGCCGGGAGAGCATTCCGGTGAAGTTTTAAAGGTATATATTATTCCCAATAATTAATTTGTATAAAAACGATAACGATTCGTGGACGTGACAATTATTAAAACACTTTCTTTTCCACAGAGGGTATATAAACATATAAAGTTAGCGGAAAAATATCACTTCCATTTTGCCCTATTTGTTATTATGCAAGATGAGTTACCAGGTAGCATCAAAAGTGTGTATATATTCTTATAGCGTTTTATTAAAATATATCTACATATTTGGTTTTCTCTCGTTTAATATATGTTTTTTTTTAATTTCAGTATTGCGCAAGTTACAAGATTTTGAATCGCCATTTATAACGCACAAGTATATGAGTTCTATGGGTACGCGAGTTGTTCTCAGAAAAAATTACTGGGACACAACGTACGACGTTGAGTTATTAAACGATCCGGTAACGTTAAATCTACTGTACATTCAAGCGGCTGCGGAAATTCACAGCGGCTGGATTCCGGTTGCCAAGGAAGTGCAGCGTCAATTGGAAAATTTGGAAAAATCCGAGAGTAGAAAAGAGGTAAGTTTACAAACGAAATAGTAACTTTTTTTTTCAAGTAATTTATAGTGAATTTATAGAATCTTTATTATTTCAGTACCTGAATATAGCTCGTCACTTGAAATATTACGGCTACGTACAGTTTTCACCGTGTTACTGCGATTATCCCGAGCGTAGCTCGAAAGTATTGCTCGCTATAGGTGGAAATGAATTGAATTTACGCGTATTATCGTCCGAAGAGCACGAAGTCGTGTTCAAAGTATCGCGAATGCGATGCTGGCGCATCACTACTATACAAAATGTGAGTTCTATGAATATTTTAATGGGAAAATTTGCGTTTATAGATTATACACGTTATTTTATTATTAATGGATGCGTTTATAGGGAACGGATCATCACGAGGACAGCAACGAGTGCAGTTTGGAGTTATCTTTCGAATATCTAATTGCTAAGAATGAATTGCAATGGATCACAATTGTATCCGAGCAAGCGATTTTAATGTCTGTTTGTCTGCAAGCCATGATTGACGAGTTATTGCAGAAGCGCGTAGTGGGGAGCAGAATTCAGGTTGTTATATAAACTGTCTCAGATTACTTAAATGCTCAAATCAAGTCTCCTCGTCCGTAAACGATATTTGTGCGACGTTTGCAGGCGGAACCTGGGAAATCGTGGACGTACATTATGAGGGACGGTCAAACGCGTGTCATTGCAGGATCGCCGCTGCGCGAATGTGCCAATAATAATCATTCTAAATCGGGACCAATGATAAAGAAACTTGCTAACAAATGGTCGGCTGTGACGTCAAAGAAATCAGATGATTCGAGAGCTGTTGCTGATAAGACTCAGACAACGACAACGGATCTCGATGTCGTGGAAAATAACGTTTTTCGTATGATAGGAGACGACGATTTATGAGACAAATTTTTAAGAGCGTGCAAACACAGTGATAAAAAAAAACTAACAGGATATGTGCCTTATCGAAACGCTCTTTTTAAAAAAAATATATTTTGAGATATATTTTACAAATCGTGGACACTATTTCCAATTTAAAAATTAACGATAGGTAGCTCTCGAGAGATTTTCTTGAATGATTCATGTTTAGTGTGTTTTGTATGTGATTAAAATGCATTTATATTTATTGATAACTTTTTATAAAAACATTCTTTATACAAATTTTTTATATACCGTCCAATTCCAATGATAATTGATCTGATATAAATTGGAAATTAACTTGGACCAAAATTTTGCATATACAAAAAATATTCATGCACAAGGTACTTAATGATAGGGTTAGTATTAATGATACGCTCGTACTCGTTAACGAAAAATCAAACTGAAGAGATCAAACGCGCACAGTTTGTATAATATTTTATTATTGTTAAACAAAATGATTGAAAAGGCAGCATGTTAATATTTGCTTCTCTCTGTAATTATCTTAAACAAAACTATTAATAATAATATCTCGCTTTAATGTTATTAATAGCAATCGTTTTATATGAGTTGTTGTTACGTTCTATTATTAGACTATAAGTTTTCACTAAATCATTCACTCGGAAAACATACATTTGCCTTCAGTCTCTATATTTCAGCCCAAACACTGTAAAAGATTGTACAATACACAATACGAATGTAAAATCATGGTGTTGTCGTAAAACTGTCATGATTGGATATAAAGCCATATCTCCAAATGGAAAAATAAAAATGGACTATTACGTTGCCTTATGAAATATGTAACTATAAATCTTCGTATATGAAAAAGTGATTGCTAGCTAATGCTAAATGACTGACTGACAATCGTGTAGAAAATGCATTAAATGTACTTCTTTGTAACATTATTGTGTAAACATTTTTGTCGTTTTACTTTTTTTCTTTAATCCTAAAACGGATAGCGCAGAACATTAATTAATGGATACAGGTCATAAGTTTAAGAAGGAAGATTTTACAGCAGCATAAGCTGCAAAAATATAAAGTTTGTAAACCTATAGTTTTATATAAGAATGCAATTTACAACTATCCTCAAGTGCCGATGTATTGTACGAACTGTAAAATGAGAAAATACAATAAAGTCATCACAATTTTAACGCATGTATGAAAATGATCGAACGACCATGTAAATTATTTTTAAAAAATCTCTAAAAGAATTATGTACAGTTTATTATTGCGTTTCGTATATATAAAACGATATTGAAGCATAACTCTGTTGTGAAGCACTTTAATTTCCTTTTCAGTTGAAAAACCTTACTTAATATTACACTTCTGCGAGAGTATCAAGATTATGGATAATATACGCTTCAAATTCGGACCCTTATTTCATTGACAATGTGCAACCTTCTATATCAAAAATATGTTGTTATTCTGTTATTATTATTTTCTAAAAAGAAGAAAATTGAAGATCAGTTCTGGCTATAGCGCATTTCAAGTATAGCTCTATTTTCCACTACTTGCAAAATAGCCCAGACGTCAGCAAGGAATTATTTCTTCCACTACGATTATTCGCCATATTAGTATTAATGGCACGTACAAATGTATTTCTTTTTCACAAAAAAATATGCGGTCGAGAATTTGTTTTATGCTTTATACATAAAATGATTATTGTAAGGCATTACCATGCGAACCTTTATATCATTCTAAAAATACCCTTGTCGTTATGATGGAATCTGATAAATTTCAGTTTCAACAATTTCCACATCGTGACAAAGTAAATTAGAACATACTGGAGAATACTTTCTAATACGGCGCGCGGAAGACTCTAATACTAGTAAGTTCGTTCGTGAATTTTCTCATTAGAATGCGGCATCATTTTTTTTTTTTAATCACGATGCTGCATACTCTTAAAAACACTATTCATTACTTTAGAATTGCGATCATCATATTGGTGTTGGACATGTTTTGCAAACTTGAAAAGTAAATATAATTATTTTAGAGAATTGACATAAACTAAAGTTAGTTGTTAGTGTTAGTAGACGAATGAGTAGAGAGAGTCTACCTATGGCAGTAGAATAAAAAGTAAATTAAATCTTACAGCCTTGTTCGCTTATTTCAAAACTGTCATGATTAAATAGAAGAGCATTCACACTCAAGAACTGCTTAGCTGTTTAAGTGCATTTCATATGAATGATTTTTTTTTTATATCCTGGATAAAATGGCATTACAAATGACTAGCGTAGCGACGATACGAAATACCGATTTCCTTCCAAGTAAATATAAAAAATTTCTCGATAAAAACGATCGTAATCGTGAATGCATTTGTTCCTACACTCCTATTGCATTCCTTTTTATTTTCTAACGACCCTAGAGGAGTCTCTCAGAATATCTCTATAAGAATAGGATATATTTAACAGTAAATATATAGGTAAACATAATACAAAAATTAAGTATAGTGATTGTTTCTTCACCTAAAATCACGTAAAATAATTTACATTGATGACGTGAGGCTATTAGCTATTGCTAGCTGTAATGGTCCCGGGATTCACAAAGAGAAGCGACATTGTGTGGATTTGCGAGTAAACAGGAAACATTCACAGTCGCTACACGTTTGTCCGTTTATGAGGTAATACAATTCACGATGTGGGAGAGCAATGTTCTTCCCTTTGATGAAACCGGGGACGACGCGAATAAAATCTATTCATTTATACAATTGTACACCCTTTGTCTATCCGTCGTCACTTATTCGCGTAAAGGAGGACTGTTAGAAGTTCTGTTGACGCTTCCGCTTGGTATCCATGGCATCCAGAATAGGCTGTCTCTTCGTCTGATACCTCTTTCTCAGCTCGTCGATCTCCCGCTCCATTTCCGCGTCCAGACTGGCCATTCGTTGCTGCAGTTCCTCGTAGGAGAGAAACTTCAACTGCAGGATACGGCTTCTCTATATATTCAAGTTAGCTGTTTTTTATAATGCCTACAGCGGCATTATTCCAAATCACTTGGTGCAGAGAACGCGAATTGTATCGTAATCGTTACAAGGCACAAAGTGATTAATCTCGTTCTTTCCTCTTACGTTAATAATCAGAGATATATTGCACCAATTACATTAATTACGTAAAATTCGTAAAATATAAAGAGTGCTGACACAAAATTTTACTCACAAAATCAAAATCACGTTCCGTGAAGACGTTTTGAAACTTCGATATATTGTTATATGGCTGTTCTGGCACGTGATGAGAGATCTGATTCTGCAGCTGTAGTTGCAAATGACTTTGAAACCTATGAGATTCGGTTGGACTCTGCTGCTCCAATTTGTTCGCATTTTCCATATTGTGTGCTCCCAACATCTGTCCATTACCCTATAAAATAATATCGACATCAATATCATAGAAATAAATCATGCCTGAGCAAATTGAGAAAGTAATATGAGAAAGATTACCTTTCCGATTTCAGGCGCTTCTTTCTTATCAAAGTGATCTAAGAATAATGGTCGATATTTTTTGCTAGATTCTACAGAACCAGTGTTATGTCCTGGAAAAAAATTCAGTTAGTTGCGAATAACAATCACTTTTTTACTCTGGAATTTGGAGATTAATTAAGATTTCACTAACTCTTCATGGTGGCTTCGGTATCGGTATCACTATTAATAACCATTGTACCCAAGTCCAATATTGCCGAAACTAAAGTACCCGTGTCTGGAAGATCACTCGGCACTAGAGTCCTGCTGTCCTCCGGTAATGGTTTCATAGTTCCGCTACAATCGTCCTCGTCCTTATAACAGAAACAATGTTATGTATACGAATTATACATACATTATTCATGGGTGTCCGCAGGAGGGGGGGGAGAGCAAAAGAGGCATTTGCCCCTCCCCTCCCCCTTGAATCAGACAAGTACAAAAAAATTCAGAATTTGCTCTCATTTTTACAAATAATAAATATGTCTGTCAAATGTGAGAGAGCTTAATAAGAGAGAGTTAACAACACAGGTACACAACATTTGCTCCTCGCGGTAGTTCGTACTAAAAATTTGGATCATGCCCTCTCTAAAAAAAATCCTGCGGACGCCCTTGATATTATTCGTGTACAAACTAATTTTAAATACTTACCGAATCTTCTGCCTGATTTTGACTTTTAATCGCCACGTTGTTTATAACGTGAGCTCTATGCGCGCTCTGCTTCTCTCGTATTTCATGAGCTTCGGCGATCATTTGACTCAAAATACTCGGCTGTTTGGCATTACCTGCAATCACACGACACATACAAACTTGTAAAAATATCAATAAGTTTATACTGATACATGAAATATAATGTAGATATAAAATATAATAATATAAAATTAAATCTTTTACTCACCTATGAACTCGTGCTGCAAAAGCTCGGTTGCAGTGGCTCTCTCTTCGGGATTTTTTACAAGGCACCCACTGACAAAGTCGATAAACTCTGGACTCCACTGGTCAGGTTCTCTAAAACTAGGCGGTGGTTTAGTCGGAATCATAAATATTGCTCTCATCGGATGTATGTCGCCGTACGGCGGCTTGCCCTCGGCCATTTCTAGGGCCGTTATTCCCAGAGACCATATGTCGGCCACACAATCGTAGCCGATCTCCTGTATTACCTCTGGCGCCATCCAGAATGGTGTACCAATGACTGTGTTACGTTTAGCCATGGTATCCTGTTCCGAGGAATCCAATTTAGACTTTTTTTTCATCTCAGCCTAAAAGCTCTTTATCTTTGTCAACTCACCGTTAATTGACCCGCCACACCAAAATCAGCCAACTTTGCATGGCCCTCGTTATTGAGAAGGATATTCCCAGCCTTAATGTCCCTATGAATTTTCCTTCTCAAGTGAAGGTACTCCAGTCCCTTTAGGGTATCACTCAGGATCGTTGCGATTTCATCCTCCTGGAGGGTCTTCTTTCTTAACCTCATGATATCACTAACAGAACCAGCTCCACAGTACTCCATCACGATCTGCAAGTTACAACGGCATCGATGAATCGTCCGGCTTGTTTGGAACGTCGGACTAAACTCAGCACCGTACATCGACTTACCCATAAATCCGTATTCTTAAAGTAACTTCCATAATATTTAACAACATATGGAGAGTCGCATTGCTGCATAATTGATATTTCCTTAATAATCTCCTGTAGGTCGGTGTCCACTGGCACTTGCTTAATAGCCAGCACCTGTCCGCTTTCCTTGTGCAACGCTTTGTAAACTGATCCATAGGACCTGCACCGAACAAAGCACACAGTTAGAAACAGTAAAAAAGGAGTCTGCCTCTTGCCAGTAATAAAAATAGAAAATTTACCCTTCTCCCAGCTTGCATATAACATCGAAAACCTCTTCCGGCTGTCTCGTCAGACTTTCTTCCGATAACTTTTTCAATTCGCTAAAAACATAACAATAAAAATGTACGCATATCTGAAACAAATGTCACGCGTCCGCGTCGCTAGGGGGGACGAAAGATTCTTTTGCACGAGACTTATTCTTAGCTGGAATGACTCGAAATCTCGGTGAATCAAGTTCGTCTGTCAGTCGGGGGTGGTATTTATTTACTTTGCATCGGTTTAGGACGATGAAAAATCTGCGACTCGAAACGGAGTTGCTTCGTCGGGACACGAGGGAGTTTCAAAGAAGGAGTTGCAACGTGATAAACAAATCGTTCGTGATTGCAGGTTAACAAAGGGACAAAGAGTCCGGGGGGGCAGGAGGGAGGGAGGGGAGGCCCAGTCGTCGGGGAGCCGAGAATCGCCGGAGGAGAGCCGCGCTCCGTTTCGCCGCTATAAATAAATGATCCCAAAGACAGTCGGTCCCCGGCTTTTGTCGTTGTCGAAACGTGAAAAAGGATGAAGGGAGAGAGGGAAGGGGAGAGAGAGAGAAAAAGGAAGACGCGGAGTGAAAACAAATCGGGATAATACCTCTTAGAAGACATCTTCGCGTCGATGTCAAAGAGACCCGGAGATCCGTGAGTGAGGAGCACGCGCGCAAGTATTTATAGAAACGGGAATAACATGAACGCGGTCGGGGCGATTGTCATGCCGTGCGCGGCGGTAGCATGGCCAATTAAAAATAGAGGCGTTACATTTTTGTCAATAAATTAAGGTAACCACAACCGCGAGGTGTATCGGGGCCATCGACTGTCGCGGCCATCGTATCGTACGTAGATGGTGCGGCTGACGGAGCGTTCGCGAACCCACCGGCGGCGGGCGACGGGTCCTCAAGCCCCGTGTCCACGATGCGGGAAAAACATCCGCGAGACACTCCCCGGACGGGGAGAAAAAAATCGACCAATCGGAATCGCATCGATCAGTCCAGTCGAATTATTTCTCGAATCATTCAAATGCGAATTTGTTGTCAATTCTTCCCTCGTCCGAGATTTCAAGCTCGATTTCGCGTAAACAGATTTTGAAAATCCACATCTGGCCGCGAGAGAAGAAAATTTATATATAGACACCAAGGAATTTCACCATGCAGATTCAAATTTTTAAGATTATCTCAAATACAATGCTATATAATCATTTTATTGACTGCGGATGACATATTAAAACCATAAGATTTAAGATAATCAATATAGAGCTGCCAACATCGTTTTTAAACTTTCAAGCGTATATTTTACAATTAAGTCAACCTGCTGTAATAGAACGTGTACGTTTTGAATTTTTTTGCGCCAGTGTTAATAATAATTACAATGTAATACTTTACTAATAAAAATATTTAAAACAAATACAAGTACTTGTAATCCGCTTTTAAAAAGCATAATCTTGATATACATTATACAAAAAAAGAGAGCGATTTTAATAAACTCATATACGATGGCCGCAACAAAATTTTAAATGCCATCTCGATTCATACAATCTCCTGTATTCACTTTATTTCTTCGTGATAACAAAAATTTAAATTGTGAAGACATCTCTGCGCTTTGAGCATCGCGGGAAAAAAAATGAGGTAACGCGTGCGACTTGCATAACAAAACCTTTATTATAATTTTCAAACAAAAACGACATCACAGTAGTGCAATCAACAAGAGATGATCTAATTAATGATTTCAACAGTCTAATTGTATCTCCTACTTGCGCGAGTTAAATTTTAAATCAAGCAATCACATAATTCAAAAGACTTACGATTCCGTACATTCGTTATCCGCAAAAATATCTCCGCGTTAAATTCTCACGATTCTCTGCCGATCAATTCCATGACATAAATGCTCACCAAATTGAATACAAACATTTTTCTATCGAACTGAATATATTTTAAATGCAGCTGGAAATTGGGATCTAGTCTAGTAAAATCGAGTCGAACTGCGAAGTACGTATGAGAACTCCTTACTCCTCGACTAATCGTATAGCGGTAGAGGCAAACGGAAATCTCCCCCAGATTGCTCTACAATTTAGATGATACTTATTTATTCGAGAAGTATATAATACATCGATCTTATCAGCACACATGAGAAAAGAAAACATACTTTCTCGGTAATACTTGGCTTCCGTATGTCGGGCGCGCGCGCACGCGCGACGTTCTCTCTTTCTCTCTCTCTCTCTTTCATTATAATCTAAAAGCTACCACTTTTGTTCTATGGAACGGACTGTAAAATTAACGCTCTCGTCGGAACGTGGCTACAAGTTTGTCGCTAACGGTTATCACTGCGCTGCTGCTGCATCTACCAGGGTAGATCGTCCGCGGATTCGATCGTCGTTGCACGCGAAGAGCGCGTTACGAACGCCGTCCGAAGTGCCGGCAACGGGTCGGCAAATCAAATTCTCTTTTTTTTTCTTCTTCTTCTATCTCTCTTTCCCGAGAACGTAACAAACGGAAAACGCAAGAGACGACTGTCGCGCATCATCTGAAAAAGAATCGACTTACAAGTACGAAAAATCGGCATGATCGCGAGGAACGAGGAATATTTTTCTTTTGTCACATGCTTCACTTATATATTATCTATATATTTAATCTCTCCGCAATACTACGTGGTCTCTGTACCAAAAACAAAAAAGTAGATGCGTGACGCTTATAAAAAACGTGCTCACGTAATTGTAAAAGTGTCCGGAAATCCGGTAAAAATTCTCAGAAGGATCGCAATAAAAACTGTTCAGCCAGAAACAACATTGAAACTTCCCTTTTTCAATGTCTGTCAACAAAGTTGAAAAAGAAAACGACCAAAAAAAAAAGAAACGAAAATGAAAAATCTCGCGTGACTCTGCACGCCGATGAAACTTTGTAGGCGAAGATTCGAAAGAAAGGCACGGTTGCCTTGATTACAGCAAACGAAGCAGTTTCGTTGTATGCACATTCGGAAAATCATTACGTAATTGGATTTCAAAGATACTAATCTTAAATCCACGCGATAAACTCGCTTAACTCCGCAATGCGAAACGTGTGTCGGGGGAAGATGAAACGTCCTCGTAACTGGAAAAACCACGGAAACAATCGTACTAGTCTATAATTTATACAGTCGTAACATTAAAATACATCGTGGAATTCATCCTTAAACATCTCACTAACTTACAACGTTAATACTCCGGAATCGCGTGAATCGTGTGTTTTTGATCGCGCGGCACGTTTGCTTTAAAACGCCACTTCTCTCGCTCTGGACCTCGGCCGGATGTACTCGCGGTTGGAAAAGGAAAAATGAAAGAGGCGCAGTGCCGGCGTTACACACACGCACATACACACACTCACACATACGAAACGTAAACGTATCTGCAAACAGACGAAGGGGGGAATGATCAACGAAGATCCGCAACGAATGCACGTCGGGGAACGACTCCACTGTAGGCAAGAGAACAGAGACAGCGGCCGGTGTGAAAAAAATTCGAGACAGCACACTGTTTACGCGGGAGAAGGAACGCGCAGACAGGTGATAGCGGGCCGCGATTGTTCGCTCGGGTGTTACTTGATCGGCTTGCCCCAAGGAAACTGTATCCCCAGCCGGGGGATATCGCTGCCGGTGGACGACTCGTCCTCGCTGCTGGACGCCGACGTTTCTTCGGAAATCATCGCTTCCCCGCCGGCCTCCTGGGGTCTCTGACCGCCGCCGACGTTGCAATCGTCCGCCGCCGCTGCCGCCGCAGCCGCAGCGGCCGCCACCGCGGCGGCCACTGCGGAATTCGCCGTGGACGACGTGGAAGACGATGAGGACGACGACGAGGAAGGTGACGACTGGTCCTTCCTAGGACGTCGCAGCGAGATCGGCGTCGAGCTGAACGAAGGCGACCACGCGGCCGCCGCCGCCGCCTCCTCCACTGCCGCCGCGGTCCGCGCCGAATCGCACGTGGTGGAGATACTTTTCGATCTCGCTCTGGTGTCCATGGCAGGTCGAGCGTTCGGCGTCAACCGGAGCGATCCTTGCCTAGAAACCGTCGTCGCGCCCTCGGAGGACCTGGCCACTTTCGGCAATGTGCTAAGCGAATCGGACGTCCCCTGCGACAAGTCGTCGATTTCCAGCGTCCAAGAGACGGAGGCGTCCTTCGTGACCAGGAACTTCACCATCGACGACGAATGAGCGCCGTTCTTGTCGAGCGAATAGCTGTGCTCCATTTGCTCCGCGCCCGCGGACCGAGATAACCGTGGATTAAGCTGATTCGCAAGAACGTGATTCACCCAGTCGTTCTTGTTTCGCAGCTTCCACTGTAGCTCCTCATTCCGCTGCGACAGCCGTTTGTTGTGCTTCGAGACTTGATGAATCGACTCGTGAAGCATCTCGTTCTCGTGTGAGATCTGCCGTTCGAAGGAGTCCTTCCGCTGAAGCTGAGCCTTCAGGTCCTCGCATCTGGCCTCCGCCATATCGAGCCGCATCTGCAGGGCGTCCTTCTCCTCGATGTCGCGCCTGTAACTGTCCAGCTCCGATCGGAGGGCCGTGTTCTCCTGACTCTTTAGCTCGAGCACGGATCTCAGCGACTCGATCTCCGCCATCAGCGCGGCACCCTGATCGTGAACCACGGATTTTCTCATCTCCTCTTTGCGGGCCAGCTCATTGATCTGCTCGGCGCGTAATTTCGCAATTGTCGCGCGATGTTCCCTCGTAACATCGTCCAGCCTGACGTCGTACTTGTGCCTTTCCTCTTTCAGAGTTTCGACGAGCGCAGCAACCTGTTTCGCCCTATGAGCTTCCACTGGAAAACCAGAATGTTAACTTGAGTCTTTCACTTTCAAACAGCAAACTGGTATTTATAATCTTAATTATCGTATCTAATCAACGTATTTCATGTGGAAAATTTACACGTATTTATTTTCGTATACATTAGCAAATAAATAATTTATTCTATATCCAGTCAACTTTCTGTTATTTAAATGTATATTAATTTGTATTTTAATACACATAATATTATTTCTTTATATATTTGATACTAGTTGTATATTTTTACTTTTGTTTTCTTACCCTTTTTTTATTTTTAACTTAATCTCTTTTTATTTTTAACTCACTATCTCTTATTTTAAAATCGTCTGCTGGTGTTTATTTTGCACTTTCAATACGTTCAAACGTTGCATCGAAAAAGAACTTTCTCGTTAATAAATAAATAAATTTAAATAAATGTGTGATTTCAATTTTATAATTTAATATAAATATATTTTGTTGCGGTATATTGGGGCCCTGAGTTGAAAAGCAAAACTGTATACAAAACTTAAACGGAGAGCACACATTTAATCTATAATTAGCGGCTATCGAAACGTCGAACGTTACGTGAGAACTAAATTAAGAACCAAATCCTTCGGCAAAAGAGATTCGAAATATCTTCTAGCAAAAAAAGGAAAAGGGCGAGAGGCACATTGTTAGGGATTAATCTCAAAGATTCGAATTGTGCGTAGGCGCTGCTGAAACGTTCAATTTAATTAATAATTGTTCCACTTCGTGCAGGCGTGCAGTCGTGCACCGACATTAGGACGATTATAACTCGTTTACTACGTGAGTAACACGAAGAATAATATCCACTGGGATAGTGACGACGCTTCGTGTCTGCTGAAAGATACAGTTTCCCATTCGTTTCGCCGCGAAGAGCTCGGGAGTCTCGTTTTTCATCCACGAACTGCGTCATCGCGCCGAGTTCTCGAGAGTGTATATATACAGCCCGCGCGCGAGAGAGATCCGAGGAAAATAAACAGATATATTATATAAGACTTACACTCGTCGCGAAGCTGGTCCAGAGCTTTACTGTGGTCCTCCCTCTCCGCCTCGAGTCTGTCCTCCATGCTGACGCAACTCGCGCGTAAAACGTCGATTTCCGAAAGCAGCGCCGACCGCTCGTTCTTCATCTCCTTGCAATCGGCCTTCAACTTCTCGAAATCCTTCTTCAGTTTGGGAGTGGCAAACGCGTCCAGCTGAAAGCCACACACGATCTCGCGGTTATGCCATCTGATTCGTAACGGATTTCTCTTTCTCCTTCCGTTAAGCATGTACGATAATAGAAGCGTAAAACCACGTACCTCGAACGCCAAGTAGTGCACGCTCACGGCGAGCGCCTGTGCGGCCCGTTCCGCTTGCTCCACGCGGAAGTCCACGTAGGGCACGGTGGTCTGCGCGGCCTGATCTCGCGTCTCCGGCGACGTCCTCGCCGTCGACACCGTGTAGGTGGTGTTGTGGTGAGTCTCCTTGGACTCACGATCTGTAATCAGCGTCGTCATCGAGAGGTGCATCAGTTGTCTCGATCGGCTGTTCCCGAAAATCGCGCACGCGGGGCGTCGTCGTCGGGCCAGACTGACCCCCCCCCCCCACCCCTGTCTGTATCAATGACTCGACCCACGTGCCATCAATCTACATAAGTGCCTTGATCGCACGTAATATACGTGGACGCGCCACGCTGTCCTTATTACCCTCTATCCTCGTTCGCAACCACCCGGGATCATTGCGGGGAGGTCAGTGCGTAATCCCGACTGTGATAAATCGTTTGCGCTCGTTCCCCGCTCGACGCTGTCGAAAGTGCCTTATAAACACACGGGAAATATCCCGTGTCACAAAGAGAGCTCGTCAGGAAAGAAAGAACTTGGAAAGTCAAAGCATTCGTTCTGAATCTCGGTCGAGTCCGGCCGCCGATGTCAACTCCGCATCAACTTGACACATGACACGCGCGCGCGCGCGCGCACACACATGAGAAAGTCAGAGAGCGAGCGGCACATGGGAAAGTCATTGAACGAACTGGTACAACTGTTTTAACAACGTGTCTAAACGATAGTATTCCCACGTTTACGTCTCGCGCATTCCGAAACTTGCACGTGAAACCAACTTTTTTTTTCTCGCCTCTTTTTCCTCTCCGGAGTAACCGAAACGTGCGACCATTGTTCAAGTTCGCAGCTCAATGAAGAGACACCGGGTTAAGGTCGATCCAATTTCGACGCGCAGTTCCAGTTGCGAAACTGCCAAAAGACGTCTCGGCGAGCGCCGTTGGCGAGCCCCGCGGCCAAGAAAATTCGCTTCCTACACGTCTCTCCTGGCACCTGCTGCCTCGTCTCCCCACCGTCACACGTCATCCGTCAGAAAAATTCAAGTATTTTGGGAACGGACGTTCTACGTCTACGTAGTGTGTCGCGGGCAAAAGAAACGCGCGCGACGTAAACAGATCCGTTACGTCGGTTTCGACGATTATCCTTCGACGGTCGGATTCTACAATGAACGCGACATTCGAACGAGACATTCATCGGCGAAGAATAGTCGGCTTGCTGATAGACTTATGATCGATTCCAATCAGGATCGCCATTCGTATAACAATCTATTGGCCGAGTTCGCACTTCGACTGAATTAGCACGAGCCACGGGCCACCTCGGAGAGCTATATGCCTCCCACCCCACGTCCGTTCCATCGCCTTGCCGTCTTCCTAAACACTCTCCTGTCGCGCAAGGTGGAACCGTCAGGACCAGCGAGCGAAGACGATAGGAACCCCATCTTCTTCGCGGGAGGATCCTTTTCGCAGGAGAGACGCGGCTTTCCCTAAAAGATCTTTCCTTCGAGAAACGTATAAACCTCACTGGGTTCGCGGCTTTTGAGAGTCACCACTCGTCGCACAGTAAAGTCCCTCCGATGACGATCGTACTGTACTTCCGGCGTTTCTGAACGCCAAAACCGCCCGGCGTATGTGCATGCGTCGAGCAACTCCGAGTTCTCCGATTTGGAATCGGCCGGTCCTTAGATGGAACAAGACGGCGCGCGCGTGTTCGCGCTTACTTACGGTCGTCGGGCAATCGCGAATCGCGACGGTCGTACATATAACGTCTCTTTTGTGTTCAGGATACGACCGCGATGAGTATCGAGAGCGCGTGAGCGGCGAACGCGATCGATTTAGCCCTTGAAACAACGCATCCTTTCAGCGGTACCTTTCCGCTTCGCGGACACGGAGACCTGAATATACGCGGAACACCGCTTTCGCCATCCCGTTACTATTTAGGACAAAACGGCCGGTTATCTCTCCGACAGCGATTCCCTCTCTCCCTCGTTCCAGTATCGGCCGAGATAGTCTAGGTCGGAGTGAATTTTTGACGGAGTTTCGAAAGGAAAGCACCGAGCAAACAGGCTTGACTTTTAGTGCTCGGAACTATATAGGGTGAAAGCCGTGACTTTCATCGAACCGGCAAAGAACTCGTGTGTGCGCGCGCGGGGAGGGACACGCGTGTATATGCGTACTATACAATACGCGCGAGCGAGGACAACACATCGCGCGACTCGCCTGTCCGGACGCACGGGCGAGCGCGTGCGATGCGTTTTACTGCACCGGGCGAATTTAATGCGCTTGACCGCGCGCTTGTGCGCGCGCGTATGCGTGCGTGCGTGCGTGCGTGCGTGCATCGCAGAATAAACGTGGGAACTTTTTTAGAAACTGGCTGCCATTAAAGTGGCACGACTAATGGATTGGAAAGCACAACGCGCGGAGCATGAATTCTCGCTCTATCTTGTTTGTTGTCCTTTTGCAAAACAACGAGAGACTGACTGACTGTCCGTTTCGCAAAATGACAAAGTCTTGACGGATGGACGTCGAGTAATCTCGTGACCGTACACCGCGGTGAAACTCGCCGACGACGACGACAAGGAGAAAAGAAGGATTCCGCGAGAGGAAGATCCGCGATGGTGGAATCGAAACGTACCTTTTATCGACGCCACGGAGGATTTCTGTTTCACGGTGGCGTTGGCCGCTAATCTCCTCGTTATTGCTGGCTTTCGCGCCACTGGCGGGCTCTTCTCTGTAAAGAGAATGTGTTGCGTTAACGAGAGCATGTTAAACACTAAACCACAGCACTCGGAGCCCCGCGAGTACTGCCGGGCGAGCGTACCCGGGTACCGTACGGCGAGAACCGTTTTATCGTCCGTGCGAGATTGAAGTTCAAGTATAAAGTACGAACGTTTATTCTATCCAAGGTCTTTTTTCCTATCGCGTGTTATTATTGTATTTTGCCCAAAACGTTTGTAATAAATTTAGACGATTTAACGCACGACACCAACTACTCAGCAACCGGCTTAGATTATTATTATTATTATGATTAACATAAGTAGCAAAATTATTACAGATGATTTTGAGGAAACAACGATTAATTGAATTAGCAGAATCGCTTGCTGCAAAATTTCTAAATGTATATATAGTTAATAATTAACTATATATAATTCGTGTCCCTGATTTAATGTTTTCAAATGTTAAGCAACGAAAAAAACTGATCTCATCCGCGTTAACAAAATAATGCAGGTATTACTTGATAAGTTTCTCGCTGCAAAATTTCGAACTATACAATTCGCCGTCCTTGATTTATAATTTTTTCTCATATTAAACAACAAAAAATATTAATTCCATTCACGTTAGTAAAATGGTACAGGTATTATTTAATAAGTTAATGGCTGATTAAGTTTGATCGAAGTCCCCTTTAGTCTCTGCACGAAAAGGTGGCCCTGAAACGTCCGTTTGACATGAATATTCATCGCGTCGAGCGGTAGACCTTTCAGAGAATTTCTCCTAGCTTCGCCATGCGTCCGGGAGGAGAGGGGGGGGGGGGAGGGAAGTAGCAAGGTGAAAAGCCACGAGTAGACTTTGTCAACATAACCGTAACGACGATTGCAGGCGCCTTTTCCTATCTACCGGAATAGGGAGGAAAAAGGTTCTCTCCCGGGAGAGAAATTTTCGCGAAAATATATTCTAATACGCGTGCTACTTTATTGCACACTCTAACACGCGTCGTTTCGCGAATCGCGAACCGGTGAACGTTGGTTGGCCAAGTCCCGGAGAGACTCGCTCTCTCTTTCTCTCTCTCTCTCTATCATTCTCCTTTCATCGTCGCTCGTCACGGCAGCGGTGCCCCAGCCGGAAATACGCGACGGTGCTCTCGTTCCTCCGCCGCGTCCGCGTCCTCCCTTCTCCTGATTATCATACCGAAGCGTACAAACGCGCGCGTTACACGGCCGTGTAGTTACCTAATAATCACGAATGACAGGACGGGGCGAGCTGTATATTTACCGAGTTCCACCGCCGCCACGTCGATGCAGTTCTTCTTCGCGTCGAAACTGTTGACGCGGACCTGATGGTGATTGACGTGGCCGTTCGAGACGAATCTCCGGGGCGGGTTCGCGGACGTCGGTGATCTCTCTGGAAATAAATGACGAGAAACGTCGCGACGTGAGAAACATGCTGCGACGTGGATAATGCGCGCGGGATCTCACGGAGAGGATATACAGATTAAATGATATCCGCGCGGGAGGGGAAAACGGGATCGAGCGATTAAACCACGGGCCGAAGAAAACAGCAAGCGATGGTCGACAGAGCCGCTTCTATCGCGCGCGCGCGCGATACACACAACCGGAAGGATGACCGTTATGCGCGATCGCCAAATGCTAATATCCTTTCTACCTCGTTTGAAGCTGCCCAGACGCATCCTCGTCGAGTCCCGGGCGAAGTCCGTCCTCCTCGGGAGGGTTTTGTCCTTCGATCCTTGTTGGCCCATCTCGTCTCTGTGCGCCTTCCGTTCACCATTTAACCATTATAATCCGTTAAGCGAGATCGACCGTGATCCCCGTCGACGGCGGCGCGACTGGCCCCGCGCGTGCCACCTTCATCCTCCTGCCGCGCGATTGTATCCCGCGAGCCGAGCGTGAGAATCACAGTCGAGGTACGTGTGTATGCCGGCCGCCGTCACGTCGACGTTGTTCATCAACATGTACAACGGTATACAACGGGTATCTTCCGCCTCTCTGAGCCTGCCGCTGCCGCTTACAACTTGCCGCCGCCGTCGCCGCCGCCGCCGCCGGCGCCGATGCCGATCGATCGCGACGCGCCGTTCTCCTTCGGAATCTCACGCGAGAGCAGGCCGCCGCGATTATATTGTAGCCAGTGATCGCGTATCGCCGTATCCCACGCGGTATCCCGTTCCGGACACCCGACACCGCGATCCGCGGGCGGACCGCGTATCGCGCTCTGCGTTATGTCACACTGCGAATCACGCGCGAATCGTCGCGAGTCTATAACGCCGCGCGCTGCGCCGTACCTCCCGGCATATCCCGGCGAGTTGCACCACGTTCCACCGCGCGAATTCGCGAGCGAATTCCGACGTTCGATCCGCGATTTTCTTCGCTCGGATCGTTCGCTAATAAGGGCCCGTTCGCGTGCGTGGGCTCAGCGGCTGCTGCCGATTCCGACGGCGATTGCGTAAGGCCGCGCGGGGCGGATCGCGGGACCGGTAGTCGCGTACCGACAGTCGTCGACCTTGGCAACGCACGTGGTCGTCGCTCGGTCGGGTACACCTGCTTCTGCTGCCGCTGCCACTGCCGCTGACGAAGGTGGGGATGGGAAGACGGGTGGCGAAGAAGGGTGGCAGGCATCCTCGCCGAGCGACGGAGGTGCACGGCGACGATGCATCGCGAGTCGCGGAGATGCAAAGGGAGCACGACGAAAGGGGGGGTCCGAGGTGGCCGCCGGAAATAACGCCGTCGAGTGGCGTTGACCCGTGCAGCTGTCGACCGGTCGCCGCGGCGTGCCGTTAAGGCGGATATTGCGAATCTAGACGGATCTGCAGGTGGACGGCACGGTGCGGGCCGGCCCGGTTACACACGTACCTTGCACAGGCACCACCACGCGCGTGTTACCGTTCGCGGCGGCGGGACCAACATGGCATGGCCACGCAAGCTATCAACTCTCCGGCCGTGTAACGGGGACGTCAATCCCCCGTGCGACAGGTGGGGGATGGAGTCCGAGGAGATCGTCGCGCGAGATGACAGATCGAACTTTATAGGAGATCAAGTTTGTAATTGAAATTCGTAAAATTCGGGCGATTTTTTGCAGACAGGCTTTCACACACGCATAATTCGCACGCACGTGCTCGCGCGCACTCGCGAGGAGCTGAGGCCAGAGGAACGTAACGGGGAAAATAGGTCAGGGAAGAGGCGAGGCCTTCGGAAGGTGTTTCTGTCCTCGCGCACAACCGCGTTATCGGAAAACAGTCACAATCGGAAGCGAAATCGTAGTCCGGTGTCGGAGGTGTCACCACACGGGAATCGAAACGAGATAGTCAATTCCGTCCGGGCCACCGCCTGGATGTGCCGAGCGCACTCCGGTAACTCGTTCGCTAACGAGACATCGGCTGTCAGCGACTGTCCCTTCTCACTCTATCTCTCTCTCTCTTTCTCTCTCCCCCGCGCGTATGGGTTTCCTTACGCATCGCCACACACTATCCGGTGACCCGATTTTACGCGCAAGAGCGAGGAACGATAGGTGCGCGTCTCTCGCGAGAGAAGGACCGACGGTGGAGAGACGGCTAAATGCATCGGAGATATACACATACGGCGTACACACGTACCACGTGTATACGTGTATAACGTGGTACGTCCTATACGCGGTGTGTACACACGTGCACACAAGTGTACGACCTAGCACGAGACCCGCCGAGGACTGCCGACCGGATGGTGGATGTTGGATGCGACTGCGGCGAAGCTGCGCGCCGGCTCGACGCAGCTTCCTCTTACTACAGTGCACGTACAGTGGAAGCAAAATGACGCCTCGTGTTCCCCATTGGCGCCGGCAAAAGGGGCAATAAAGTTCCTCGGCGTCCTCGACGGACCCCGAGAGCTTTTACTCTCGGGTCGATAAGGAGACCTCGCGCCTTTCTCTCCGGTAGGTAAGCGACACGTGCGAAGGATTCGGAGATCTCTTCTCCTGACGTGTGTCCTCGTCTCGGGATAAAACAATGACCCTTGACAGCAATGGACTTCAAGGAGCGATTTTGCGCTTTCCGAATTAGTTCGAATATTCCGTGAGATCACGCTGTTCAATTCATCGTTCGCACCGAGTAACTTTAATGCGAGACAAAGTCGAGCTCTGTCAATTTTGCATTTTTGATTCGTTTGGATTTTAAGATCGCTTTATACTATTGCGAAAACATGTCAATGTCATTCAATAGCCGTCAAAAATATATTTCGGAAGAATATGCTAAGTCACACAGATGAAGACTTATATTAAAATTATATTTATTGAAAGAACTTTTAAACATAAATTAATATACAAGATGGGTAAAGTTTTATCTCGTATGTGACTTATCATATTGTTGGCGCTTTATTTGTATTCGGGAAAAATAGACACACATTTATGAATAAAGTTTATACAAAACAGCGTTGTGTGTCTATTTTTCCCGAATACAAATAAAGTGCCAACAATATGATAAGTCACATACGAGATAAAACCTCACCTATCTTGTATATTAATTTATGTTTAAAAGTTCTTTCAATAAATATAATTTTAATATAAATCTTCATCTATGTGACTTAGCATATTCTTTCGAATTCTTCAAGTACAGATATCGATGCAACTTACTTGGCATATCCTTACTCGGGCCACTACTGAGATCGCTCATGGAACTGCGAACAGAACTCCTGGCCGTTTCCTGCGTCGGTGATTTTATCTCTTGCCAGCCACGCAGCCTCCTAAGATAAAAATATTTTTTATGTTATTTAATTTAATTATTTCATAATTATCATACATTTTTTAATTTATTTAATTTTTAAGAATAAAAATATTATCAAGGTAATTTATGATATAAAAAAAATGCGCTTTTGTCATCGCTCGATATCACATACGTATATATTTAGAATGAATCACCAAAGTTATATTAGTATAAAAAAAATCGTGCATTGATAAAGATATGTGCATTATATTGCGCTTTATTCAGACTCACCGTTTATCCTTATTATTATTGTTGTTCGCGTCGCCGGCTTTCTTCGACGTTGGCCTCGTGGAAGGTGACAAAGTAAGGTTCTGCAATACCCTTGATTTCACTTCCTTCCTAACTGATCTCGTTCTCTGCTCATTTTTACCAGCCTCTATCTTATTCATCACGGCGTCCCAGCGTCCGCCCTTTCTGGTTGACCTCTGAGAGCGTCTCGCCTCCTTTTCCGCGTCGTCTTTCGAAGACGACTCGATCATCGCCTTGATCTTCGAGACAACGTTTCTCTTCGGCATTTTATATTTTTTCAAAGGCATCGTATCGGTTTTGCTCTGCGGTTTGGGCCTGATGTTTTCGTTCTTCTCGACTTTCTCGATCGCCGTGACTTCGACAGAGGCTGTCGTGTCGGTCGCGTTGCTCGTTTCATCTGACGCTTTTGCGCCTTGCTGCGGAAACAAAATTAGTTTTATAAAATTCTAGGCATTTCTTCGAAATAACCAAGTCTCGCCTCCACGTTAACGTACCTGTAAATAATCCATGATAATGTTCGCCACAATGGGCGAGGGTTGGCTCCTCTGGGAGAGCTCGGTGTCTCCGGTATCGGGGGTGTGATCATCGTTCTCTTCCGGCGCCTGCTCGCCAGGCGCCTGCAGTTTATCCAAATCCGAGTAAATTCCGCTCGAATCCATTTCTTCCCCGGTAAAACTGGGGCATACGCGTTCGCCCGGTGCACAAAACAGCGTGCCGTCGATCACCTGTGCCTTCCTGTCGCCCCGCACAATCTCCTCGTGCGCGTCCGCGTCGCTCTCGGTGAAGAAGTCCGAGTCGGTCATCGGATCCTGCCGGCAGGGCGCGGGAAGATTGACCGGCGGCACTGCCATGGATGGCGGATCCGCGCCGCGGCTGGCCGGCCTCGAATTCTCGCCGTCTCCTTGGTAGCCCGCCTCGAGACTGGTGATGCTCGTGACCGATGTGACGAAGCTCACCGGAACGGTATTACCCCTGATCGGCTCTACGGGTTTCGGATCGAGCGGTAATTCTTCCGGCGAGGGGGTTCGCTCGGTACAGCCCTCCTCCGCGGGTCCTTCCACGTCCACCAGCGGTCTCGTCGAAGCGGACGCTCGGGTCAACGCCAATTTCGAGCCGGCCGAGCCGGTGAGATTCTCGCAGGATGGTGTCCTGGAGCATTCCAACGCCACCGTGAAATCGGTCATCTGGTCCGGCGTCAGTATACCAAGACTCTCGTCGTGCTCGAAGGAGTTCTGTTTGTTCAGCATCAAATAATGCGGCGCTGCGCTCGCATCATTGTAACTGCCCAGGGCCGATTCTACGAGACAGTTATCACCGACATCCTCGATCATGCTCAGCTGAGAATCTTCAAACAGCCTGTCGTACAACGAAAGAACACACGACGTGAAGTATCGGCGAATTTCGTAATCAAATCGCAATATATATCGAGCTTGAAATGTATATAATCCATTTACCTGAACAGGCTGTTGCTTTTCTCCTCGCTGAGATGCACCAATTGTTGCACATCGCCCTTGTCGATGTCCCATGCGGGTGATAACGAGAATGTCTGGTCTGCCGTGGAATCGGCTGAAACACGGGATCGCGTTTCGCACACGTTAGCGACTACACATCCAGATGGCATACCCTTTTACGCGTTTATTAATTAATTACGTGAACATCGAAACGAGAATTACTTTTGATGTTGGGCGAAGATGTTGCGAATCCCGTGAACTCCCGCGGAGTGGGGGATTCGTCCTCGCTGTTAAACTGAAAGCATCCCGAGAAGATCGTTGATCGGCGACTCCCCGTCAGGAGCCTCGATGCCTCGAGTACTCTCGATTTCGGGAAGAACGACGGCCGCGCTGCCCGTGGAACAGGTATCCGACTCTCCCCTACGTTCTGCGAACAAGAGAACAACGAACGACGTATGAGCGCGTGATTTCTCGAGTCACGCGAAGATCATTTTGGTAGAAATGATAAAAAAGAGTTTCTCCGTATTACAATGAATTATCGCTTAATTACTCGAATGGTAGTTTTGTATAGATATATATATATTTTTTTTTCTCTCCAAGGTTAGGTCCAATTTGAGCGCAAAGTATAGAGTCCGTTGCCCTTGGCCTACCTCCAAGTAATAGCTCCACCCCTCGCGAGATGGAATCAGAAATGTCTCTGGCAGTTGGTTAATTTAATTTTAGTTCGTGACGATGTCTCCCCTTCTCTCTCTCTCTCTCTCTCGCTCTCTTTTTCGCGCCTCTTTCTCTCAAACGCGAACAACCGCGCGATGATTTCCTTCTTTTCACGTAACGGACATACGTAACGAATGCCGAGCGACGATGAGCACCGGGACAATTACGCCTAATTAGCGAGCTCGTTTTCTTTCCTCGCGCGGCGGCGCGAGGTATATTATATCAATGTCGTCGCTTAAACGCCCGATAACTCAGCGCCGGTTGTTTGTTTTTCTTTTTTCTCCGGCGACGCGCGCGAGGTGTACATACCGTCGGAACGAGATAGAACTGTGCTATAGCGTGTCTACTACGAATAATAGCCAGATGCCCAGATATCGTCGATATGCTCTTCCCCCCCTGATTCCGGAGAAACGGGACAAGCACGTAAACCGACGAGTGCGTGCGTGAGTTCACCGACGAATAGAACGTTGAGCGCGTGTACGAAGGGGGGGGGAGAAGGAGGGAGGGAGGGAGGCGGACTGAGAACTAGGTTACTGCGAACCGCTACACGGGTCGGGCTCCCGACCGTAAATTACCCACCGGCGGATGTTTCCCTATTGCCGAACCGCGAGCATTAGAATTTTCGGAACCGATCGTCGTCGCGCCGTTGATATACTCGTAAAAAAAAAAAAAGAGGAAAACACCAACAAAGATAAATGACAGTGGTAACAGTTCTGCTCATCGCAGCGGCGACGCGGCGTCGGGTAATCTGTCCAATTTATCTAAGGTAATCGGGCCAATTTATCTAGAGGCGCGCGGGCGCGCAAAAAAAGTGTGTAAACAACGTAGCGGAAATACATATTTTTCGAGATATATATATATGTATACCGCAGATCCCGTCATCCCGTTCCGTTCCGGGAGGTTGATACACGCACGAGCGTATGACATTTTTCCTCCGCGTACGTCCGTCTAACGCCGCCGTGCCGTTTCGTTCGGAAATCAACAGAAGCCACGCGCCGAGGAGCGGTAACGTACGTAATGGGTCAGCAATCATCACGGTCACACCGGTTTCCCGCCGTCTGCGCCTTTCACATCCTTAGATTTTATTCTCTATCGTCTTATCGAAAAATCCATTTTCTCGGTATGTACTTCGCGCGCGCGGGTGTGTCCGCAGGTATGCGGACGCTACCGTCGGCGCGAGGCCGCGCGACCACGACGATCACGACGACGAAGCGTTGTCGCGGCAATAAAAAAAAAATGCCAAGGCGACGTGAAGAGAAAAAAAGCGGCGTCAGCGACGTGGTAGTAAAGTCGCCGCGCGCGGCGACTCTCGCGAGGAAAGGGAGAGCGTGCGAGCGAGCCGTGAATTAAGAAATCGCGAATAAAATTTGCATGTCAAAAGAGCGCGAGGCGCCGCACCGCGCCGCGCCGGCCACCCGCGGCATAAGTATAATACATGCATGCAAAGCGGAGTAGCAATAAAAGGCCAAATCGCGCGAGGGTTTATCCGCGGAGAGCCTTAATTCGCGCTAATTTGCACGGCCGACGCGTGTTCAGCAGTCATGGTTTGTTACGTTTCGAGACGAGACGAGGAAACCCGCCCACCTTAATGCCGTAATGTGCCAAGCGCATCCTAGTGCGTCCGCGCCTCTTGGATGAATTACGAGGAAATCCAAGGTTTTTTTTTTCATTACGACACTCGTCAAACTTGGAACGCTAAAAGTCACCGAATGATCAAATATTTGCTTCTCTCCTTTCTCGCCCAGAGGTGAAATCGCGGTGAAGATAGAAAATATAACCGCGCGTATTACACGTATGTACCGTATACGGTGTATCTCTATTCAGGTAGAAAAACCCTCAAGGAGTTACCCGTACTTTATTACGGAATTCCCGCAATGTGCCGCAATTATCGACTTGTACGTCACGCAATTAAGATAATGCACGCGGGCAGCGTGACTTGTAACACTACGGCCGTATAGCGGCGACGCGCCACGACGTAGTTGCCGGCGTGCCACGGCAATTGATTATAATTCCGATGGAATACACATTCCCGCGTCCGTGGCACGCGTTCGCGATCGACCGCGGCCGAGCCCGAGCGTCGTCCGCGATCCCGACCAGGATTCGAGCTATCCGCGGACACGCGAATACGCGGAGAAGAAGCGTCGACTAAACTCGCTCCGCCGTTCTACGACGCGCGTTCCCTTTTCCATAAATTTAAATTCGTCTACCTGTTTGTAATCACGGAGTCACCGTCCCTTTTCCCAGGATCAGGGGTTATCCTCCTGTGCGTCTTCACACATTAGCGAACTTCACTTGTCGGGGCGTTACGTAAGAGACAGCGTGTTGGAACCGTGTTATCGGTGTCAGTGTCAACAATACACTTGAAACATCATTATATATAGTCATTGTGCCGACGAAGGAGAAACGTGGCAGAATTTTGTGCCACACACCTGACCGCGAGTACCGCACGGGGAATAATTATATCGGAGCAATCTTCGTACACATAAGATAAGCTATATCGCGAGACGATGCTGTCTGTTGTTTAAACGTCCCTCCCGCCGTTTGTCCGCGATTAATTGTCACGAGTCTAAAATCAGCCACATAAATCCGAGACTGCAGCCGACCCCTGCCAGGCCGGGCGCTCTCTCGCGGGCGTGCATATACACACAGAGACACGCATTTATATAAGCACCCGCCGTAAAATCGTGATTAATTTCAATAGAACCCATTGAACACAGTCCTCTCAGACGGAGATCGCCATATGCCTGTGGAGGCCGCCGGCTCACTTAGCTATCCCGCAGCTGGCGTCACTGTCTCTCTCTCTCCCTCTCTCCCCCATTGACGAAACTCGCAACAAGTTACCACGCGATATTTCGAAGACGGAGAAACGACGTCGAGGAAGAAAACACGTACCCCGTGTCATTGGCATCTCTCGCTGCGGCGGCACCACGCGGCACTGACCGGGTCGCGTCGCGAGGTCTCTCTCACGGGGTAGGCGATGGAGGAGGAAAGGCGGGGGGGGGAGGCACGCCGCGCCGTGCCGAGTTTTTCCGCGGCGCCAAAACGGGAGGGCGGGAGGCGTGGAAAGCAAAACAATCCGCGCGGCGCGACCGACGCGCGTGGAGCTCGCGAGGCGTCGGAGGATCGATAGCGACTAAACGACAGGGCCCGCGATCGCGTCGCGGTCGACGCGGCGTGCAGTAAGGCCAGTAAGTACGACAATAAAACGTTCCGGATTCGCTTTGCGAATCCCCCGGCTACACCTGCCGCGTGCCACCACCGCCACCACCGCCGTCGCCGCCACTGGCCGCCAGGCGCGTAGCGAGCGAGCGACGATGACGACGACGATTATTCTATCCTGTCAGAACACGACCGGCATTCGCAATTCGCATTCACCAAGCCGTGAATCCGCGCGTCGCTCGCTATGTATACCGATGTGTGTACGAGCGACGTTGAATTATTATCATTATATGCGAAGCGGGGCCGGCCGCTCGATCCGCTCGATAACGTCGCGCACCGCGACGATGTAAGGTACGTAGTACGCGGACGTTTTCAGGGACAAGACCTCTCTCTCTCCTTTTGACTTTGCCTCTGGGATTACTCGCGCGTCTTTCGCGTCGTGCGTTTATCTTTTCGTCCGGGAAGGAAAGATTGGCACGATTCCGCGAGATGCGTGCCTGTAGCTATATTTTACAGCGTCGTACGATGTTGTGCTATAATCTAATACGCAGTGTCTATAGCTTTAAGTTTAGAGAGAAAGTCTCGCGAGAATCTTCTTTACGATCTTCCCACGCGTCAGCTATGGAATTGACGTGAAATTGATCTGGTCGTCGAAGCGGAATTTTCTTAAAGTCGACCCTTGGCCCAATTCACAAGAAAGAGAGAGAGAGAGAGAGAGAGAAAAAATAGAAAAGAAAACACGAGGTTCTGGTGGATCGGGTATCCCTCGACATCTTTATTGCTCGGCGACTCTGTCACGTTTCGAGGATCGTCGGCGCGCGTGCGATCGCGCGTATTTCTCGCGTGCGGTAAATGGAGCACTGGGAAATTCGCCAGTGTCCAGATTATCTATCCGCGTCTGCGCCGTGGAACGTGCTCTAAATTATGTAAAAGTAGCATCGTACCTTCGTCTCCTCGCTCGTGCATGCGACCCAGCTGTCGTATATTATTGCGCGAGACGTATTCGAGACGTTTACCTTTTCGTTGTTTTTCTTTTTTCTCTTGCTCCGAAACGAACGGAGACTCCGCTCGCCGTTACGCACGCGAATCGGCGACACACACGTCTCGGATCGAAGACGTGCTGAAAGTAAACGACCACCTTCTTGTATACGTGACCGTTGTAAACGGAAAATTACGATTCGAAAATCGCAAAGTGACCTTTCCCTCGGTTAGGAATGATTCCGATTCTGCGCGAGAACACGGAAGACACAAGCACGAGCGAGGTGATGAATATTGTTTCCATTATTATTTGCCTATCCAAGTATTTGCTCTCTCTTTCTTTCTCTCTCTCTCTCTCTCTCTTACAAGCCCTTATTATTCCTTCCTCCGTTATCCGCGTTTAATTCGAGCCGCGAGTCTACGACGTCGTCAGATAATTTATGTACGAGTATTTCGCTCAACGTCGCCGAGACGTTTTCTCTTTCCAAGCCGGGAGGCGGTTACCGGGAAAACGATACTCTCGACAAGAAACGCAACAACATCCGTTTACCGCGAATCGGTGGCGCGATATCACGCCGATCGGTCGACGGCGAGAAGAGAGAGATTCGACGTGTGAATCGCAGCACTTTTTTCCTCCCTCTCTTTCTTTCTCTCTCTCACACACACACACACATACATACACACACAACCCTTTCGTTCCGGAGCTTACCTTGGCCATGTCGTGGGTGGGACCTCGGAGTTTCGGCACTCGATTCTCACTCAGCGTTCCCGGATTCACGTTCCTCGTTTGCGACAGACTCCAACGGGAGTGTTCCAAGTCGCATGCCCGTCGCCGTGTACCCGCACGCGAGAGGCTCGCACCGGATCGCTGCTGCGCCGCTGAACCGTCGACGACGCACGGCGTAACGGTTGCCGTCGCGGATAACGCGACGCCTCGCGTCGCGCCACCGTTCCCTCGCAAACGCGACGACGCTCTCGACGTCGGCGGCGACGCCGACGACGGTGTTATTGATCGACGCCGTGCGGAGGCGTCGCTGTCCGTCGCTGTATCGTGGCGGCGGCGGCGGCGTTGGTGGTGGTGGTGGCGGTGGGCGGCGAGGGGTGGGTGGATCGCCATCGCCAGCGAAATATTTTTGCGGGTATTCGGGGGTGGTTTGCGGGAGCAGGAGAGCGGCAGGGCGGGAGGGTAGGGTGAAATCACGGTGCCGAACTAAATTAACGCGCGATTACTTATAGTACGCGGCCGTTTCATTGCCTGCACATTCGCCACTGAGCGATCTCTCGAGCGTTCCTATTCTAATATACCAATTCGCCATCAAAACACCGGAGTGTTGCGCGCGAAAACGTCAACATCTCGCTCTCTCTCCCTCTCTCTCTCTGTTTTCTTCCTCTTTCAGTAATGTAGGCCCGCCTGATCGCGAAGGAAAGACAAACATGAGCATGTATGTACTCTCGCTGCGGCGCAAGAAACTGCTTCGTGCCTCTAAAAATAACGCGTTCCACGCTAATAATAAAACAACAAAGCGCCGTCGAATGTAGCTAGTACGAAAAAGTTTTAGGGCCACCCTCTTGTGCGCAACCTTGGGACTGTATAACTTCCCCCTGAGTCACGAGCCTATACGCGATACGCCGGGCGAAAGGGATGCGTGATTCACATCATTTGCGGCATTACACCGTCCGTTTTTTTTTCATTTTTTTGGAATCGTACGTATACACGTGTTATATCGTACATCATCACGTGTTTATAATTACTCATGACAGTTATGACGAAGGACACGTTAATCGATATCGACGTATTTTGTAGTGTCCGCTCGATTTAACCACGGCGTCGCCATCGTTTGAAGAACGCGAGAGTAAAGTATGAAGTTTCTGTTCGACTTCATGCACTCGTCGACAGTGCCAGTCCCTGCTTTATCACTGAATTTACGAGTTATAAACCGGGGAGAGTGGACATGCTCGCGTTTTAAATGAAATCAAGTGAAATCCATCCACTAGCGTTGAATTACGCCCGGTATACTTCTTTTTTCTTTGCTCTTTCAAACCAAGTCATTCATTAATTAATAATTAGGAAAATGTACAAGCAATCCTCATCCTTTAACGAGATTGTTCCACTTTTATCGAATATTTATTCGATAAAAACAAATCAATCTGTAAGGGTCCTCTACCACCCCCTGCCGAATTTAATCGGCCGTCCTTTTTTTATGTATTTTTATGTATTTGGTCTTTCCAGCGTTAAATTTCTGTAATAGTAAATAATTAATAAAGTAAAAAAATTAAAAATGATATTTTATCTCAACAGGAGCGAAAGTTAAAGAGAAAAGAAAAAAATGTGAGCTCGAATCATCGCGCGCGAATGAATGATTTGGAGGCACATCGATTGAAATATTGTCGAATTACATCTTTTCACATATCTCTCGATAATCTGAGCGGCAATTGATAGGAATTATCGTACGATAATCGCCCGATTCCCCAGGCGTCGGTCAAAAAACGTCCAAGCGAGCGAAAATAACTTATTTGCTAATATGATTGCATTAGCATTTTTTTCGAGGATTTCGTAATCGCGCCACCTCTTCCTCGCCACGAATAACGTTGACGCATTTAAATTCGCGGAAGCCACGGGTCGCGTGTATATGACTTCTGATACGAGCATGTATTTTTTCATATAAGATCATGGAAGACGATCAATAATTACATAATTGACCATTAACTGGAACGGGTTTTTTTTGCAACGGCTTTTTTTTATTATTAATATCCCAACGTGAGCTCTGTTCAGCTCTGCAATATGCTCTGTGACGCACGCAAGATAACGTTCACGACGAGGCTCGCATGTCCAGATGTTAATTTCTATCGCGACAAGCATTATGATAAGCATTACGATAACGAAATCAAAAGCGTTCGTTATTTCTCTTCCGTTCGAATACGGAAAGGCCGTACCCAAAGATATTCCGCCGAGACACGAGAGAGAGAGAGCCTCGCGGAGGAAGCGTCAACATCCGCGTCTGCATGAGAATAGGGTACAAATTCCTCGCGCGGCCGGCAAAAAAAAAGCGTTTACTCCTCGCGAACGTTGTGCAACATATATACGGCCGCGTATATATGCACAATAACGTGTGCGCCGAGAGACGATCGCGCGTTTGTGTGTGGTCAAGGTAAGGATTTCATAACTCCATCGTCGCGGCGGACGTCCACTTCGTCAAGGAGCGCGATTCAGTGCGGCACGATCGGCATCGGGAAGACGAGCCTCTCTTCCAAAGTCCTTCGAACGTGCAGGGGAAACGCTCGAGAAGCTCTCGAAAACTCACGAATCGATATCGGGCCGTTCGATCCGTTCCCGACAAGTGTTTTTACTTTAATTTTTTTTTTAATTTAGTCTCACGCCATGTGGAATCACGTCACTCATTTCTTACGACCTCTTACACTTGCTGCCTCCAATATCTTGTTTATCTCGTACGGTTCATCGACTTATGTGCGGCTCTCTCGTGCCGGTTCAAAAATCCTTTCGCGCACAGATTTCTTTATATAGAATATTGCTGACATGCCATAGCTTAACAATTGTGTTAAAGCCAGACGCGCGAGATAATTATCCGGTAGTCGCGTACAGTGCTTTATGAAGTAGTGTTGGTGTACATTTAATAATATTGATTGGAAATTTTGACGTTTTGGAATTAATTCCAAATACCCATTACTGCAGGGTAAAGGATGGCTGCTACACCCTCTTCTGAATTATTTGGCCTCACTTCATTTCTCGGATCTAGGATACATAGAAATCTGCGCCTTCGCAAGAGAGCCACGATCGCGGTCGAAGGCACGGCGGACACCGTATAAGGGATGAGCCGCACCGAAGCTCGCATCGAATTCGAGCTGATCGTCTTCCTGTGAGTAAGTATATAGCTTGATCGAGCCGATCGCACGCGATCGAGTCGGCGGAGCATCCGAAAATCGTTCAAACCTCGAATCGTTCGCGATTCGCTCCGACGCGCTAACGAGAAATGGTTATTAAATTGCAAATCGTCGACATCCGCTTCTGCGAACAACGGGCCGCCTTATATGCGTCACTGCATGCACCACCGTGCAGCGGATGTTTTAATGCGGATATTCGCGAGAATAATCTTCTCTCTCTCTCTATATACATATATATACATACGCGCGAAAGTTTGTAATTCTTCGTATCACTTTGTGACTTTCCAGGAACGCTAATTCCCGATGTCAATAATAATAAATCGCGCGAGAAATTGATCGACGAACGTTGAATGGTGTAACGTGCCTCTTCCATGCTTGTCGTCTTGTTTCAGCTAACGTCGTGTATTTCAATCCGTGCATTGTCAACTCGATTCAAGGGCTCTTCGTGTACGACTTGCGGCGACTTGCCTATTATATACATTCTTAAGTTCTAAGAAACATGCCTTGCACTTCCGCGGAAGTTCTTTCTCTTGCTATAAATCCGTAACGTATATTATTGTTTCCGCCAACTCTTTATAAAGTTCAAAGTTGGCCAGAAATTGGTAGTCGATCGATAAAGATGTACATTCACTGTCGACAATTCCAGTTTGGGACACGTGTCGAGAGATTTGCATATATTTGATTATTAATGAGGTATTGTGTCTACCTTCGCGAATACAATGGTGTCGTGTACTGATCGATCATCGATGAGACGTTCCACGGCAATGATTCAAATAGCTTTTTATAAATAAGTTTCGAACAGAGCCAAACGAAGTAGAATGCTAACTTTTCTGTGAAAAGTTCCCTTTACCTCTTTTTTTCCTAAGTTAGAATCTTTAAGTGAATCTTCTTTGTTTCGCCCTATATCTATCGTGCTCGTGGAAGTTTCTTTCAATTCTCTTTTAAGCGACTTATAAAAATTTGTAGAGTAATATTTTGAACATTTTATAAGAATATACGGAATGCATACGCGATATATTTGTACATAATATTCTTGTGCATGCGTCCAAAGTTTGTAGATTGATGTAGATTGAAAGTTTGTGCGATCGAAATCGCATGTAAAAGCAGAGTTTTAAAAAATACCCACGACCCTCATTCTACGATAGAAATAACTTCAGATATATAATAATAAATAATGCAATTTATGTATATATATCTACATGTTTATATAAAATTTATATAAAAATTTTATATAAAAATTTTAATAAAACGTTTACGCAATGAAATTTTCGCGCGCGTATAAATATTGTATACAAATAAAAAATTTTTCGTGCGCGCGTAAATATTATATATAAATATAAAAATTACGTATATAAATTGTATATTAAATATAAAAAAAGAACGTACACACACTCACATTATATTAATTATTATACAATACATTGCAAACACACACACATACACACACACATACATATATACAAGCGTACAAAAAATTTTGTTTTTAAATTTCATTATTTTATTACATATGTAACGCATGTGCATTCGTCCGTAAATCGGTTAAGCAATTTTATGCATCGCATAAAATGCGTGGAACGCTCGTTCGCCGTTCGCGAGTTGCCGCGACCCGCGCCGCTCTCGCGCGAGCGTGAACGTGAAGTGACTAGTGAGGCGCAGGACAGTAAGGCGAGGAGGGAGGAGGGGCGGTAGGCGGTGTGTGCCAGTGTGCCACTACTCTAATCGTCGCGACGTCACGGCACCGTTCTCGCGTATGTATGTGCGATTCCTTTTTAGAGCGATTCATTTCAATGCATCGCGGCGCGCAAATGATTTTGCACTCGCGAGCGTTCGACGATCGATGCCACGCGCGTCCGTCCGGCGTCACCGGCCCGAAATGCGAGTGGGCGTAAAGTCGCCGCCGGGCCCGACGGGACATTGCTGTGCTGCCGCGGATAACCTAGAAGGCTGCTGGTGATGCCGTCGCGTCGGCGGTGCGCGACCGCGGTGCCGTAAGACGGGCGTACCTCGCGCCGAGGGTGATCGTCATGAGTGATCGCGCGTGCCATTTGTTCGCGATGCGGAAATTACGGTGCCGCCGATAGTCGCGCGAGCTTCGATTCGCGCGATTTGTAGGTTAGGTGTAGGCCCAGGTCGGCTTGGCGGATCGTGTCGTCCGCAGCGGATTGTCGCACAATCTGCCGTCGCGTTGTGCGCGTTGTGTCGCGTGGAAGATCGCCCCCGGTTGGGATTTGTTGTCGACGGGCTTGTATCCGCCCGGGCCGTCATGTCTCTTGCGAGGATCGAGCAGCCTGAACCCTCTCTGTCAATAGCCACTCTTTGTCTTAGTTTCGAACAGGTAATAGCATTTCTCCGGATGTGTTTCGTTTACGAATCCGCATTTTTCTCCGCTCAATTGGAATGGGAAAGGATTGTATACGAAAATATATGTGTAATAATTGTGTAACAATAACGTGCGACGTGTCGTAGATATGTATGTGAGATGCTTCGTCACTATGATAACGAGCCTTATCAATGTACATTTCTCCGCAAAGTTTTTGTGTAACATTCGAATGTATCATTCAAATACTAGTCAAATTTGGTGGTGCGCATGTTTTTATCTGATTTACGAAAGGTCGATTGTACGCTTGACACGTGCCTTTATCTTGTTGCAGCAATATGGAGGAACAGGAGTGACTGTACCCTGGAGGAACTTCTGAGCCCTAACACAAGTAACTGACTTGCGACATGTGTTTGTGACTGAATATAGACTTACATCGGCGGAAAATAATGCTTAGAACTATCATATACCTTTGTATAACCTGACTGTATCGCAAAGATGCAAGCCAAGAAACGCTATCTACTATTGTTCGTAACATGCGCGTTTCTTGGTTACTGCTACTTCGGCGGGTACCGTTTAAAAAGCGAAAACTGGACAGGCAGATCTCAGTTGCCTTACGAGCGATTGCCTTCATATTTAAGTCTAAACGAAGAGTTCTATGACAAAGATTTAAAGACATCCAGCGGGGCTCTGGCTACCACGTCACAGCGTACGCGGCACTGTCGCATGGAGACCTGCTTCGACTTCACCCGGTGCAAGCAAGGTTTCACCGTGTACGTTTACCCGGTCGAGGATGTGATAAGTCCGCTATACCAAAAAATATTAAACGTTATCACAGAGTCGAGATACTACACGTCGGACCCGGCGCGAGCATGTATATTTGTCCTAGCCCTGGATACGTTAGATAGAGACCCTTTGTCTACTGAATTTGTACACAACCTCCCCTCGAAACTGTTGCACCTGCCATACTGGAATAATGGAAGGAATCATCTGATATTTAACTTGTACTCTGGCACGTGGCCCGATTACGTGGAGGAATCGTTGACCTTTGACATGGGTTACGCCATGCTCGCCAAGGCCAGCATGTCCATCTTTAGGCACAGGCCTGACTTCGACGTGTCGATACCACTGTTCGGTAAACAACATTCGGAACGTGGCGGAGAACCCGGGCAAGCGTTAGAGAATAATTTTCCCAATAATAAGAAATACGTGGCGGCATTTAAGGGGAAGCGATACGTACACGGTATTGGATCCGAGACGAGAAATGCTCTCTATCATCTGCACAACGGCAAAGACTTGGTGTTCGTTACGACTTGTCGTCATGGGAAGGCCTGGAGAGAATTGCAGGATGAACACTGTCAGCAGGATAATCAGGAGTACGACACGTAAGTAGGAAAAAGATGCTGGAATCGTTTGGCTCGTACATGTGAGCACGTACGTGTGAATTTTGAAATATAATTTTTCATATTTTTCATTTCGCAGATACGACTATGAAATTTTATTAATGAACGCTACGTTTTGTCTGGTTCCGCGAGGACGACGATTAGGTAGCTTTCGGTTTCTGGAAGCCCTGAGATCGGGATGTATTCCAGTCATTTTAAGTAACGGTTGGGCTCTTCCCTTTCACGAGCGCATCGATTGGACTCAGGCTGCAATATTTTCCGACGAGAGATTGCTGCTCCAAGTAAGTTGAAACGCAAGTACAAATATTTTGAATTGACTTTATTTTGTTCCAAAACGGATTATTAAATTATCTATTATTTTAAAGATTCCAGACATATTAAGGTCCGTGTCCAATGTACAAATTCTTAAACTACGACAACAAACACAATTTTTATGGGAGAGATATTTTTCCTCTATTGAAAAAATTGTATTCACTGTGTTTGAGGTAATTGCGGATTCTTTGTTCCATCTTATTATAATTTCTTATTTCGTTTCTCGTTAATTATATTTATGTTATATAATTTAGAATATTCGCGAGCGTTTGCCATGGGAAGGTGCACGGGAAAGAATCGTCTGGAATACTAATCCCGGAGCACTGACAATTTTGCCGCAATTCGCCGACAGCCAGCAAGAGCTTCCCTTTTCAAACAGTAATCCTGGTAACACTTTCACTGCCATAATCTATTCGCAATTGGGATCCACCGCCGTACTTTATCGTTTACTTAGGAGCCTGGCGAAAAGCAAATATCTAGATAAGGTAAGCTTATCCATTGCTAATTTATTATTATTTCCCTCTGCTATGAATTTTTTTGCGATGACATCCGCGTGACGTGCGTTGTAACGAATTATTTTGTTCAAGATAATACTTATGTGGAACTCGGACATTCCGGTGCCAAGGAAGCCACGTTGGCAAGGTATCAGAGCGTCAATCCACGTTGTCGCGGTTGACGGCATATCTCAACGTTTCTATCCTCATCCGTTAATCAAAACTAGTGCCATATTGTCGCTCGACGAGGACGCCACTCTAAATACCGACGAGATTGACTTCGCTTTTACGGTCTGGCGGTCATTTCCCGATCGAATAGTGGGGTATCCAGCGAGGTCCCACTATTGGGATGACTCAAAGGTAGGTGTAGGTGCCAGCCGGCGTTAAATGGACTTCCGTTCAGTCTACAATCTGTTTCGTAATCTGGGCTAATCTGGGCTTTTGTGCGTTCGCAGCGTTCCTGGGGTTACACCAGCAAGTGGACAAACGACTACAGTATCATTCTCACCGGTGCCGCTTTTTACCACCGCTATTATAATACTCTATATACCGAGTTATTGAGTTCGACTCTCCACAAGACCGTCGAGCAGTCGCAGAACTGCGAGGATATACTCATGAACTTCCTGGTGAGTCACGTAACCCGAAGGCCGCCTATCAAAGTGACGCAGCGCAAGCTGTACAAAGATACCACGGTAGCTGGCATCAGGTAGATATAGATTATGCTTTCGTCGAGATATGTGCATACCGTAGCGATATCGTTATCGCGCTTCTGACTCACACCGTACCGTTGAATTTTTCAGATCGCCGTGGAACGACCCGGATCATTTCATACAGCGGCAAACGTGCATGAATACATTCGTCGCTGTTTTCGGGTATATGCCACTGTTGCGATCCAATATGCGACTGGACCCGGTACTGTTCAAAGATTCCGTGAGCAATTTGCGCAAGAAGTATAGGCAAATTGAACTAGTTAGTAATTAGAATTGTACACACATTGCTCGATTACGCGTGACTATTTAATTTTTTCGCTGGACAACGCGAAATCTTCGCGTACGATACTAGATCTATTTCTTTTTAGCGGCGCTTATCTTTTCTGCACTTACGGCGAACATAAGGGTCAGAAAAGATATTGTATGTACAGAACATTCGAGGAAATGTGAAGGAAAGAGCGAATTGTAAACAAGTGCAATATAAGTATGAGCTAAAAGAAAACAGATCTATCCGTCATACGAAATGTACGCGTATAGATGTATGGGGAATATTTGCGCGTTTACGTGCTACGCCATATTAGGCTATCGGTGTTGTCGGGCAGCAAATCAAAGTCCGTTATTCAGCGAGGACGCATGGTGATATCCCCTGCGATTTATTTGCTAGTAATTTTGTACAAATTGTAGAGCCGTAATGATGCCGTTTCTATCTGACGATGTCTCGCGCAGCTATCGCTAACTGCAGGTAACAGCATTTAATTGATGTACATACAAATCGTTTCGTAATTATTAATTTAAAAAAAGAAACGAAGAAAAAAAAGAAACGAAAGAAAAAAAAAGAAATGAAAGAAAAAAAAGAAACGAACGAAAAATTAATTTAAAAAAAAAGAACTTGTTTAAGAAACACTTGGATTTTTCACATACTGGCCATTGAAATCGTTTAAGCAATTTGATAAGAAAAAAAAAGAGAAAAAGAAAAATCAAATTTTTCTGACGTGCGTGTCTTCGTGCAATATTTATCTTGCAGCTTAAAAAAAAGGCAAAAAGGAACAAAAAGATAGCGCGTTTGTATGTATAACGATATTTTTAATCATAGAGATTTTCAAATGTTTTTCTATTTGAATAAATGTATTTCATGTAATTCTTCTTAGATTCGGGAGAAGTTCGTATTTACGTAAGAAATCCGTAAAGTCTTAGGGGCAGACTTCGTCAAGTGCTTTTTGATAGTGATGACGTGAAAGTCGATGTTTGTATTGAGACGGGAGGTGCACAAGCAAGATCTGTTTATATTTAAAAACAATTGTAAAGATGTTAGGATTTAATGCGCTCATCGATATTTTTCTTGCTATCGAATAATTTTGATGTGGTATGATTTTAAGCATCGTCTTATACTAACCCTCCCTCCCCCTTTCGCCCCTTTTTATCCCTCTTCTCTCTTAAAATATAATGTTTCGTATATTTGAAGTTGATCAAATTTTATATCCAAAGAGATTCTGATTCGATTTATCGAATTGTGCACAATTGTTTATGTGCTATTGCGTATGCTGCATTGTTTTACTTCGTAACCAAGTTCTATCGATCGCATTGGTTCACGAGCGGACTTCGAGTCCAATAAGCATATTTATTTAGTTCAGCATATCTATCTATTTGAATACTGCCGAGTTCTCAGGAACGTGCTTGAAGAAAAAAGGGAGAGAAATGAAAGAAAAAAAAATTTTCTTTGTTCAAGGCGTCGCAATAATATCTAGTCGTTTACACCGATATACGTTGTTACACGATGAGAGAAATAACATGTAATAATCCCTCGGTTAGAAGGACCGTACAATAATGTGGCATCTGCATACGTCCCGAAGACGGAAAGCTATTTATGTATGTGATATGTTTTTTTTTCTATTGTGCGTTCCGTAATCATTCGAGAGGGATATCGAAGAAGTTATTCCGTAATTTTTATGCATAATATATTTCTGCAACTTAAGGAGGATATGTGTATGCGTTAGAGAGAATCAAAAACGACTGCGGGATTAATTGAAGCTTTTATTGTTACTCGGAATTTCGTATTGTCATTAATTCCAGCGATTGGATAGGTACACTCGTGGACAATGACATTTTTGTCGACACGTTTTTTTTAGTGAGTTTTTTTTTTAGTTTTATGAACGCGTGGTTTTAAACATTCTAATAATGTTTCTCAAATAATATTAAATAAATGATATAATTTGACGTTAGTCTTGACGTCATTTTAATTATATAGAACATGTTTGTGAGTTTATTAAATAAATTCACATTCGTAAATTCACTGAAAAAAAAGTGTCGTAACCTCATTGTCCACGACTGTACGTCTACCTTACGATTGTCCTTGAGTTGCATCAATTGATAAATGTAAATTAGTATCTGGGTGTATATAGAAACTGGTAGGATAATCTCTATCCTTTGCTCGGCGAACAATCCTAATCAAATATGTTCCAATCGTTACCGGCCACTGAAGGCAAGCATAATTCTTCGTACAAAGAAAAAAAAAGTCCTACGCGGTGGCCGTAGGTATTCTGATTCTATCCGATACGAAGCGATGGTTCCGATCTGTTAAACATTTTCCATGTAATCGTATTGCGGAAAAAAAATAATGTAAGGTAATAAGATATAGTATTAGTCATTTTATATGGGGAAAAAAATAAACTGTTTTATACAAAAAAAACACTGGAGGTAACAATAACTATTTTTATCGATCATTTAATAGTAGATCCCGTAATGCGATTATAAACTTTAATATTGTAGATTGTAGACTTTAATTTAATTAATTTGTTAACTCGTCTTCTACACAGAAATATTTAAACAAATGATGTTAATAATTTTTATTTATACTGTAATCGACGATCATAATTTCATGACAATATTTCTATGATACTAATTAATTGTAACTCGATCATGATTATTAGCTTAGAATTTTCATTGTCAACAATCTGCAGTTTTCCTTCTACGAGGATTCTATCCGTTTCTTGAAAAGTTCGCCCTGATCTGAAGAATCGCACGGAAATCTGGCTTCGCCACTCGGATTGGAGTGCATCCCTTCATCATCACGCAACCCTCGTCTCCCACCTTGGCCGCAGGAAACCGAGAACACGGATTCAGGGTTAACAATGCAGCGCGAACGTGGCGAGAGAAGCTGGAGCGACGCGGATAACGCGGATTTCGAGCGGCCGTCGGAGGCGACCGACGTCCACCACCTGGTCCCCACTCCATCCCTGGTGATCGCGGATACGTCTACCCGAGGTGGTGGGCAACGCGCGCGGTGGTGGGTATAGCACCAAGGCTCCCTTCTTTGTTGCCCGCTCCGCTAGAAAGGTGACTATGCCATGAAAGACAGGCGGTATCGTGCACGCCTCGCGTATATACCCGCAGTCACCTTTCTCTCCTCGTGACCGTAGCATACGTTCTGGCGACGTCCATGGCGCACTCGCGGCTCTGAACGACACGGCGCTGCATTGCTGCTGCGGCTCTCGTAGGCTCGCTCGTCGGCGCGCTCGTCGGAGGGAAGAGAGACAAGGAGGAAGGGAAAATAAAAACACGGAAGATTCGGAGTGACGGATCGGCCCGCGAGGTCAATCCGCGGGTAACCCCATCCCTCCTCGAGTCCGGTGGACGCCGAGGACGCTCGAGCGAATTTCAAATTTCCCGCGCCGGTTTTGCCTCCCTTCGGTGCCGGTCGGGGTGTGTGAGAGTCCGCGTGCAGCAGGCGAAGAGGATATAACAGCCGCGATCGCGCCCCATCGTCTTCTGGCCGATACCACCGTCAGCTGAGGCCTGACGTCGTGATTTCCACGCCAGCGACCAACGGCCAACGGAGAGAAGATGATAATCGTGAGCAGCGTGCTGCTGATCCTGGCGGTCGTGTCGAGAGTGGGTGAGTTTGCCTGACTCATTAATCGTTGCGCGCCTCCTCCGCGTCGCCGAGCGCGAAGAGGTGCGTTAAAGGCCACACCGTAAACGCGGCCGAGCCAATTAACTCTAACGCGTTCGAAGTGTCATACTTTGCCTCTCTTTTACATGATTTTTTATGTGTTCAAAAATATAACAATGTACGCGCCAACATTATTGATGAATTAAGCATCGAATTAAACACGATTATTTTTATATACGATCGCATTAAAATCACCAGTCGACATTTTTTGAAGGTCCTATAAGAATCTTCTGTAAGATTTCTATTCTTATCTTATCAAGATTAGACAAATGTTAATGAACCATTTCAATCAGAGTTATTTGGCTCACAATTAATGGTATACGTGTGATCGTAACGAATGATCTCAGATCGACCGGACGGAGAATTGATTACTCGGTCTCGCGCGACAGCGACAATTTATCGAGACAGAGTCTTTCTTTTTTTTTCCTTTCGAGACGGTCCGCGCGGGAAAGGCTATCGCACAGTAGAGCTCGCTGCTAACTCAGGCTGGAATCGCATGCTCGCTCGCTCGTATTAGCTGCGCGAAAATGTCAGTTTACGTAATGTCCGTGCCGTTGGATAACTGGCACACGCGGAAATCGAGCGCCAGCGCGCCCGCCGATCCCCCGGGGTGCGCCTGAGGGTAGTGCTCTATTCTCGAAGAGCTCGCTTCCCCGTTTTCGTGCCCGATCCCCGGTTGACAGGAATGTCCCGCGTCGGGCGACCGATGCTATACGCACACCGAGCGCACTTTTCTTTCAAACGTCACGCGCTGTCACGGCGCGTGTCTTTCGAGTCGAGTTGTTCCGGTATAGGCCGATAAACGTACAATCTCTCTCGTTACTGCGGGCAAAACTCAAGGGATAAATCTCTGCGCGTAAGATCGAGGTATGCTAACGTAGAATTAATGAATATCAATTTAAACGGGATGTTACTTAATTACTTTCGATTTGAATTCATTAACCATACGGAACTGGTACGAGGCACGAATGATTTCTGATAATTTGCATGTCCGTGTCTCCTTCCAAATTTTAAAAAGTAATTTCTCCGATAAATAAACATTTTTTCTATAATTTTGTTGCTCAGGACAAATTTAATCAATAAATCTCTGTTAGAAACGAATATTACTCGAATGAGAGATTAGTTAATTAAGGCTTTGAATGCATTTCTCGTACTTGCTATCACGTCGCAGCCATTCATCAGGGGAGTCAAGAAAAGTGAGAGTAAACGAATCATTATAATTATCTCGTTTATGAGATTTATGATAACCGAGTGAAGAATCTCGAGTGTGTAGAACGAGTGTGCGTGCGTGTGCCGCTTTGTTTGTATGTCGTGCGAGCAATTAAACGTGTCTCTACGTAATACATAATTATCCGCGAGAGGTTCCTTCTCCCCCTCGAAGAAACGTTCCCGCGCGACACACGGCGTTTAACGTTCCCAAATGCAGGAATCTCCCGCGGGCGGGTTCCGCACGTTTCGTCTCTCCTGCTGGTTTAGGAGGAGGGAGGAGAGGCCTTTTGCAATCCGGTAGCACGGTAGGTCGGTTTCGCATGCGAAACGACCGATTTGCGAAACTTCGCCGCGCGGCAGTGGCCGAGCTTGGAATAGAATCGAGCGAGCCGCGCCGGCTCGAATATTTCGTCGAAAAGCCTTGCGAAACGGCGAGTCTCTCGGGGAAACTCGCGGCAGATTCGGGGAAAATTTTGTCACACTGGCAGACCGGCAGACTCGAGCAATCGGCTTAGATTTATTACAGTAAAATATCAATCAGAATTATCGAGTAAAATAGAGAGGCTAATCGCTGCTGGCTGGTTGGTTGCCGCAGAGCCAGACAAAACACTTTGAGTTTATAGAATTTAATAATTGCGAAATAATTAAACAATCATACGTGTCGGTTTAATGGCTGATTTACGATTTCGATTGCGTGGCAATTATTTATTTATGTATAGGTATATAAACTTTACTGCGGGATAAGCGGTTACAAATTGACTAAACAATTATGAGGCTTTCAAGTAGGCACGCAAAACGGTTGCCTGAAGCAACCGATTAGTATGCCTGCTAGCAAATCCGCTTATGCCTGTCGATTTAGTTTACGTAATAACATTACAAGTGGTAACTACCGAGAGTATACCGGTCGGAGAGAGAGAGAGAGAGAGAGAGAGAGAGAGAGAGAGAGAGAAAGAGAGAGAGAGACCCCGATCGCATCTTCTTGCTCGTGCGTTCCCAGAGAATCACGCCGCTCGATTCCACCGAGATCGACTAGCGTCGACAGTCATGCCCGGGAATGGGGTCTTCTCGCGGGACCGAATCGACCGAAAGCGGCCGCGCAATTTTGCGAAATCCGAAAGTGACCCATAACCGCGCCGTCGTGATTCCCGGGACGTCGGCGTCCCGGTTATCATCGCGTATCTGGCCGCGAATCGGATTCATCGCGAAGCGATCGCCGCGAACGGCCGCGCCGCGCGCCGTGGGTCCGAACAAAGGAGAATGCTTTAACGTGTATTGTTGCTAATATTTCGGTAACACGGCGGCCGCGCTCGACTCCGTGGAAATGGTCCCTTTGCGAAATCCGCCCGGAGGTGCTCGGTTGCACCGTGTGCACCGCAGGCGGGCGACGGCCGTTTGGTAAAGAACACGGGAAGGGGACGCAATCAGAAATCTGTTCCCATCGGTTAACGAGACAGCGGGGACGGACGCGAGAGGGGAAAGAGGGGGGGCAGGCCTGTCTCGCCTCTCGCAAGAGAGATGTGTATCCGCTGCCGCGAGAAAGATCGCGTCACGTTAAGATGACAGATAATGAGAAAGAAGAAATTCTCCGATCCCCCCTCGCGCGCGAGAGACCCTCCGCGGATCCGTGCGATCGTCGCGAGTTCGCATTCCGTTATATATGCGTTCGCGTTTGCGTCCGAAGCGTTTTAATCCCGAAGATCGCGAACGCGTCAGGTGTCTCAATTCCGTCGGATTACGGGATCGATGATTAATCACGTCGACGATTTTTTTTTCTCTCTTAAGAGAAACAGTTTTTCTCTAACCCGCTTTTCTGTGATTTGCGAGCTACGTCTCGATATACGAGAAAGAGAGAGCAGAAACCAGAGAGGCAGAACTATCTCAAGTCGAAATCGATAATTGGGACTCGGCCTTCGCGTGTTACTTGTTGTTTCTTTTTTTTTTTCGAGGAGAAGATATCTCACTTATGGAAGTAGCCGCGTCTGCAGGCCACGTGCTAACGGAACGAGTATTCAAATTAAATAGCGGGGCGGGTGCGGAGTTACTTTTCGCGTAGTAAATCATCGATCAATACTGAAATACTAGCTGAATTCACGTAACCGTAAACGGCGACGTCGCGATCCATAAACACGGATTGTACGAATATCGCTTAGTGCTATGACGCAATCTTATTTACATTATCAGTTACGTTAGAATGAAGCATTTGACGAAGGTCAGTAACTTTTTTGATCGAAATGCGTCCAAGGCACTGGCGTGTCATTTCATGGCCGCGCTGTCTTGTATTCTATCTTCATTTATTACGTGGTTTTTGCGGTTAATACTTAGGTTAATTGGAAAACTATTCTTAAACTATTCTTAAACTTCATTCTTCTCTCTTTTAATCAAACCGATGTGACTTACGAAATTAAGAATTTTTTTATTCATTAACTCCAAAAATATAGTTCAATTTATACATAATATTCCACGTATTAAAAAATAAGCTATATTTTCGTTCTTTAGTGTGCATATCTTTTTTATGTTTCTATTTAGATGTAATCTATTTAGATGTAATAAAAAAGATTTATCGTAAAACAGCGTAGGATTGGCGGCGCCAAGCGGCAGGATTGTACCACGAGCCTGCAATAATCTTTTGTCAACCACCTCAATAGCCTGAAATATACGATGCAATCGCACGGCGTTACATATATCCATTAGAGGGTTATACGCGCGTACGTAAGAGAGGCGGACTCGGTTCGGCGTAGGCGGGCCGTTTCGCGATACCGTCGGCTCGCATCAGCGAAGTAATTTAGCAGCCGGAATGCAGTTTACGCCCCATGATTTACACGTCGCCGGGATATCTCCGGCGTCAAGGGCTCCGCGAATCGTGCGCGCGCGCGCAACCACTCAGCTCTCGAAGGTGCTCGCGTTATCCTTTCTAAAAGTTACGTGAGTTACGTTGCTCGGCGAGGCAACGCGAGAGCACGTTGCATTCATGGTCTCGGTTCTTCCGTTTAAAGATTGTAAAACGTGGTATCGCAAATAATTCAGATTATGTTATTCCCGCAATGCTGCTCCCTAAATTAAAATGCACGTGCCATTTTATTAGCCCTTTCGACTCTCGATACCGATCCGGATTATCGGGGTTCTCCAAGCTCCGACAAACTGTCTCGCCTCGGTCATTCGAGAGAAGACCCGCTGGCCATGTAAAATCGATATAATTTACGCAACGCGCCCCGACCGATCCGTAAACGCGTATATACATATATATATATACGCCCGTCGCACGCGCGCGCGGACATAAATCACCGCGCTATTCGAGCCGGTTAAATTTACGTCCTTTAACATTACCCACGCGGGACACCGCGCGCTGTCCTCGGACGCAGCCACGAAGGGAGGGAAGTGTCCGATCGGGCAGCGCAATAAAATCGGTACTTCTGAGTCCCGCGGACTCGTAATCCCACCCGTCTCGGTGCTCTCGCATTGGCTATACACGTACACGTAGACGCGCCCGATAAACCACCTCCCTCGGCCCATTATCCTTTCTCTAGGATCCTGCGAGAGCACCCGCGCCGTCGCTGCTACGCAATTATCGGGAGAATTTACCGGCGGCATAAGTGCGGTGCATTACGCGCAACCCTTGGCCGTACGACACATAAAAAACCGCCACATTCCCAATTGACTATATTTACACTGAAGTGGAAATATTCCGCGGCTTGAGAATGAGAAAGAGAGGGAGGGATAAGCGGCTTACTCGTAGATTTTCCAAGTGCGCACGTGCGGTTGAAAGAGAAAGATCTATGGGTGTTAGTCGATGAAGAAAAACTTTAATTTAATTACAATTGTGACGTGGCTCTTTTCTTCGGATGGATAATTCAAATTGCGTTCGATATTCAACTGAGGCTATCTTAAGGCTACTTAAGATTAAATATGTATACGATTGTAGTATAATCAAAGGGGGTTGACGTAGTAATAATACAACAAAGCGCAAAAATTGTGTCGTCTAGTGTTAATAACGAGTTAATCTCGAGTGCAATAAAAATAAATAGAAAATTTTTATTAGCAGCGTATTGTGCGAAATACAATAGATTTGAAAGAGCGAGGGAAAGAGAGCGAGAAGGAGATTCGTTTCCCGTGTCTCCACGCGAGCCTTCGCATTCCTCGTTTTACACACCACACATACACGCGCGCGCTCTCAGAGTGCTTTGCTCCGTTGAAAAACGTGCCCCGTCCCATTACCCTGCGCCCAGGATTCCATCAGCACCCACGCAAGCGGCCACGCCGCGCCGCAATTACCGAGAAAATTTACCGCGAGCGCGAATGTGTATCTCAGGTTCCCGCGCGATCGCATAAGCGTCTAGCCCGGGGAATACGACCCGCTGGACACGGCTTATCGAGCACGAGCGTAATATTTGTAAGGCACACGGTATTTTCCCCTGCGTTGGTATCTACGGCCGGACACACCCTCGCTTGCGCAGCCAGCGAAATAGCTTCGATGAATTTCGCGACGGACATCCCCCAACTTAAGAGGGTCAGTTTTCACCTTCATCACGTTAGCAGCCTGTGTTTAGAATTTACAATTCTAAGCAGAGTGTGTCCTGGCCCCATTCCAAAAAATGTGTAGTGTTTCTGTTGGGTTGAAAACAAATTCTGGAGTGATTAAATAAAAGACATGGTAAAAAATATGGTGATTATAAATTATTATTTTTCGGCAAAAAAATTCTGACTTGTAAAATAAAAGAATCAAATAAAAATAAAAATAATATTAGATCGAAGAAATATCAATGAAACGACACGAAAACGTGAAATTTACGCTTCGTTGATGTTTCTTCGATCTCATGTCTTTTATTTAATCACCCTAGAATTTTTTTACAAAAAGTGGTAATTTCTTACCACTTTTAATCATTAGAACTCTATTACTGACTATATTACCCATCTGTTCGGTTGTTTTCTGCTCTATTAGGTGGTAGTATATTAAATTAGTAATCACACAGAGATGAGCTGTGGTAAATTGATGACGTAACGATGCGATGATTACGCAGAAATAGACTGCGCTGCGGAATTAAGTTATAGATCCCTTTCTCTCTTTCTTTCGCTTTCTCTCTATCTCTCTTTCTCCTTTCCCGACCAGTACTTTATGCTGGGAAAACGGTTATATACGCGGCGAGAGGAAAAATAAGGATCTCCGCGGCGCGGCGGCGCGTTTCATCCAATCTTTATCCGTTTATGTCGCTGAAAGCACTCCTCGGTTATTATTACCCTTCTCCGGGGGATTCCATCGGTAAACGCACGCGCGTATACACGCGTTGCAATTACCGGGAGAATTTACCGCGGGGTGCGCACGTATATTATGCCACAGGCAACTCCTTTGTTCTCGATCTATTCCGTAAATGCGGTGCATAAAATCGAACGGTGAGGCAGCGGATAAAGAGATTGTAATTCAATGGTCTGTCTAGCTTAACTTTTCAGTGTCCTCACCTGTTATCAAAGTTTTGTATAAATAAATGTACAGTATAAATAAATTTTCAAGTAATTTGGTAGAAAGTTCCACTTTGCTCGCGAACAAGCTAGTGTATCTATATAGACTAACGACGCACAAACTGACGGGTGAACTGATTGAATGATTGAAATTCTAAATAATTATATATCGTTTATACAGCTGACACTTTCGAACTTCGCTTCGATACTTCTATGTCTGCCGAATTTAATCGGGACACTTTCGAATTTCGTATCTAATGGCGGCGTAGATCCTGTGAGATCGCACATATCGGCGTCCAGGGTGGCCTCTCCCCCACGCGTCGCAATTAGAGGATTTACCGCGCGCGTGAGCGCTATATACGCGTCGCCCATTATGTGTTTCTTCTGCGACTCGCGCTATCCGCCGCCGTGGGTTTCGCCCCGCCGGCAATTACCCGGAGAATTTACCGTAGCCAATGCACCGATATCGGTTCCTCCGCTCGCCCGTCCATTATCCTTGGCCGGCGACTGGCCGCACTTCCCACCCCGCCGACGCCGACGACGACGGGAAACATTCGCGGTATGCGAAGGAGAAAATACAAAGTCGCGGAGCACGCTCGTGAAAATCGAGCGACACACGCGTTGACGCTCGTTAAAAAGAAAAAAAATTGCGATATCGCTCGTCGACGCGAGCGGTCGTTTAATATCGCGTCTTTAATCGTCTCAAAGGGAGAGACGGTCCAGAAAAATGTTATCGTCAAAGATCTATTACCTTCGTGGGACTACGGGAAAACATTACGAAATTGTAATCGGTTCTCTTTTGCGCGGTAATGAACATATTACACGGTGTAATTGTCGACAGTTAAATAAGATTTTATTTATCTGGGTCACGAGAAACGAAAGCATATTGGTATCTCTTACTTTTTCTCTCTTTCTCTCTTTCTCTCTCTCTCTCTCTCTCTCTCTCTCTCCCTCTCCCCTTCTTTCTTTTTTCGTAGTACTTTTGAGTTTAATGGAACGAATAAAAGGACTGTTTATAGCTCACTACGGGATCGTCGTGTGTAATTTTAGTGAGGCAATGAGTGATGGCGTACCGATAACATATTAACACCCATTACGAGTGCGTTGCGAATACGTAGATAATCAATCGTTCGTTGCCGGGATATCGAAAGTGCGCCGCTCCGGAGGCGATATACTTCCCTGCCCACGTCGTAAACTATTCGGAACGATCATTACTCTCTGGGAAACGGCTAATTGTTAATACCGAATGTGGTAATAACGCGAGTTGCGCGGTCGTTATCCTTAAGAGTTTACAATGCCCGATACGCGAGCGTAGCCCCGCGGCTGTTAAGGCTCTTACACACATACACCGGTGAAATAATAACTCTCTCTCTCTCTCTCTCCGCGCCGTAAGTATCTACCAGTGGGGCTGAACGGATTTTTGGCGTTTGAATGCTATCGTTCGTGATCTGAATGCACGGAAAGTACGTGACGCATGACGAAAATCGAGCGGAAACAATTCGGTGACGTAAAAGGAATGCGTAAATCGAGCGTTTCTACTCCGTTGAAACTTGTTCCTTTCAACACAAAAATACAAAAGAACGAACATTTCTGTGTTTTCTTTTAATTCCTACCGGGACATTTTTGTTATTGAATCGGAGAAATATTTTTGTCGGATCGAAGCAACGTTTTAACGGAAGGCTTTTTAAGGAGCGGAGGCCGGCGGTTCGAAGCGGCGATGTCGCTTTTTAAATCTTTCTATCGAAGCAGGTTTCAACTTTTTGCCATGAAACCTTCAAAAATCGGCGTGTATTACTAGGAGGCGCTTGTTATAAATTAATTGGAAACGCATAGATCATATCGTGCGAACACCGTGGCGAGGCCGTGTTTGTCCGACGTGCGTACCCGCCAACCGTGTTTTCATTTACCATAAATTAAATGGACATGAAAGAAAAAGAATGAGTGAGAGAGAGAGAGAGAGAGAGATGCGCAAGTTGCTCTCTCGTTAAAACCCGGAGCCCCTACTTGCGGAGGGTTACTGTCGAGGAGAGTTTACTGCCCTCGGCAGACGATCCTCGCGAAGGCTCCTCGTGTCGTAGGTCAGGAATCCTTTTGCAGCAGGGCCGCCGCCTACGCTCGCGTACAGCCTCTCGGCAGCGTAATGATTTAATACCTAACTATCGTGATCTTGCGCGCCGTTAAACGTGAGATCCGCCTGGGAACGAATCAAGCTTTCGATCTTTGAAAGCGTCCGCGAGGGAGCGAAGCATTATTTAATTACGCAAGCTCATCTTTTTACAATTAGTATATAATTTAATTGCATAACGCTTCCTTGCGCCGCAAACAATCTATTTTTTTTTTAATACCACGAGTTCTTCGAAGCGAAGAGCCATATAAATTGCGTAAAATGAATCTGCTTTGAAATAGAAAACGGAGTATTCTATTCGAATAATAAAACGTTCAAATCGGCAGGATAAGAACATTTGTATAACACATAGATTTTTAAAAATAATGTTATATTTTGCAGTTTTATAATTTATATCAGCAAAAGCGAGATTTATAACAGGATTTAAAACGCGTCATAGAGCGAAATTCGTTCGACATAATTATAATCGAATATGTTATAAATCGACTTTACTCTTCTTTCACTTTCTTTTTTACTCTTCTTTCATCGCATGTTTCCGAAAAGATATTAAATTTCACGTGCGCTCCATCCATAAAAATACGTCAAGAATGCAGCGTAGTTGCATCTGCACATTCCCCACTGCCCTCAAAACCATGGTGATGCACCGAGAAACGAGGTTTCACACTCTCCTTCGACGGAACTGTTCACCTCCTTTGCATACTTCTGGCCGGCTGAGGCGAAATTATGATGTATGCTTATTTTCTACGCTTGCCAAACGCGCATTAAAGTATCTAACTGCGCGAGCACCTCGCAGAAAATGAAAAGGAGGTTATGCCGACGCGTCCTACTCGAGATTTCGATGTAGACGACACCAAAATTGCGATGTCAAGTATTTTGATTCTTTCACGAGGATCTGAAATTTTACTTTCACACGTGATTAGTATAAATATGTACTCTCGTTTCTCGATGCCATGGTTCCCAGGGCAGTGGGGAACGTGGAGGTACAATTACGCTGCATTTTTAATGTGGCATTATTAATAAGATATTACGTCATGCGGATAAATAATAATGGCAGATGTAGCTACGTGATCGTGTTACATTTTTAAAGACTACAACTTAGCTTTTATATGATTACGCGATTCACGCTGTAATTAGAAATGAGGCTTTGCCTCTTCTATTACGCTTCATCGATCAAATTAATTTTGCAACCTCGGCTCATTGCATCACCTAATTCCCACGTCATGTGGTGAATCATTTAATTTCGAAAGAATATTCGAATTTTGAAAATCAGATTTTGAGAAAATTGAAATAAAAATTGAAATTAATTAAAGAAATTAAATTTCATGTTCCAAAGTTGGGCTGAGTTTTGAAACCAACTACTTAATGTTTCGAATACAAAATACAAATAGAAAATAAATAGAAATATATTAAATCGCATTTCAAACATATATTCAAGTTGTTTAAGTCCATTTTTCGTTTTTCTGGAGACACGTCAGAAAAATCAGTGTTTTCTAACTTAATATTATTCAATTTACTTCAACGTATATTTACATAGATTAACGATCTGCCGAACATTTCAGAAGATTGATTTCAAATTAATAGGATGTGCGATCGTGATACTGTACACGTTTAATCTTCTTATTACCCACGGTAATAATTTTACGCCAATGGGAATTGATGGAAGATTTACTGCGTCTCAGCCGATCGATCGGCGATAGGCATCGACGCGTTAGACGAGTAAACAAAACGCGTGCCCTCGAAATTGCCGGCGCAGCCGAGAAACGAGGTTTCACCTTTCCCGTAGGCTGCCTCGCGTCCAAGTCCACCTCCACCGAGAACAGCTGGAGCGAAATCCGGCTTACGCGACTTTCGCACGTGCGCGTGAATGATTACGGGAAACGTCGTCGCGGCGAACGGACGGTTTTATATTATTTTTCGATAGCGCTTCTTCTTGTTGGGAAAGATCTTAATCTAATTACACTTGGATACTCTCGAATGCTCTTTACACGAGACATTTAAAAGAAAAAAAGAACACGCTGGAAATGAAGATTTCCATCGCCCACTTCAATCGCGGAAAGCCTCGCTGACGAAATTCACCTTTAGGTCGCGCGGGTGGAAAATGGATCCCCGCGTGCCGGTTATTAGCAGCGTAATCAAACGTCTCAACCCGAGAGAGCATAATGCGGACGCGAAAAGGTTGTTGGGAGGTAATTGGTGAGATTGCCAGTTGCAAAATGGATTGTGTTGCTTAAGAAATCTCTGGACGAAGACGAATCATGAATTACTATCCGAAACGAACAGAAGCGCGCGCCGTTCGTGAATCTTTTTGTCCGTGGATTAAGAAGAACGCGATTTCATACAATTGCGAAACAGGATGCCTCGCGAAATCCGTATAATTAAAATTAAAAGCACGACTTCATCTGCCTGTGTATTATTTATTCCGAATATTGCGTCGAATCGATTTGCGTGAGGAGAGCTCGATAAATGTCGCTCTTTAAAATGTCAGTAGCGAAATGACGTTATCCTGATGCGTTTTATCAGTATATTTTTAGCAAAATTGTGTGGGAGTTGCCAAATTTTCTATGACATTTTATTTTATTTAAAAAAATATTCTAATTTTTTACAGAACGCAATTTACGAGAAATATACTTATTTCATAATTATTTAAAGTTTTAATTTATGTCTTAAGAAGTTACGAGAGACTTTGCTATCTTGTTTACGCATTTCGAGATAAAGGTAGCTACCGAGCACCGAGAGATCCGTGACTGCAATGCAGACAGATGTCGGCGTGTTGCGGGAGAAAGCACGTCTCGAAAAACGACACTTCGCACTCGACGGTGCGGCGGTATAGAGGAATATTGCCGAGCGGTCGCGTCGTCATCTCCCGCAGACAATCGAGAGTAATGATAGTGCGATTAAGGCACTTATGCACTTACTTACCTGTCCCCCGGTGCATAATCGCGGATCGCTATAATATTCTAATTGGTCAACCATGGCGAACCACGCCACGTCGGATTCATCCTACGCCGGGAGAGAGATTCAAGGTCCACCGCGATCTAATCGGACTGGATTAATCGTGACGGTGATTCGCTTTCGAGTCGAGGCGACCGCGTTACTCCGAGACTATCAGAGGACAACAGTTGCAGTACGCGATCCATTCCGCGACTGCATATGCTCGACTGTCTCTAAGTACTATATTCTGATTTACGGGCCTTTCGATCTCGTTTTATTATACGTGCGTTTGCGAAGAGTTGTAAAGAAACAGATCGAGGAAAAAAAGTTCTACAAGCGAGACATCGGCCCCGGCTTTTACATCCGCAAGAATGCAGAATTCCCCGCGAATCTGGGATTTTATTTCGGCGCGGTTGTAAATATATCGCGCGCGAAGGAAAAAAGGAGCGCAATACGATCGTCTCCTCTGGCGCCTCCGCTCCTCTTATTGCATTCCTGCGCGATGTGTGGAATGCTCGAAAGAACCCGGTTTCCAAAATCCCCGCGGTATTCAGGAACGTTAGCGCCGCTCGCGCGCGGCGTTCACCTAGGAACCCGCTTCTTTTTCAAGGCGTGGGACTCGCGTCGACCCCCTTTCCTTCGCGCTATTTTCGCGTCGTAGGGGGAAAAAATGTGCCATCAAGGTCGACGTCTCGTGAACGGCCTTCGCTTTCTCCGTAAACGTTCTATTTGAAACGAGAAGACCGCTAGGCACTCTGAGAGAGAGAGAGAGAGAGACTTAATTCTTTCATAGCCCTCTGATATCTGAAAGAAATATAATTTGTATCACAATGTGATATAGTGACTCGATTCTTTTTTCTTCAAAATACGTTATCAGTCTTCGACGCTTTGTCGCAAACCAATAAACTTGCCTCTCGACAACAACATTCTCCTCGCTACTTCCTTTAACGACTTCGTCGGTTAATCTTCGATTATCAGCGACGACAAGAGACCGAGAGATTGTAGCCTGATCAACCTTCGACCAACAAAACGAAACTGAGCGATCGATCCCGCTTCCGGATGCCTGTGGGTGCGCCCGTCGACAATTCCACCATTGTGTAACCTGCAGAGTGTTACGATTCACAGCCTCGATTAGGTCTTATACGGCTGTCCACTCTCGCGCTCTCGTTTCTTTTTTTTTTCGTCAATCACCCGCTCTACATTTCTTTTTCTCGCGACCTCGACGAGAATGATAATGTGCAAAAAGCAATTATCTCGTCCGCGTGGCAAGAAGCACGGCGGCCGAGCGGCTATACGAACACGCGAGCGTTCTCTTAACGCGTGCAATAAACATCGCTCGCTTCTTTATCTTTCCCTTTCGACTCCACAACTCCACGTCGCGCGACGATGACCTTCGCTCCAGATACATTCGCAACGCCCGACTATTTCGCCATTCGTCGTTCGCGATTATAATCGTTATAACGAGCAATATATCCGGAACCACCCACGTTCTCCCCCGTTGCGTTCGCGAGTGCGTCGCGACAGCGCGCGTCGCGAGAACCTCGAAGCGAAATCCCGCGCGGCTGTTTTCTGCCGCCGTGCTGGCTTACCACACAGTTGTTCACTCATTTAACTCTTTAAGCGACTTAACATCCGTGAAATAAGTCTAATCATTATAAATATCATTAATAACGATTTCGCGTAACGCTTATTGAGTTGAAAAATGGCCCAACGTTGGCGTTTACCCTCGTGTCGTAATTACCATGACTCACCCCGCATTACCCGAGGAGAGCCGTACAATCAAACTATATAATAGAGAGTTCATTGATCGGATCTCAGCGGCTTTAATCGCGCAAGTCAGCGTTAAGCTCTCACGCGCTCGCGCGCGATTCACACGTTCCGAGCAAATCGACGTCACGAGCCGTAACTTTCTTACGCTCGTGGGCCCAAGATCACGATCTTATCGCCGGGATCGACGATAGTTTCGCGACGGGAGAAATAAAAAAGGATTATGAGACCGAGAAACAGCCGGCGTTTGCGCCCCGGCGCGGCGCGGCGCGGCGAACGCTCCTTTCTCGAGCGGCTCACGATCGGCAATGCAAAACCTTGATCGCTCCGTGGGACCCGATCGCTCGCACTCCCACGGAAAGCCTACTGTAATGGCATAACGCCCGTGTACGTTTAAAAATGAAAAGAAAAACGAAACGCGTGGCGCGCGTGTAACGTTGCCGCCGCGCGAGCCTGGTCTTTTTTTCTCTCTCCCTCCCGACGCGCGCGTTGCGCTCGTGATACAATTCTTATCCGGGCGGCCTCGTTTCGCGAATGAAAGGAAAAGGGATTTTCATTGGGATAACTGGGGTGATTAAGTGCCAGCGAGAGAGCGCTTGACTAGCGCCGATTCAGGCGGTATCGGGAGAAAGGGCGCGCGCGAGGCCGAGAGATATCCGTTTCGAGAAGAATAAACGCGGCGAGAGATCCGCGACCTCCCTCCGCGGCGTCCCTCCGCGATGTTCGTCCGCAGCCTGTACGACAAGAGACGACAATGAGGAGATGAGTGCTCGGTGGGCGTACAGTGCGTATACGTGTCTTGCGCGAATCCGTTGCGTGGCGCGAAAGGAGCGCCGAGGATGCCACGCTCGCCGACGCTAGTCGGTGTGTGATATAACGTTAACGGCATAATAAAATCAGAGCGCGAAAACTATGAGGCGCGGAGATGGGAATGAGAGCCGAATTGTCGGAATTGTGAAGAAAATAATACACTTTGTGTATTTTATTGGTGCTATTGGTCTTACGGCACTTTGTTATGTCACTGGGAGAACTCGTCGAATTTCTATTCAGACCTCCAACTTTGACTTCCCATTTAATTTCGAGAGAGAGAGTACACTTTGAGAATTTCATTTGTGGTCTGTTTATCATGAGTTTAGATGTCTAAAAGTCGGAAGATTTCTATAAATATTGCATCCCTTCTTGATCTTTAAATGTGATAGTTGAGAAATGCAGTTGTAAAAATAAAAATAAAAATACAGAAATATACACAAAGTATCATCTTGAGCGCCTTGCAAAAAGAAGAATTTCATCACTTTTCACTAAGCTTATTAATTTAATTCGATGACGTAAATGATACGATCGTAGAAATTTATGTTCCGCGCATTTTTTCGTCTCTAATACCGTTAGTCTCCCCTATAAATCCTTAATATCGCAATCATCCCAGCCGCGCACGTCATCTCGAAAAGGCGTTACGTAAGCTCTCGCGTGTTCCGATGTTTATAAGGATGATAGTTGTCGAGAGAGTTCACCGAACCGTTTGCAGTTTATTATGCGCAGTAGCTCGAACAAAAGTACAATAATTATGTTTAAGGTAGATTAGTAGGTTGTCTTAAGTAGAGCTCGAGAATGAACTACTCTAATGACGAGCGTTGTTTTGCTCGTCAGAATGTAAGTTCAGTCGTATAACATGTGCAACGACTGTTGACTTTTATTCCCGTAAAAAATTATTTCGGATGCTTGTTTTATTATTTAACGAGATATCATTCCTTACTTATTAAAAAATTATATGAACGAGATATCATTCCTCACTTATTAAAATATTATATATAAACACTATATTTATATCGCAAATTACATCTACGCTTTCTGCAATATAGATAGATATAAATTTTAGATGAAAAATGCATTTAAAATTCTTATATATTTTTTCTGAGAGAGGTTAAAGTTTTTCGCCTTTTCTCTTGATAGGTACACGATGTTCCATCTCGATTTTCTATTTCCCTATTCTCGTCTTCCCGCCTATAAATTTATCGGACAACTCGTGAGAAATTCGCGCCTTCACCGCCGCGTAGCGAACACGATGCAATGAGAGTCAGCCGGATGCGAAGGGCACCGCGAGCCCTCGGCCTCTGAGATGACCCGGCCTTTATCCCGGGAGGTATGTTAAATCAGCTCCGGCGGGGGAGAGATAAAGAGAGAACACGTACACGATCGTATCTCTTCACGAAGTGTTAACGCGGACGAACAGTAACCGAGCGTGTTTGCGGCGACGTCTTATCGATCCTTTACCCTTGTAGATCGTGTACCGACGCCCCGGGGGGCGCTGGTACTTTGCGCGCGTAGAGTATCCCTCGGGGAGTAATGCGGATGTACGGGGAAAAGTACGAACGGCGCGCAATCTCGAAGGAGATAATTAACCTTAAACTTGGCGATGTATCCTATAGGACGCTTCTCTTATTCTCTTTATCTCGAAAATTTATGTCGAGTCTTTTACGTTCTCATCATTTAGGCGCATAATTTTGCGTTTGAGCGGGTTCCTTTTCAGACTTACATAAATTATTTTTACATTTTTGTCATTTCAATTTTTTACTTTAGAAACATAAGCAAGAAATTACATTTACAAAACATTACAAATTACAAAAAATGAAACCTTTAGAATTAGATTTTTGCCTGTCACATTAAATGCTTTTCTAAAAATATAGGACATAATGTCGTATCTTTAGCTCAAAAAATTGGAGAAAATTACATTTTCTCCCGAAAATGCGAAACGCTCTAATAAGTATCGTAATTATTTGTATCTTTCAAAACTCGATACAGTAGTGTACGAGCAATTCATTTTATTCGCATGACCCATTGTTTAATGCTGCGAAAGTTGCGGCATAATCATTGTCAACATAACCGAGATGACTACCTGCGTTATGCCAGATAACGAGCGACGAAGAAAATGAACGTTTTGTCTCACGATATTTCGTGCCGTGCCGGTCGTGCGAGGAACCCGGAATTGCGTGTCACAATTTCACGCGTGGGGGAGTATATCCACGCTACTCTCGCAATATGCCGATGACGCCTACGAAAGACCGTTACGATAATGCGCTTTCGGGTTAGCGCGATCGGATTTGTACGCGCTCGAGAGTAACCGCGCGCGCCGCGCGTACCCATACGTAACGCGCAATTGAAAGTGGACGGGACCGCTGAAGAAATCCGGTCACGATTTTCAGCTCGTCGCTCGGCACGAGCGCGGAGTCTCCGAGCCCGCGCCGCCGTAAACGGTTCGAAGGTCGCGACCGATTTGGAGACGGCACGAGACACGGCGCGATAGCCCCCTGCTCGCGCGTTCTCGCGATTCCGATCCGTCGCGTCGCATCGGCCGTCGGTCGCGCCGCCGACCGGAACGATACCGTTGCGTAATTGGGGCATTTCTCCTGTCAAGCCGGCCGACCAAAAGGAAAAAAAAAAGAACAGATCCCGTGTAACATAATTGAGTCGGTCGTTTTAGAAAGAGGACGTGTCATAACGAGGAGAAATTACACATTCGAACGCGAAGAAAGGGTTTCTTGTTTATACCGTCGGACTCTCCTGCACGCGTTCGATCTGAGACGAGAGACGCGATTCCTCGGGGCGGTACGTTTATTACGTTTATTTTTTTTTTTCCTGGCGCTCCCTAACTAGATTCTAGTTTTCAATCGCACTCCGAGCGCAAATAAGTACGTTAGGAAAATGATCGCGCGAGTATCTCCCCAATGGCAACGGAATTACGACCGGATCGAGCTTTAATACGATCGAAATTGCATCCATATTGAAAATATAGCGCATTATCCTGCGATGCAGAGAAAGTCGGTAAAGTGAGCAGCGCGCGCGAGATACTCGATCATGCGCCGCGTTTTCGCGAAATGAGTTCCTCCTTCGCGAAAAATATATAGGCGGGATATAGATTTTACGTGAATAAATGATAGCTCTCCTATATGTGGCTTCCAGGCTCCGCATTCAGGATCGCGCACGCGATATATGAGATCGGCGAGCTTTTCCTTTAATTATCGGTGCCGCGGCGTTACGCAATTTATTTTCGCGCGTCGCGCTGCATATACGATTAATATAAGTATACGACCGATCTCACAACGTTTCCCCGTCCCGAGAGAAATAATACGCGTGCAATCGCGAAGGCGAGCATCGGGAGCGATTTAACGCGGCACGGCGCGCTGCAAAGGAACGTGGAGTGACGTGATAAGCGCGAACGTTGTCCAGTCGTGAATTTCGCAACGTGACTCCTTATGTAATCCTGCAGGATCCTGCCGCGATATTCGGCACATAATCGTGACTTTCTTCTTCAAGTACGCCCAAACTTTTTCTCTCGCGGGATATGCTCAGGAGTCCATCGAGCTCTTAAAGCAGCCTCTCGCTAGAAGAGAGAAATCTTACCTGTGAAAAATTTACGATTTTACAAACGTGTTCGTGTCCAATTAAGCACTTTTGGAGAAATTGCTTTTTCCATACACAGAAATTGTTTTAGTAAATAATTAATACTCTCTTTTTCCGCAAAATTGACATTTCTTCCTGCCAGAGTTTCCTCGTCGAGAGGGGCGCGTAAGTCGTTTCTTTGCGGCGCGAAGAAAAGTCGGCTATCAAACGAGTTGGGTAACCTTCGCGGCGGACTTTCGAAATCAAAATAAGAAACGGGCTTTACGATATACTTTCCCTCTCGAGTGCTCCAAAACGCGTGAAACGCGATGACGCATATTTAGGCACGTAGTCGGATTAAATGGAGCGGGACGATGAGGAAAAGCGGATCCCGGCCGACGGTCCACGGGGGGAGGGTGAAGGGGGAGGGGGGCGGTCAATTGAGAATCCTTACTCGTCGATGGTAAGAGATAACGGAAATGAAATTGTACGCTTCGCCACGGGAAACATCCGGTTTTGCTAATCCGCGCCGCATTCGATCTCGTTTAAAGAACGATTAATTAGTATTAATTAATGTGTTATAACTGCAACGCGCAACCGTGAAGGAGAGAAACCGGAAATACTTTCCCGAAATGCTAATAGAAATTTTTTAAGAATAGAGATAATATCAGTATCGAAACTGTCGAAGGAACACCAACATATATTCCAACACATGTGCAGTAAAATATCTTCTTTTGCGCGTATAAAAAATGCAGGAAAAAAACGAGAGAGAATAAAAATGAGAGCTTTGCTATCTGATGCACGTTCGCGATAGAGAACGAAAGTTCCGATATACTCCCCGGTATACACATAGTGAAAGCGAAACTGTCGCGCAAAAGTAACGCGCGACAGACGAATATTTGTACGAAATTCAGAGATGCGGCGTTTGCTGCGACATCGATACGTCCCAATACATTCGTTCGTCCGCTTTCCCCTTGCATCTCTCTTCGTCCACGTGTCATGCTCTGTTAACTTGAGATCGAACACTGACAAGATCGATTGAGAAATATGATTTTGGTTCATTGGACAAAACGCTCTCATAGTTTAATAACATGATACATTAAACGGAGTCTCTTTATTTGGAAGTTTGGGGAATATTATCTTAAATAAAAAATTCTTAATAACGTGCAGAAAATATATTTCCATAGGCAGACCAAAATGTGTTTATATGTATATATATAATCAAACGAAAGAATAATATAAAATCTCGTAACATTTTATATCAGAAATATTTGTACTCGGTATATGAAATTGTAAGACTTTATTACTGTCTTAATTCGATCATGATAAAAAAAATGCAAAAAATAGATACGGGAACGGCGGATCCGCACCGTGGAAAAAAAAGAAAAAGTTGAAATTGAATTAATTCTCGCAAGTCTCTTGCGATTCGCGCCAGTCGAGAGTTGCGTGCGATATCAGATTTTCCCGTTTTCTCGAGTGTCAAAAACGAAAACGCCCTCATCGGAGTTTTTGCGTACGTATATATAATACGCTCACACGTACTCGTATACGCCGTGCTGCCGTGGGACCGAAGGGAAAGGGAGCAGCGGAAGGAACGGCTTGCGCAATTTCGCACGCGAGAGATCAGACCGAAAATTCCGTTCGTGCGCTCCGATGATCGATCTGCGATACAGTGTAACACGGTCGGACCCGAGGGCGAGAGAAACCCGGGTACGTAAAGGTGGGGCCCCCGGTTTCAATTAGGGCCCGCCACACGAGACGACAAAGAGCGCCGGGCGTAGCCGGGGCTACCTCTCGGAAATTAACGATCGCCATCGATACGCTTTGCGGCGCGGCGCGGCGCGGCGCGGCGGTGATCAGACCAGCGCGCGGCGCGCGCGCGTTCTCCGTCTGGGACAGTGCCGCGCGCCGGCTAACGCACACGCGTCGCACTTGCGTAATCCACGTGTCCGTGTTACGTGCGAGAGAGCGCGTAACCTTTCTAGGGGGTGGGGGATCGAGAGGGAGGAACTGGCGCTCGTTCCCCCCCCCTCCCCCCCTCCTTCCTTCCCCTCATGTGTTTACGAACGTCCTTCACGTTGATAATTATTAAAATATAATTTGCTCCTTTCGCGCCGTCGTCGGTTAGCGAATCGTGTCGCTCAATGCGGCGCGACGTGGTGCGGCGCGGAACGCGATTAAGGATACGGGGTTTGTAGAAAATGGAGGCGGGGGCTGTCGCAAGAGCGGCCCTTGCGAAACTTTAAATTAAGCATTGTCTTGCATTTAATATTTAAAAATGGCCATTAATATCCCTGTCGCTCGGTGTGTCGCAGGAAAGAGGGAAATATATAGCCGTCCTTATGACAGTCACGAATAACGCCGATGAATTAATAGTTGTTTCCTGGATTGTACTGGTAATAGTACTGTCAGAAATTATATTTTATATTTAATTATTATTCATATGTATAACAAGTGGTCTCATTATGTAGAATGTCCCGCGGATTTTACAAGAAGATTCGGAACTGACTTCTTTTTGAAATGAAAAATAGTGCTTTCTAAGGCTACTATTTTTCTATATTTAACTACGCATGTACGTGTGAGCGTATCGTGTGCGGCTACCTCTGTGTCTCGACGTCTCTTAATAGTCTTAATCTGCAGCAAGGCGAAATATATGAAGCAATGGTGTAGCCCCACTAAATAAGCGTCGCCGCTTTTTACGCGACGAAACAATTTCACCGAGCGGCCGCCCGAGCTGTATGAGCTCGTTACTTTCTGTTGACACCACGAGGCAAGGCTGCCCGTGTTGCGAGCTACGAAATATCGAGAGCCCGGCTTTCCAGCTTGTCCGGTCGGTCGGTTTATTCGCACGTTCGGTGGGGAGAGATGCAAGTAACTCTCTCGCGCGCCCGGTTTATACAAGCGCTCGCCGCACGGCCGAGCAATGCATCGCGATTTGTACACCGTACGGCTGTATATATACCGTGCAATTGTATATGTGTGTGTATGTGTATGCGTCGGGTGATTACGTGGCTACGCCGCTTTTCCAACGTCGTCTTGCAACGGAGGAGCGACTCCGTCACGGTGGGGAACGAAATCCGCTCCGACGAGACACTTACGCGTCGGACACAACGTGTCGCGCGGTCTCCACACGCACACACATATGCACACGCTTCATGCACGTCTGCACGTTTCTATTCCCCGCGGTGGCGTCGTCGTATATCGGCGCTCGTTACCCCGCACCGAGGCGAGAATAACGGAGCTCCGGATTGCCACACGCCCCCTCGTAGCCTTCACACTTTGCGCGCACGTATACACGATTCGCGCTATCGTACACGTCGGTTCCGAGATGCGCGTCGAGATATATTGTTCGCCGAAGAAATGAAGGAAAGAGATTGCGCCAAACCCAGCGAATTTAAAGGCTTCGATCGCGAAGATATCGCGATACGTGCAGTGTTCTCCGAGGCATATACGGTACGCACAAATATCATAGGATTATACAGTATAGAGTGGCGTTAGAACCGAAGGTTCTTTAACGACGCACGCAAACATGATTGCACGTGGACCGTAACGACGTCCCTCAGAAGCGGCGCCGTTGGAGGACGCTAATTACAATAATTCGAGCCTCGACATTAACATAATATCGATCGCGCGTTTCGCGGCCGTAACGCGACGCGCGAACATCTCCTCGGTGTTTCTAATTGATTATATATATTTATCGTGTGTATACAATACAGAGGCGATGTAAACGCCAACGTGATCTTTACGAACGAGGAGTCACGCGCGCGTCCGTCCCGCGTCCGTTAGAATCTACCATGGGAAGCCTCGCAACCCGTTGACGCAGGCCTCGCGGTATCATTTACGAGGTAACCGTCGAAAGTGCGAATATCATTGTTTAACAATGACCTTTCGATCGAAGCGGGACAAGCCGCGCTCGCTCGCAATCGCGAAGGCACGAGGGCGGCGCGAGTTCACGATCGGGGAAAAAAGGCATCCCGTTCTCCGCTTTCGTCTGAAAATTCTCCACACAAGGAGCGACTCCCGGCGACTCGCGTGACGAAACGCTACTTCCACCCCCCTTCTTTTCCCCCTCGGCCCCCCTCAACGGTCACGTTTGGCTCCGGATCACATCCGGATCAAGAAGGGGCGGAATTACTCAGGGCGGCCCACGCTGCCGTTTCAACTGTCAGATCACTCGCGATCGAGCTGCACGTCTTGTTCATTATCGGCTAACTCCCGACACAAATTATACCCTTCCCACGACGAGAGAAAAAAAAGCGGGACGCAAGAGCGCGATTGTAGAGATATTATAATAATCGACCGTGCACACACAGAAGTAAATGAGTCCAAATTGCCTGAGATTTATTGGATTTGTTGGACAGAGATTTAAGATTTATGTTGTACGAAATATCTTTCGAAACGCGCGTCGTTTCAGCCTCACGTGCGTCAAGCACAATCCTTATCGATTAATAATAAATTATAGTTCTTCTAAAGAGAAATGACATTAGCGTTCTAGCTTACATTTACGTCTTCTTGACTGTAACGTATCTCTGGCGGTAACCTTCCGCCTGGACAAGCTATAATTTACATCAGTCCTAATCGGAGGCTTAATTAGAAGAAAGAAATTGGAAGCGGCTGCCGCAAGAGGGAATTCCGCGAAAAATATCAAAGTTCAGAGGAGTCCAGTGATCTTTAGTTTATGTATAAATAAATTTCTTTTACACGTTTCTCCCATTTTGTTATGCATTTGTCACGTCGAGTTTCCTAATTCGTTTTTCTGTCTGGCATCCGCCGCTCATCGCGATTAATGAGCAGAAAAGAGAAGGAAAGCCGGCTAGGTCGTGATGTGACGCAACGAGAACACGGTTGCCCCAGCTCGCTCCATTGTGTCTGAGCACCACCTCCTGTTTCTACTTACACCTACCGCGACCACGCCATTCTTATATACTACTGTCCGCTCTATCAGCCACGTATATAGGGTGTCCTAGATCTATCGAGCTACCTTTTATCGATGAGTTCTTCCTTTTTTTGGAATCGACTTTTTCATGATTAAAATAATAATAAATATCAAGGAAGTGGAAAATCGTCTATTATATAAATCGCAAAAGAATATTTTTCTATATACATTTATAACTATAATAATAATTATAGAATTATATAAAATAATTTTTTCAACCCATCGAATTAAAATCTACACGGAATTATAAAATGCAAAAAAATGTTATACTTTTGCTTACAGCCTTCGTGTTTAGCTCGAGAAATGTTTTTCCTCAATTGCTTAAAATTGAAATTGACATTTTTCTATAAAAAAAAACTTTGTCCTCGAATTTGTCGAGAAAGAGAAAAATGAATGTAAATAAGAGGTGGTTCGGTAGGTTCCGCGATATCTGTTTTTCTGGCGCACGCGAGTGCCACACCTCTCCACGTGCAAGGGAGACGTTAAAAAAGGTTACACTCACGATCGGTACACACCCCTCTGCGTAGCCTTCACGGCCGATCGCTACTCGCGGACTTAATCCTCCACCAGCGGGGGAACTTTCATAGCGCGACGCGGACGAAGAAGTAAAGCGAGATTATGGTAATCCGATCGTTTATTTTCATATTTTCACGCTGTCTGTTTCGTTTTTGTACATAAAATGTATAATTTATGCCGCCATTCCCTCCCCCTCTGCGAAACTCCACGCGAGATAAGAGAATCGCGCGAATCCGAGAGGTTGCTCCGATTCGTCCCTTCCTATCTCCCCGTGAGATCGCATGTCCGAGATCGTCCCGGAGAGCAAAACGCTCGGTTTCCCCGCGCATGAATTTAATATCGTGCCTTTCTAAAGCAAACGTCCGGCTGCGAGCGACAGCAAAGGTTACACACGTCGCTCGCTCACACACCCCCCGAGAACGCGTAACCTTCACGCTGTGATTCCAATCCTATCGCTGCTCGCGGTCATTTTACCGCGAGAAGGGATCGTCGCGATAAATTTATCTCTCCGTTCGTCTCTCTCTTCTCCCCCTCTTTAAACCGATCATAGATTGTCTGTCTCGAACCACTCGGATGTTTAACGTGGCATAAGCCTATCGCGTTAACGCGTAATACTTGTTCATCTTAGGTCTAAATTTAGTCTAAAATTATCATACTTGGAATTATCTTTTATCTTACCTTCAAGACTGTTTTATTCAAATATTATAATTACATCGAAATCACTTTTGTTTGAAACATTTATAAGAAAAATTAGATTTTTTTACGGTCTTTAAACTTGCGCATAAATCAAACCAATAATTAATACTGATTACATAAATAAAGTTAGAATTTAGGTTGCTTGAATTTTTACTTTCGTTTATTAAAAAATTTTATGCAATTTCTCTCTCTCTCTCTCTCAGAATTTATTATGTCTATAAAATATTCACCTATAACCGAGTATAAAATATTTCCATTTTTCCGCACTAAAAGGAAAATCCGCGGAATGTGCGGTTACGTGAAATTCGAAATGATATCAGGGGCTTATCTCTCGATTACGTGCCTTTCCAGCGGTCTCGCAACCGCACGCGCAAAATAGCAAAGGTCGCGCGCGTTGCTGGCACGCACTCCTGCGACCGTATTGATAGCCTTCACGGCCGATAGCGCGATGGATTATCGATCGCGGCTTGCATTTCGCAAATTTAGAATGCACGTCGTCCCTACTTGCCGCGGCCCGATCTTTTCAGTCGTATCGATCCTCCCATTCTCAGCATAGCTGTGCGACCGTATATCAAGAATACCTAATTAAAGAATTACATAATCTCTTGCGAAATTACTTTCGGATCAAATTAGCCTCTCTGCGTATATCGCAATGCGACTTTCTATCGAGAATGTAACGGCACACCGCAGTGTAATCGCGTGGCGAAAGAATAAAAACTTGCCGATGTTTTTGGATTAGTTGGGGAGACACGGAAAAACAATATTATTATATATATTACTATTTATCGATAAAACTGTATTGCGTTATATTATTATTTTTTTACTTTATTTTATTCTAAGGAGACTTAGGATATTTAACAAACCGATTCTACTGCCTCTCTTTATGTATCTCTGACAAAATATTTGAAACACAGTATTTATAATCACGTAATAGCCCGTTACTTTCGCGAATAGTTCTATACATTTCCGTATATAACTTTATACATTATCGATTATGTGGTATAATTAACGTATCTCTCAAACGAAACTTTCCAGCAGTAGTTTCTATAATATTTCGATATTGTAAAAAAAATATTACCGCAGAGATTTTTCGAGAAACGTTTAATTTCCGGACCCTTCAATTAACGTTATAACGAACCTCGTTACTTTTCCCGAACCGTTTTCCACCCGATCGGCCCACGCGAGAGTTCGCGAAAGTTCGCGAGGTTAAGGATGGTACATCCTTCAGGATCTATCCAGAGAGAGGTAATCGATACCGCGAATATTATCCCAGGCGGAGTGCGCGCGCGCGCTCTTGCTTTCTGATATTTTCATCTTGGGGCTTAACGAGAAGGCCCTCACTTACGTGTACGCGGAGAGGATCGTGGGATCGAGAAACGAATGCCAGGCAGGTCGCGAGCTGTCTTTAGTAATCTTCAAAGACCTGGCCGATCGTGAGTGGGTGTTCCCCAGCTGATCCGCGGGGTGCAGAATATCGGGGCGTTTACCGCTGCATATGACTAAAGGTGGAAGTAATCGCGCGAACAGTTGTCTTCCTCTCTTTCTTTCTCTCTCTCTCTCTCTCTCTCTCTCTCTCTCTCTCTCTCTCTCTCCCTCTCTTTTAACCCCGTATGTTCGATTCTCGATTCGCGGAACCGACCATAAAGATTGCCTAGATCTTATCATTAGATGCAAGAAGAAAGATGATACAACCGGAAGGTTTAATTCAGGTAATTAATCAGATATAACTAAATAATGCCAATGCGAGTAGACACGGATGTTGGTATATAATAATTTTTATAGTTACAACATCCACATAAATTGCGCGCCGCGCATTTTTGTATTTTTCGTTGGTCTTAAAATACAGTTCTTACATGAAGCCGGAAACTGTTGATGAATTAAATTGACGAACAATTTAATATTTTTAATGCTAACAAGCATATATAAAATTCCCTTCTCCCAAATTTTTAAAAAAATTTCAATCAGATAATTAAATCTCTGTAATTAAATTTCTTCTTTCTTATCATCCAATATTATCGAAAAAGACAGAGGTTTCGCAATGTCCACTTCGTTCTCAGAAGTAAGTTACGCAAAAAGTATTCCCGTGCTCTTAACGTGCAGATTTCTACAAAAAAAGCAGAGCCTTCTCTCACCGCGCGTCGCACCCTTTCTTTCCTTCCCGCGCGTCTCTTTCTCATGAATCTAGCGATTAGTCAGACCGAAAGGGCAAACGGAACGGGGGAATCCTCTATCCCACGGAATCCACCGTCGGGTGCCGGTGAGCGTGGATGGATGCATCGCGGATCATACCCGCACATTCTGATTTCATGTTGAGGCGCATTAATTAGTCCGTGTGCATCGTGCGCGGATAACGGTTTGGCGCGCAAGTCAGACGTAAACTTTGGCATTTCGGAGCACTTTGCGGCGCGCCGTTAATCGCGCAGGACGAGGCGAGGCTTTCGCTCTCACGTTTCGCCCGTCGCACATCCGACACGGCGAACACGTCATATATACAAAGTCATATTTCACCATGATAATACCACTTCGTAGCTTGTAGCAATATCTCGCCATTACATTTAGATTCTTTATAAGTTACAAGTGGAATATACAAGTACGATTTCTGGCTCACGATACCCGCGGGATCGCCCTAAACCTATCGTGTCGAATTGTACGTGTATTTTTTTCTCAAGTAAAATGTGAAATTGATATTACGTTGCACAATCAATCTCCCCCCTGTCTGTTGCCGATTGTTACGGCGTCGGACGATTACAATGTTCAAGAGATTTCAATGCTAGGCGATTACAATACCGCGCGGATTTCAACGCCGGCAAGCATCTCGGCGCGCTGCAGATTTTGACGCGCCGCGTCCGGAGATTTCAATGCCGGTGATTTCAACGCCGGAGGTTATCGCCTGTAATTTCGATGCGGCGTGCGCCGATCGATACCTATAACCCTTTGAGAGACTCGAATGCAAAAGCCCATTTAATTCTCAACGATTTAATCTCCTTATACGTTCTATTACATGAATGTTTTAATTCAGACGCGATGAAGACATTTGAAACGAGCGTTTTACAAGTTCTAGAAATAACAGGTATTACATACGCTGTTGCATGCTTGACGTGGCAAGTCGGTATCCTTTCGCTTTTGATCATGTCCTCTATTTTTTACAAGACCAATATCTATAATAATTTCAGCGAAACAATCTTGATTGTTCTCTGAAGTATAGCGCGGCAAGAAAAGCCTAGGAAATAAAACCGAGCCTCGTTAACGATTTATTTCGGTTTCTTTTGCTGTTCGCCCATGAAGCGCGTTATACCGCTTCCAATTAGGTTAATCGTAATTTCACGAAGTCCTTCAATCGCGTCTCCGCACGCGCGCTGCGTATTATTTCCTTTGGCTTTCTTCGAGAGATTGAAGTCCTATTATATCACGGACGACCTCGCCGAACGATCGCGAAGACACCGTGAAGTCGCGGCTCATCCAACCGCGTCGCCGCGTCCCCGCTGAATTCTCTCTCTTTCACCGGCGGCCGGGCGTCTTTTCACTTCTTAAGGCCGTCAGCTCTCAACGTTCAGGCACCGTTACGCACCGTACATTCGCGACTCACAATTATCGGCGGAGACGCCGACATGATTAACGTGCCGAGGACCTCTCGATCTTGGCAAGCCCTCTGATCTCTGATCTGCGTTGCGAAATTTTCGACCTATCCAGAACGGAACGAATATTCTTATCTAGCTAATTAACACACTGATACTGCTAATAATTAATTAACGATTCCCACACGCATAAACCTTTGATTTTCTTGTCGATTATTACCTCGTTATATCGCACGTTAATGTCAACGTTATCAAACGTCTCCGCTCACGACTGTCCTTTCGTCTCGTGCTGCGAAATAATCACGAAGAGATTCTGCAATAATCGACCTGGAAAATGATTTATATGCTGATGTAATCCCGACGAGGTCAAGCCACGCTGATTGCGAGCGTTTTGCGTATCGAAATCTGTTAAGGTGTACACCTCCGAGAGTCCGCTTGAGCATCTCGGACGCGCCGCGGCGGGGCAGATTAAAATCAAGGGATTGTGCAAGCAGAGACATTGAATGCGTCCCAAACAGTGTCAGGATGTCCTGCGGAGAGGATCTTGATGCCATACATCGTGTGCGAAAAGACAAGTACCTCGTACAAAACATCTTTGTAAAGCCTGCCGTCCATGTAAGGAAGACGTGTAAATTCGCAAACCAAATATATGTTGCCAAATAAACGCGCGACGATACAATCACTAACTGAACAATTACAATCTTAATTTATATAAAAAATATTATGATAGTGTTTATACACTTTGTAGAAAGAAATGATTTTTCTTTTAGACACATAAAATTTAAAAATAATGACACGGATAAAAAATAAATTTGCAAACCAAATGTTATCAAATAAACGCGCTACGATACAATCGCTAACTGAACAATTACAATCTTAATTTATATAAAAAATATTACGATAGCGTTTATACACTTTGTAGAAAGAAACGATTTTCCTTTTAGACACATAAAATTTAAAAAAAATTGTATTCTAATGCCAACACAGTAGAGCTGTGTAGGACGCCGTAAGAATACGAGATTCGTCGTACATCGACCTCTATGAATATTAGGTATGTACAAAGAGATGTGTCATTATGCATACAATGTAACACAAATGAGCTGAAACAACGAATTGAATCACATTATCGTATCTCTCTACACATCTCTTGTCGTTGTTTTTTCTATATAAAATGTTTTATACAGAAAATCTGTCTTGTCAAATATGTCTCTGATAAGTTTCGCATTGACAATTCTACACAACACTCGTTGTTAAGATGAGCTCACAACTGCGATTTCAATCTCGGATAACAATATCATGTAACGTAACGCATAATTTGGAGCTCATCGACTTCCACCGCCATTTTAAACGACACCAGGTGACCTTTCATGGACGAGAGAGAAAACAGACCACCGGCACGCCGGGATGCATCTCCACGGACGATAATTGACGAATACGTAATGCGTGACGCAATGCCATGTGGGCGACGGTTGAAAACGTTGCCCTCGGAATAATACGCGATGCTGCCGATACGCGAAATATTGCGCGTTAGCCTGTCGCAGTTAACGTCCATTAAGGATAAAGATAATCGTCGTTTATTATTTATTATCGGCGACATTTATTTCAATTTTGGAAAGGATGTTGTAAATTTTGTATACTTGCATACTTGCGCGAAATGAGAATCGATAAGTCACTGGGACTGTCAATAAGTGAGCGGGGACAGTAAATTAGTCAACAACATTCTTTAACCGATTTTGCATTTAATGTACTCTATAAACGTATTAAATATTCCTTTGAGAAAGTAATTTTTTTTAGAAAAGATTTCTTTCTCTCTGGTTAACGGTCTCGGAAATATGATTTATTCTATATCCGAGATTGCCGGAACATTTCTGGCGTTAAACGCGAAAGATAGGGGTTTTAGTTACGGTTGCGGTTACGATTCGATGCTCTACTTAAAGAAGGAATCGGTCGTCGAAGTCACGCGAAGAAAGTTTTAGAGCCAGGAACGGCGAGACCGAACGGACCTTCCGAGCGCCGTGGGCGCTGAAAAATTCACGAAATCGACACCACTCGCGGTGGGAATAAATTTCTTTCGTCATTATCACGCCTTCTTCTTCAATCCTTGAATTAGCAAGCGACGTAATATTTCTTTACGTAATATTTCTCGTTCGAATTGCAATGATCTTTTACGAATACCAAACGATATTTGATCTGCGGGCCGTGCTCGCTCTTTAACATTTAAAAGCAACTAAAATATGTGAAATAAAACATTGCATGTATTTTTAATCTGCATTTCTCTCAACAGTTTTTGCTTATATTTTATTATACTCGTCGAAGAAATTCTCGAAGCCTCTCGTGCCTCAATAAGCGACAAAAATATTTCGTTTTATGTTTAATTTTATATTTTATGACCCATTAACTCTATTATCCTAATTGGTACTTATAATCATCGTTACTATATCGTGTCGTAAATATTTCGCGGATTTAATCCTTTTAGGAATTCTGCTAGCGAAACATAAGCGTTTCTTATTACCCGAGGTATGTCGTTTTTGCGGACGGTATCGAGACGCTTATGCCACGCGTAACTGCCAACAATCTCATTAATCGCGCGCACAAAAAAGGGAGCGAGGCAAATTGTACTGCCGCCGATATTTTTATGGAACTGCGAAAGCATGCGATTGTCGGTCCAATGATTTGGAGGCGTCTGTATACAATATGCGGGAGAAAGAAGAGACGGGTCGCGGAAAAAAAAAATTCGGGGCTTAATTAACGATAACTTTCGCCGCTCGTTATGCAAGCGCCGACTTTATTCCGACTTTTCAAGGTCTCGAGTCGCGGCGAAAAAAGATTTTGCCAGGACCCGCGACGGCGCGGCGGCGGGAAAGCCGCCGCGGGGTCCGCCGGATTTCTGATTGCCTACTTTTACCGCTGTAATGGGACGCGTGACCGGACTTCGCAAGTTTGAACCAAATCTCCTTTACAATCGAGTCGGCCCCGCCCGAATAGGCAACGAGCAATCAAGTCGTTCCGGCGCGGTTTCGCGATTAGGGAGAATGGGGCCTTAAAACCGCGGTGCGCGCACGTGCGTACGACCGATGAAAACGCAACTTGAGAGATCGCATAATTCCACGGTGGTGCGATAATGAGTGCTTTTTAGGCTGTAAGTCTGATCGCTTGAATATCTGTTGTCGAATACGACGGCGGGGATAAAGACGGATAACGACGTGGGACCGCTTCTCGAAGCTCTTTAAAACGATCCACGAGGCACGTGACCGTTAATCTCATTCCAAGTCCCACGTGACACCGAGCATATGTATCGTCACCGTTAATGGAGACCGAGCGTTGACCATGTTTGACCGCTCTAATCGTTGATTTGCCATAGACAGACCGGTCATTTTTTTGTCTCCTTTTCCGCCGATCCGAGCACCTGCAAAGTGACGACTATATAATAGAATAAAGAGTTAAATTGCTCGCAACTGATATGTTTTCTTAAATGTTGCTTAATTCTCTTTTTCAAATAATATACAGGCAGAAGAAAAATCGTGATATGTAAGAAGTTTTATAGACATGATTAATAAAGTTTATTAGACAGTAATCGCTTTTTAGCAAAAGAAATTGCAGCGTTAATTATTTTAATACACGATACGTGTAATTTATGTATATAGCTGTATTGAATATAAATACTGTGCTTCTTATATTAAGCAAGGAACAAAATAACGCAGAGAGCCCCTCGACCGTTCGCCACGCGAAACCGCGAAAGTCCGCGAATATTGTTTTTCCGACGTAATTACGAATTATCGTCGCGCCGTCACGTACACAATGATTTATTGATTTACGCGGGAATATATATACGATGTCCGGGCGGGCGTCCGTACAACACGGAACGCCTTAAACTGTATAAACTGTCCGATATTATGCAAGCGGCGCTCCAGTTTCAGAGCACCGCTTCGGTATTCCAGCTCACTTTCACTCATTCACTCGCCGACTCTTTTATCCTGTATGTGTGTGTGTATCAGGAGTCCCCTTCTCTCTTTCTCTCTCGTTGCCTTGTCTCTGTTTCCCTCGCCCTCACACGCGTGCGCCTTCTCTCCCTCTCTCTCTCTCTCTCTCCCTCCGTTCGCATGACTTTCACTTCTCTCAGCTTCGCGAAGTCCTTCTTTTCCTCGCGCGTCTCGTTCTGTCGCCGTGCGGACTTCCACCGCGGCGGGGCCGCCTCGGGAAAAGCCGTGTTTATATTCATATATATGTCGTATACGTATAGCATACGTGTAATCGCGTACGAGGATCATTACGAGGCGGCGATTTTATATAGCAGTACATAAGGAGACCGCTGCGCCGATAGCAGAACGATTTCCTGGTGACGCCGTTCCGACGGCGGCGGCGGCGACGGTTCCGGCCGTGGATTGCCCCGCGGGTGCCACTCGGTTGCGTAAACGAACGATGAATATTAGACACTACCTAATAAATTACGACCCGCCCGGAGTTCCGGATTTTAAAGACCGTTGCAGCGTTGCGGTGAAATAGTCGCCTCGCGCACAGGTGCAGCGACGAAGTCTCCGGTTAATTTTTCGCAACGTCTTTTCGTCGCAGCTGCGATATCACCTCACACGTTCTCCGCGCGAAAGAAATTATTATACAAATAGTATTTTATGCAATGTGACTTGCGTAAAAATTCTTGCGAGAGACGATTTGACTCTTTAGTGAAACGATTGCACGTAATTTTTTTATCACACAGTTGCGGAGCGTACGCATACAATTGCGTTCGCGATTCCGCATCGTTCGATATGATTCGTGCCGACATTCTACCCGCACCCTTTCGCATGAAAATTATTTCAATCTCTTTTTTCTTTCGCTCTTACAAAAAAAGACATCGAAAACCGCAGTTTCTTATGGAACTGCAGCCGCCAGGCGTTAAAAAAGTTTTGCAATTTTTCATTACAATGGGCCTTGGTACTCCTCATTTATTTTCCATTATCGTGCTTGCCTTTAAAACTCTGTTTGTAGTTCGATATTAAGGAAAGGGCCTTACAAGGAGTTTGTAAGACTTGAAGAAAATCAGTGAAGAATAAAATTATAGAAAAAAAGGATAAACACGAAATTGAAAAATTTAAATACATTTCGATGTATTCTAAATATTGCTTCAAAATTCGTCGATAATGTACACAATACAAATTACGCACCGACTTTGTAATATTGATTAGACACAACGGAAAATGTGTCTCGTATACAATATGAGACATGGCGTGTGGCCGTGCAATTAGCAATCGACGCAACGTGAAACGTGAGATGGTCGTGCAATTAGCGATCAGAGATTTCAGCGAAACGCGAATCCAGCCCGCTACCCGTTGGATACATATTTAACAGCCGTAAAAGGCCTGCAACTGTGTGCACTTCGTCTCACTTTAGCAATCGCGACGCATCATTTGAGAATTTCTAGGTCGGCACGCGTCTAATGCGAGGCGTACTAGCTTGACATTTAGTGCCTTGTACACGCCGGGTGCAACTTTCTTGTGTGCGTCCGCATCGCGGTGCGTTGTTCGCCAAAGGCGCGCACTCCTATAGAGCGTATTATTTGCGGACGATACTTACGCCGCACACACTGCAACGAACTAGAATGTCGCTAGCCGCAGATACCTGAGTTGCATTATATTTTGCAGGCAATTCCACTTCCCCACCGTCAAATGTCAGCGACGCGATGGAAAATTGCGTTACTGTGTGAATTATTCTTTATGTAACGAGATATGTACACACAAGGTAGTTGAGAGGTTGTATCAAGAAAAATTCACCAGCTTCTCGTCCGTGTAAAAATTAACGCGAGCATATAGATAGTATCCGGCATTTTACAAATTGCCGTCATTAAATTAGATCGGTCAGTAAATATATATCACAGAAATTTATTAACGATATATTCGGGATATTATATCGACACAACGAACGACTGAAAAGTACCTGCAAAAGTACCTGAAAGAATCCTACACTGAATATTCATGACTTCTCACCGCATTCCTCGAAACGGAATCGTCCCAAACCGGAGATTGGATCAATAAGAGCGGTTGAAAGTGAGATTTTGGATCACCCCGCGGGCAAGGACAGCGACCTCGCGGCCACTCTCAAGGTCGCGAGTGAAGGATTTCGAGGTCAACCGCCGTGTCGACGACTGCCAAAAGGGAAGAGAGAGAGAGAGAGAGAGAACGCGGGATCGGGATCTCTGCGTTGAAATTGATTTCCCTGACGTCAGTCACCGCTTACGCGTCCTTCTGCATCCGCGCGGTCGAGGACGTTCGTGTATCCCGCTCGAATCCTACCTCTTTCCTCCGTTCCGGCATTTCCCGGCGACCTTCAAGCAACCGAATACATACTTTGGCTGGCCGATTCCTTCAATGCCGCCAGGAAGACAACATTGCCTTACCTTACCCCCACCTGTAATGCGCAATTATATATATATGCGCGTGTATATAAATTGCATCCGTGTCTCTGTCTATGCAATTTTGTAATGAAACGCGCCTCGCAGTTTAAATAATGAACGTCCTCCGTACAAGAAGCTTTCGTACATATGTGAAGCAGGAGTTACGTATACAGAGGGATTTAGTAAACGGACGTACTTTCCTGCAAGAAGAAACTAAATTGCACGGGGAGTTAAGCGAATAGTTATCATACGTTTTTAGTCTCGTAAAACTCGTAAGTGCATTAACTCACACGCTACACCGCATAAAACTCGTCGCCATTATGTGCCGGGGTATCGTCGAATTAACCGGGCGGCGAGGAGGAGAGGGAGCAATTAATTCCGTCCGTGTATTCGCGCGCGGTTGTGCGCGCGCGCACGCTTAATTAGTCGCATTCTCGGGAAATCAATCTCGCATTCTCGAGCTCTCTTTCCCAGCAACGATCGTGGAACGATCTCCCCATTTTTCCCATCCCCACGGTTACCTAATTTTAATCGCCGTTACGATAATAAACGCGCCCGGCAAATTCGTTATATTGCTCGTCATTAAAGCGCGTGTGTACCGAGCGGAGTATACTATACCCGGTGATGATTGCACAACGGTCTTGTATACATATATACACGTATGGGAAGCAGCGTGCATTCGCGAAACGGCTTACTGAGTTTACTTGGTCGCGCGCGGCGGACATGCCCGCGGGAGCACCCACGCGTGGCCCGCGCGCTCACGCACGCGCTCGCAATCCGCACGCGTCGCGTTCGCGTCACGGTGGCTTCTGTGGAAAGCGAAAATCTGTCGGGCAATAACGGGTAATAGCGCTTTTGTCCCGCGTTCGCGTTCGCGTGACTAAAAATCCAGCGGTCCGGTTCGAACGGCGCGGCGCGGCGACGTCGGAGACATTGGAAAACGCGGACGTGTGCGCGCATCTTCGAGCTGTTTCACCTCGCTTTCACGACGCGCCATCCTCCGATCTCCTTCCTTCTCCTCCCCGATCAGCTCGTTGATAATTTTCGCTTCTCGTTCCCCTTTTGCCTTCTTTTATTTTTTTTTCGGCCTCGTTTTCCACCGATGATTGGAGAAATTTGAATGCGCGAACGCGCTTCCGACAACGCCGGTATATCCATTCTTCGGCCACGATTGCACGTTTTCTCATTAAGTCGCAATTATCTCGGTTTCCAGGGGCGCTTATTAATCAACCCGGCTCTATAATCAGAGGGAAAACCTCGTCGTGAAAGAGCCCCGGCTGGAACTTCCTCTTGCGAGAGAGGCTCGGATTGCGAAATCCGGGCGAGATGAGAGAAGCGCGCGCGCGCGCATCTCCTCCTCGCGCGTTTTTCCTCGTGCGTATCCTTTGCGTGTGCCTACGTTGCGTTCGGGAAAATTAATGCCTCCGCATTGTTGCGGCTTCTCCACGCGCGACGCGATTTTCCACATCTTGCCGCGTTCCCCGCCTTATATCCTCCTCGCCGATATCCTCCTCCGAGGCTGTCGTAAGAGCGTTTCTCCAAGCAAGCAGTTAAATCTTTGCGGAGCGGTCCGCGGTAAACACGTTTCGAACTGTTGTATGCAAAACACTGCAGTCGTGTGCGTGTGCGAGCAAGGCACACAAGGTCGACCAAAAATCCGGCTACTTTTCCGTTGCACAATCCGCCGCTGCATTTATCGCGCTCGCGTTTCAACATGCGGAATATACGCGACAAGCGGTACGCGATGATATACGGCAGGCAATCATGTCATGCTCGTTCGAAGTTGAAAATGTTTACGACATATTTCACGGCCCGACTACGTATATATACTCGCCCCCTACGTATACGTCACATCGGAATAAATAGATTGTAATCATAATTCACACGAGCGCGCAGCGTTGACGCACGCTTTGTCCGCATAATTAATGAATCTGCATTTAAATCAAGCTCTAAGGTGAAATTATTATATCGGCTAATGCATAACGCTTTTAATTCTTAAAGAGGGTATGTAGGATCGAGTTAGATCGAGCACGAGTTAAATAGGTATGGCAATACTGTTTGGATAAGCATATTTACTTAAAGCTTGAGCTTTATTAATTAATTATTAACTATCAATTTTTTAAAATAATATATTTAAAAAAATTATTGGAGGTTTATTGGAAGCTAAAATGCATTATTGTAAAATACAGAAACAAATGGATTTTATTAAAAATCTCTTATACGCTCTTTAAATCTTTTGTACGAAGTTACAAAGGTTTATCTTTCACGGTTATCCGATAGCCAGAATAATCCTCGCCGCGGTCTTGTAACAATCGTTGCTGGTTTTATACATCCGTACGAGGCCTATTAATCCGTACCGTATTCCTGACTTTCTTTGTTTTACGATTTCGCAACGTGTATAAAAATTTTATTTCGCAATTCCGCGGAGATCTAGGATCGGATAGGCCATATGCAAGAGGCCATACGAGCTACGATAGGATCAGACGCATGTCCGATTCGGATATGTATTGTATAATCGGATAAAGACCCGCGGGGTATTTAAGACGCGAATTTTTGATCTGGCGATAATTCAATTGCGATTTCCGAGAAAGGAAGGAGATCCCTGGTTGGCCTTTAGCCGCACTATAATAACGTCAAATTAATCAAGTACGTGCCGACGTGAAAGGTTGAGTAACGTTTCAGATTTTCAACCGTTGTTTTGTTTCCTTTTGTTTCCAGGATGCCAACGGAACACTCCGAGAAGCGCGAGAGCCAGCAGAAATGAGGCGGTCCTGGAATTCGAGTGCCCCGAAGAATTTGGATACTACGCTCATCCGCGTGACTGCACGCAGTATTATGTGTGCGTTTTCGGCGGTGCCCTGCTGGAGTCCTGCACGGGAGGCCTTATGTACAGGTACGCGAGACGTATGAATATGTTGAGGGAAAGAAAAAACAGAAAAGGGAAAATCAAGATCGCTACGGAAAAACTACTATGACGGTTCACATTTCGGAAAGAATTAACATTTAGCGTGGAGAAATCGAACGCGCGTCTGGTTTTTGTTCCGCTCCGATTTGCGAAAGGAAATCTTATGGAAAATTTACTGATTCTCTCGAAAAAAAAACGCCGCTTGCCGATATCTCGCCGCGAAATACTGCCGCGTCGACGTTTACCGTGTTTAGCATTGGGGATCATAAATAAAAAATTGCGCGTGTAAGCGTTTCGCGAGTTCTGAGATTACGTGCGAGATAATGCGGGAGATCTGATCGACGGTTGGAAGAATTCTTCTGCTCGTTACAGGAGTTTCTGCCGGCATAATCTGTGCGCGCGGGGGGTCGACGACCGCGTTCGCGATCACCATCGCGGAGCGGCGCGGGCGGACTCTCGGAGTGAAAAAAAGAGGAGTGAGAGAAGAGGGGGGAGAGAGAAAGACTCCACCGTGGAAACGATTCCGCGCGGTCTGACGACCGATCGGCTAATATGGATCGCGGATTTGAGCGGCGAGGTGAAATTAGGCGAACAGCGCGCGATAATGGATGCGCCGAATCGGGCGTTATACGCGTGTGCAATTGTCGGGCCGGATGCGCGCGCGACCCGTCCCGCGCTCCCAGCCGTTGCACATTACGAGATTCGTGAGAGATCTCGCGTTGCCGCGCATCGCGCGAACGAAATCGCGACTTTCCCGCGCGCGAGCGCGGATCGAAAAATTCGACGCGCCGCGAAAAAATATCCTCGGGGTACCTATGTCCTCTAAACCTATAAGAAGTGGACTTTGAATGATATAGAGCGAAGTGTTTATCGAACGATCCTGTAAGACTAGATACAATGCGATCACGTGTCTCGACACGTTACAGGAATACGAGCGTCATTTCAACTGGCTGGTATTCCTCGGGGGTATCCCCTAAGAATGGAATTTAAATGACAGAGCGAAGCGTTTATCTAACCGTGAGTTAGATACAACGCGATCACGTGTCTCGACACGTATAAGAATACGAACGTCATCTCGATCAGCTCCTATTGCTTGGAGTATCCTCTATGCCGCGATCTACAATAGGTGTAGTAAGCCTTAAGCCGTAAGAAATTGACCAAGCACTGTCCATTATTCTCCTCACGTTCGACTGTGATTGGTCAATTTCTGCGGCTTAAAGCTTACTACACCTATATTGTAGGTCACCTATTGCGGAGGAACTAAGAATGGAGTTTAAATGATAGAGAGCGAAGTGTTTATCAAACCGTGAGCTAGATAAAATCCGATTATATCTCGATGCGTAAGAATATACGGACGTCATCTCTTCGTTCAGCTCCTTACGTCTCGCGCTTTGTTAACCGAACATCGGCGAGCCCGATGGATTACTTTCGATCCGCCGTCTCTGGATTTGCGCGGTAAAAGGGGGTCGTACGCGTAACCCTGGAGAAAAGGAAAAAAAATCGATCAGCCACACCTCGCCCGATACGATACCGAGCGCGAACGGGTTATTCGCCGCGCCGCCGAAGCCGGTTGATACACAGCCCAAGGTGCTTAATGGTAACGCAATACCCAAGTACGGGTGAGATCGAGACGGTGGTTTCCAGGAGCGCGACGCGCCAAACGCGGCTCTCGCTTGACAGACGGGTCTGTACCCGGAATTCTTGGGAAACCTTCGAGTCCTCCAATCGTATTATATACGAATCGTATTGGACATCTTACCACTTAATTACGATCTCGTCGCGTTGCACGTGCATGATGGAAAGCCTGACGGGGTGATCGAATCGAGGAGTTATTAGATTCTCAGAAATGTCTTGATAATTCTTAGATGTCATAAGGCTATTTAAACATCATTTATATTACAGGCGACCCCGCAACAATAATTTTCATTAATTCGAAAATAAAAGCTTTGCACTTTACGTCGTATATATATGTATGCCGTAAGTACATTTACTTACGGCGAGTGAATGAGTCTTAATTAGCGTGACGCGTAAGTAGCGGAAGGGAACCGTGTAGGATAATTTTCGCGTAACCGAGGGAAAAATGTCGTGAGCTGTGTATAAAGGAGCGTAATGTAAAATAAGCGAAATTGCAAATGATACGTCGTGTGCAAATGTAATTTTAATAACACACGGGCGCGAGAAGTCGCGTGATTATACTCGGTAAGGCCGCGCTCGTAAGTATAGCTAATGAACGTTATAACGATATACTGAGAAATCCGAATCACCTTGCCTTCTTGTTTCCTCCTCAGCCACGACTTGCAGACGTGCGACTGGCCGCGAAACGTAGGCTGCCCGGAAGGTTCGCACCACAAGGAGGCCGAGGATGAGGATCCCCTGCTGGAGAGGTGAGTTTATTTCGACTGTCTCATCCGACGGGAAGATACCTTGGACGATATCCGCGGCGTAATTTTCGATCGTGCATGTCGATAATTATAAACTCGCGTTAACGCAATCTATTTTGCCACGTGTAAGACTGTCTTTGGAAATCTACTGGCATTAATTTTGCGTTTCCTCGCTGCATGCACGTACATGCTCGTGTCGCAATAAATATATGGAAACATAAGGACGTCGCGTACACAAAGTGGTTTTTTTTTTTTTGCAAAGCGTAGTTCGCTATAAAAACGACACGAGTAGCAGCGTTGCATTCCACACGTGAGACTTAATTTTCGAGTCGATTGCAAAACAATGGTGTGTCCGCTCGCGCGAGCATACACATACGCGCGCGCGTTTCGCGAGCTTCACCCACGCTCGCGACAGCCGAGATGGGAGAAAAAGGCGAGAGTGAGAGTGAAAAGAAAGAGAAACAGCCGTGGTCGATTAAGGCGACTGGATTGGACGGCGCGCGCGGGGGAGGGAGAGCCCATTAGTTTCGATAGAACAACCTCGCGATTGCTCGCGATCGCGTTTTCTCGGCTGCAGACGCGTCGAATGAGCATCTCTCGCGCCCGCGATCCTCATACGCGCGCACTCTCCCGATCGTGGAAGAAGAGAGATATCGACAATATTGCCACGCTGATCGAGAAAAAATAAAATAAAATAATGTATACATTTGAACGACAGGCTCGTTGTTAGAGGCCACTTCGTTCCGCCTGTAAATCCTCACGGACTCGCTTTCGTTTCTTATTATTATTACTCTCCAACATAAATTGGTCTAATTTAAAATTTAATTGTTGCCTCACGATAAAAATAAATGTCTGCGTCTGAGTAATGGCGTTTATATTTCAGAAAACAATACCGCGTTTTGTCGTTGTTTTTCCATCATTCGCCGTTATTTCTCGTTATTGAAACATGTGCAAAAATTAAAGGAAAAAAAGTACGTAACGAGACAGATGTGACGTTCTTGTTACTCTTGCGCAGGAAAAGTACAAGGAAAGCAAAACGGGTCGATCGCAAGTTGTACGTGTTAGAATTAATTAATTTGTCTCGTTTGTTTTTACGTGTAAGTAAAAACGTGTACGTGTATTTGTATGCGAGATTGGAGATCTTTTCGAGCGCAAGACACGACACCGCCGGGTCTCTCGTTACATAAAACCAAAGTTGGGCAACGCGCAAGGCTGGATACTCATTAATTGTATTGTGCACGAGCAATCGGGAAAGAGTTTCTCAACTGTTGTACGCTTCGTCTCGCAGTCGCAATTCCGGGTGTCCTTGCCTCGGTTTGAAAAGAAAACCCTCAGGAAGATTACAGCCACGCGGTTACATATGATCGCCGATGTGCGACATTTCCGCGAGAATTTTTTTCGCGGGAGAATCGCGTTTCGCTATACTGCTGCTTCCAAACGGCATAGAAACGAAAGCAGATACCGAAGCAGATACTTGAAATTCTGTTCGTTCCTTGATCCTCGACTGGATATATTTATTATCTTCTCTCGCGTTATTTCTATGCGGCTCTTGCACGGAAAATGTAGGCCCACATCGCTTGCCACATAATTTATACGCGACTGCCGGCATTAGCATTACGTGCACACTTCTCCATGCTGAGTTGACATTATATGATTATTCGGCAAAGAGATTTTGTTGCTTTAAACGCTCAATTTTGCTTTGTTAAAAAAAGAAAGATAAATTTTATCCTCATTAATTTTATTCTCGAATCGACGATTGCTCTTAAAAATCAAACTGTCGGCGTGATCTGTAGATCCGCGAAACTCGAGTCGCTGCAGGAACAGCAGCAGCAGCAACGGCAGCAACAGCAGTTTCGAGATCAGCAGCAACAGCAGCAGCAACAACGACCGATCCAGAGGCAGCCGATCACGGTTACAACTGCGTCGCCGCCGGTCTCGCAGATTACCGAGAGGCAACTGAGGCAACGCCAGCACTCGAGGACGAATTACCATGACGACGAATACGGTCCCGCCTCGGAGATCGAAAACGATCGGCAGCAACGGGTGTACCGGGGACAACCTTCGACGATCGGCCAAGTGCAGCGAGACCGCGACGGTCTGCGACGGAATATAATATCGGTGAGTCGCGGCACCATCGTCGTAATTTACTAATTAGCATTCCTTGAGATGGCCCAATTAATTCTTAGACGGTAGTCTATAGAATTAATTCACTATTTAAATAATGTTCAAAAATACATTCAACAAATATCTTCTTCTTGAAAAGAGCATTATGTTTTCTAATTGCGCGGAATGTAGCTCGAAATAATAATTAATGGTTGTGAACGATTAAACGAGTAGCTGGCTAAATGGTTTTATTAATAACAAAACGTGCATAATGCCATTCAGTGCATACAGTTCGTCGTTCAATCGCATAAAACGATTACAGGGATATTGACGGGTTCTTTTTTTTCTTTTTTAGAGAAAACGTAAATAGAAAGTTTGCATTGAATGTAGGCTCAATAGGTGACGGACACGTTCGTTTAATGTCGAAGTGAATTTGATCAATTAGCAATGAATACGGCAATTCAAGGATACAGCTTGACCATTGAGTTTACGTTGTCGCGTGTGTTCTAGGAGCGGGAGAAGGATAGCCTGGTAAGCGCACGCGCCCAAGCCGAGTCTCATTACAGGTTGGTAACAAATTGTTTACAAATCACTCTTGAGAAAAAGAAAACGCACGCGCCGTTTTTCGTCGCGATGAAGTAAGAATTTTTAATTTGGCCATGATTTCTCTCGACAAAATACCTCGAAATAGCCCGCGCTAATGCAGCGATCGCGGCCATCTCTCCGATGATATCTTTCTCTTAATTGAAATTTTACGTAATAAAATGTATGATACTCTAATACGCGTGCGCTACACATTTCATTTCGCGAGAGCACCGTAATCGAAAGCAGAGTTCTGTTACGTTACCCTTTTGCTACGCTAATTTGTTTCCACACGCTTTAGAACGCCTGTTCCAACGACTGAGTCGCCGAGGCTTGCTAAAACACTGGCCTCGACCGTGGCACCGGTATTGTCCAAGGCTTACTACAGTGATCCAGATCAGAGCTATCCGTACTACACGATTTATGACGATGACGTTTCTATTTATAAAGACGACGGTAGGCAATCTTCTTGCTTTAAAAAATGTATAGACCTCAAATAATGCCTAAAAAAACTTTATATTGTACTGTCCCTTGTATTGTTCCGAAGTAGTTGTTATTTCAAGGTCTGCTATGTTTTACTATTAAACAAAATGCAAAAAATGCAAATGAATAAGTTTGAAAAATTGAGATATTTTGAACGACATTAATCTTAAATCTTTTATCTTCATTTTAGTCTGCATTTCATTTTTTTTCAGTCGTTTTTTATTTTTATAAAAGAAAGTTATTAAATACGTCATATGGAACCGAGATAATGTTAGAAGATAGAGATAAATGGAGTTTATTTCAATTTTCTGCAAACACCTTAACGGCGATATTTTCAATGAAGATTTTACATCATTTTACGTAGATTACAATCAATATACCATCAATCAGTCGGTGCCGGTGCAGCAGCCAAACGTGAAAATTAGCGAAGTGAACACGAAGCAGTACCAGAAGCCGAAGAAGGTTGCCGTGAACGAGGCGGACAAGTACAATTTGAATCACGACTACGATATCTACGAGAATCAGGTATGAATACGTGTTACACGCAACTACAAAAATTGAACAAGATTTGTTGAAATTGTTTTATTCCTGCTGAAAAGAATGTTTCGCATGCATCTAAAAATGATTTCTTTTTTTTCATATTTCAGGCTCAGCTGAACAAGAACAAGTTCCGCATTTCTGACGGTCAACAGTTCAGGTAAGAAATTCGCTTCTTCAGTAATTACATAATGATATCGCACGCATTTAGAATGATGAACTTTACTGCAGCTTGAAAGATTCAGCGATGATTTTATTCCATAATTAATATTTACAATATGTAATAATATGTTAAGTATAGTAACTACCGTTAAACTTTATTATTGGAAAATTATCGCATTACGTTTCTCTGCAAGACTAAAAGAATCCCGACTAAATTGAATCCTGTATAGTTTTTTACGACACAACAATATAAGTGCTTAGTAATGTATGAATTGTCCTCTCGACAACTCGCTGTTATTTTAAGAAATTATTTCCCTCGCGTCTACCGCTAATGGATGCACCTCTCTCTCTGTCACGCGATTTATCATCTAAAAGTGTCGATGTTCACCCGACCGCGCGAGATTGTTGCGTCTAATCACCGTTTAAAAATAGTCGCCGTATGCGAGAGCATCAAGTTGATTCAAGACCCGTCTTGCCGGTTTTTATTCGAGTATCGGAACGGATTTGTACTGAAAGGGCGCGCTCAAAGCAATGGAAATCCGCGAGATTACGCGACGTCGCGATTTCCATTAATTCATTCGCGAAATGCAGGACGAACGTGCTTAGCCATCCCGTGGTCCACGTGACGACGCCGAATGTCATCGTGGACACCTTCATACCGCTGACCACGAGCACGCAGACTCCCAGCACGACCAGCAGACCATACACCGTCAATGCACCGAGGTATAGCGCTTACTTTGACTCAATTAACTCTTTTTTCACAACATGCTTTAAATAGCGTAAAATATGTTCAAATTTATTACGTCTTTGTCTGTGACGCGTAAGGACGAACGAAATTTCGGAGAGCTCGTAAAAATTATCCCGACCTTCAATATAAAATCATAAAAGCAGTTTTTTTTTCTAAAACTCCAAAAAAATATTCTGCTTGTAATTTGGGAATTCTTCTTAAAATTTTCTTTATGAAAAATCTTACAACATATTTCTCTATAAACGCATTTAGCTATAAAAAAGTGGACGCATTGTGTCTCTAAAAGTGAACTATCAAGACTTATACGATATTCTTCTACATTTTTTCTTGAGTTTTTTCTTGAGGTCGAATATTAGAGGAAAATAGAAATCAAGAGGGTACTTTTAAAGGATAGAATATTTTTTTTTTAGTGTATTCGAACTAAATTTATCCATGTTGCATACGTTCTACGAAGCCTCGTGTCAACTCTTTGTCGTGCGTTCCGAATAACGTCTCGGAATTATATCATTTCAAGGACGCCAGTTACGTTACGGATTTAAATGTCTCCGTCGGGTCAGAGCACGACGAACGATTTTCTTTAATCGTCGTGCCCGGACTAATGCGCATGGTGCGAGGCACGAAAAGGACGGCCCTGTGCCGATTTCCGTCGGCCGAGACCCGATTTCGCCGGGCTCTCGGCAAAACGAAGTCCCTCGCTTTCTCCGCGACGCAGTAAACGAGCATTTTCCTTATTCACCGCCGCCGCCGGAAATCCTCGGATCTTATCTTGCGCTCCAATTTTCCTCCTCTCTTCTTCTTCTCTCTTTTTCTTTTTCCAGCCGAGGTCGGCCGCAGCAGATCCACCGGGGCACTGCACCGCCGTAAGTTCATTGTCAATTCACTTTCTTCTTCAACGAGGCATGATTTCAGCTGACGTACAACTCGTGCCACTCCATAAATCCGCGAGCGTTTCATGATGACACGCAGCACACTCGCGACTGACTCACTTTCAATCGGTTTCTTACAAGCACGCGGAACAGATATATATTAGCCGACGATTTCTTTTTAAGCGCCGTTTAATCCCTTCAAGTCCAATTAATCGCTTTCCAGACGATCTCGACCCACCTTGAAGCCGTCCACCGAGATAGTTTCCAAGGCGCAGGAGTTCATTGACATCTACAGGTATCCTCCGGTGCGACCGGCGCCGATCTATCCGACGCCGCAGGTAGACAAACCGGCGGCGAAGTGTCGCAGGGATGTCTGTTTGCTTCCGGACTGCAGCTGCGGCGGTGCCGATATACCAGGTAAAATTTAGCGACGCGGCGATAATCAGCCTTGCCGTGAAAATCGCGCGCGTGTGTAGTTCGTTAAACCTTCTTCGTTGGGTACATCGGTCCGACCTTGATGATTGTAATTTGCGAGATATCTTTACGTCTAGGAAAATAAACGCAAAATCACGTGATTTAAAGTCGCGGTTAAAGTATAGTAACTGTGAAATTTGCAAATATCCCCAAATCGGATCCGGATGTCACGAACGGCTTAAATTCTCGTTTTCGAAACGATCAGGTTGTTGATCATCCCGATTACTTAAGTAGACCGGAAATAACGTTCCGCGAGCTAGAGAAACACGAGACGGAAAAGTTTGTATTCCGCGTACCGGAAGTCTGGGCGCTTGCCGGCTGAATGTAAATGAGGAAGTGGGACGTCTGTCTTGGAAAGCAGATCTCATTCGAAGGTCGCCGAATTCCGTCGTCTTCCGCCGATGAAAGAAGGAAGCTCGATCGGAGGGGGCGAGGATGTGTGGATGGCGCACATTCGATCGTGGGCGAAATGTCAGGCGGCAAAAATCCGCGGGGTTACGCAAGCGCGGTCGCGCGCCGCGAATGTTAAGTTTGACGAACGGTCTTTAGACGTGGACGGCCTCGCCGTGACTTTCTCCGATTCTCTAATGTTACATACATACCGACCGTTACATAGCATGCTCGAAAGTGAAACAGATCTATACGCCCGATATACGGCTCGCGGTGTGCGTCGCCCTTCGAAATCGAAAGCAATTTGCATTACCAGAAATATATGCCGGGCGCATTTCGTCAGATGGTCAATCGACGCGTAATACGACCGATTACTACTTTATTTTGCACGGAGCAAAAATGCGGCCGTAAAATTTCGATATCGTTACGTGCGCGGAGATCATTCGGCCTGTCGCCTTACTTTCGCCCGACGAGATAAACTTCTGGGGAACACGTTTTCTTGCATAGCGAGACTCGAGAATAAAAGGGGGCGAGCGTTACGATCGCTGACTGGAATCTTTAATTCGGATTTCTTCGAAATTTTTAATGCCTAGAGAGAACAACTCCTCAGAATCGTGGGGATTTACGAAGTTCTCGCAAGCGAATTATTGCTTGAGAAAGACTGTTAACTAATTCAACTTTCGTGCCAAGTAATATTACTTTTGCCCACGATCAAGATTGCGACTCGCAGGCGCTGTTAATTTTCTGTTAAATAATGCATTTGAAATTAGTAACGAAAGGATATTGAAATACTGACAAGATTACGTATTAGCAAATGCTTGTCATTTCCTGTATAAAACAATTGTTTCAATTTGTAGTACGTCGTTAATCTGTAGAAATCGACAGTGTTGTGTTTTCTATATTTAGAAGAGATGTTGTTGCGTTAAGGCATTAGAGAAATATTATTTCTTGATTTCGCTGAGGAATGACACAGCTTCGGTGATCATATCGCGAGCTACATAATGCAACTGTGACGCACAGGTGGTATTCCGATCGAGCAGACGCCGCAGATCGTTCTGCTCACTTTCGACGACGCCGTAAACGACCTTAACAAACCCTTGTACAGCGAGCTGTTCGAAAACGGCCGTAAGAATCCGAATGGCTGCCCGATCGCGGCCACTTTTTACATCTCGCACGAATGGACGGACTATAGCCAGGTGCAAAATCTCTATGCAGACGGCCACGAAATGGCGTCTCACACGGTCTCGTAAGTCGATGAAAAAAAAAAAAAAATCGCATGAAAGCGAGCGCAGTTTCATTAACACCGGGGGAATATCGCATACACCATCGCGCTATCTTAACCAAACCAAAGAAACGAAGCTGCGGCATCGAACGTCATTATCGTCTGCCTTCTCCATTGGCCACGTGTGCCTGCGATTAATGTACTGATTTCTACTTGTCGTCCACTCGACCGTCTTCCTGGAGTATGCTTCGAGCGGACGTTGAATCGGGGAAAGGATTTGTCCGCGAAGGATCCTCTGATTCGGTACAGTTGAATTGTTCGCGCTCCGCCGATTTCACGGGAGATTTAATCCTCGAGAACACATCAATTTCTCGAGATTTAGTATAGAGATACTTGAGAAATTTCTCCTGGTGGCCCTCGAATTTTTAGATTCTGAAATCCGGCAGCTCTTCAGCTGTGTTTAGTACTTAACTACCGTTAGAGGGAAATAAGTGATTTTCGGTCCTTCGAGTGATCGATTCAATGAATCTTTGTGTCCGCGAGTGCTTTTAGATCCTTAATTTCTTGGCCGTAAATTACTCGCGAGCTTCTGCCTGCTATTTTAAGAACGCTCGGTGCACCTTCGAAAGCGGCATCGTGCAATTAGAGGATTCTTCGTGGGGGACGATGAAAACGCATATTGCTGCGCACGTACGACCAGTGAAACCGCAAGTGTACCTTCATCAAATAGGAGATCGGCGATCTCTCGGACGAGGGATCGCCGGGTCCGATAGTAACATGCCGTAAAACCGCGGTTTCACCGGGCGGGTACGACACATCTCTGTCGTGTATACTAATGACGCGTACACTAACGCCTTCTCTTGTGTTCTTTCTCTCTCGCTCTCTCTATCTCTCTTTCACGCCTCGCCATGCTCCTCATTCCCATCACGCGCCACTTTAACCGACACATCATCACACATATGTCAATAAAAAAAACACTCAAAAAAACCTATCACATCATGCACTCTCACGTGCAAAAAACACGTCCGCGACACACATTTCAACACGATCTCGAACGCGCGTTCCGATTCTCTCTCGTGTCCTCTCTCCCCC
>NW_012026779.1:1993332-2037801 GCF_000956235.1 Wasmannia auropunctata
CTCCTTCTCCCGAATCCTGAACGCAATCCTGTAACGAACAGGTGACTACCTACCGGAGGAAATACCGCAAATCGTCCTCCTCACCTTCGACGATTCCGTGAACGACTTGAACAAGGGTCTCTACGCCGACCTGTTCGAGAAGGGACGGAAGAATCCCAACGGATGTCCCATCTCGGCCACCTTCTACGTGTCCCACGAATGGACCGACTACAGCCAGGTTCAAAATCTTTATGCCTCGGGTCACGAGATTGCCTCCCACACGGTCTCGTAAGTAATCGAATCGTCATTAAGATCTGCGAACACCGCCGCCGCCGCCGGGCAGGAAAAGTGGCACACGGTTTTTATTTCGATTTTAATTAAATGAGCCACGCGCGCGCGACAAATTACGCAAGCTCGCGGCCGTTGATACTATACGCCCGACGATACGTTTCGTGTAAACCTTGGCACGACCGGGAGATTTCTTAAACCTCTCGCGCGGTTGATGTTTACTTATCGTAACTATATTTCCATGCCACTCATTCGGGTAATCAGAAGGCATACGTGTAAATTAAACATATATTGAGTATACGTCAGTTGTACAATTATAAGTATCGGTCGTTTCTCCCGTTTGCATTATACGCTATCTATATGATTTATGTTAGCGATATTAACAATAATCATAAATCACAAGTTCATAGTTAATTATCGAGATTTTTTAATTATTCTTGTCCGTAAAATCAAGCGCAACCCGACTTCGCAATCATGCTTATTCAACAATCATTCGTATTCATCAACTAATATCACAGATAGGTGCAAATTAATTACAATCGCCTTAAAGGGATCATACATATTTATTGCCTTCTTTATGTTTTACATGTATTTCGGTGAAGCTAACACTAGCTTGTTTCGCTGACAAAGTTTATAAGTCACACTCATGCTTATTGGATCAGTCAATAAATTGCTTTCGCTTTGAATGTTGGATGATTGAAGTGACGCTGGACACACGTTCGGAAATTCTTGTACTTGTTCATTCAAAGTCATCAAGTTTATAAAAGAAATGTAAATATAAGAGGCACGTAATGCACGTAACATAATGACATAACGAGCCACGCTCGTTTTGGTTGTTGCGAAATCATTTCCATTTCTTTTATGCGTTAACTGTCGATATCGTCATTTTGCAAAAGCCGAATGTGTCCAAACGGTAGACGCGAGAGCTTATGTAATCGAATATGGAGAGAAAAAAAATGAAAGGAAAGAAAAGCGTTTCCGACCGTGTCGTCAGCCGCGGTAGAATCGGTGCGGCCGTGAGAGAGTTTAAACTCTTCGTAACCCGAGAGTGATCGACGCGACGATAAATCCTTCGCAACAGGCACAGTTTCGGCGAACAATTTTCGGCGCGAAAGTGGGCGCGAGAGGTTGCTGGGCAGCGCGAAATTCTGGCTGCATACGGAGGCGTCAAGCTGGAGGATGTCAGAGGAATGAGAGCACCCTTCTTATCGGTAATTATCTTTCAACTTTTTTTTGTATTTCTCGCTTCTTATTCTCGTAAAAAAATATTACGTAAAAAAAATACACGCATGATCCTAGAACGATTCTCTTCGGACAAAATCTTACTCTGTAAGATTTCGCGAAAGATTTCGTGAAGCGTTCAAGAGAGCAATGTTTACGGCTGTGTTAACGATGGTGTTTTACGCTACCTGTGGCGCAGGTCGGAGGGAACAATATGTTCAAAATGCTCTGGGACACAAACTTCACGTACGACTCCTCCATGCCCATCTATGAGAACCGACCACCCAGTTGGCCGTATACGCTGGATTACAAGCTCTTCCACGACTGCATGATACCGCCCTGTCCCACGAGATCCTATCCAGGATTGTGGGAAGTTCCTATGGTAATGTGGCAAGATCTCAATGGAGGTAGATGCTCCATGGGAGACGCCTGCAGTAACCCACCGACTCCGGACGGCGTATACAAGATGCTCATTAAGAACTTCGAGAGGCATTACACGACTAATAGGTCAGTAAAGTGCCTCGCGCTACGCGCATGCCGTTATTAGACACGAACAATTGGAAAGAAGAACCATCGTGAAATAAATTTCTCTGTTCAATGTCCGTACTCTTAACAGTTGTTTTTTTTTCACACCACGCGAATTTCTAATTCCTTTTCATAATGCGAGTCTTTTAAATTACGTGGAAAATAATTATTTGAATAAACAGAAAATTTCTCTTTTCATTAAAATTGAAAATTAGACAGTTTGTAAATTTTCTTTGCAAATTATTAGTACTAATATTCTCGTAACTCGACATTTTTTCGCAGATCGCCTTTCGGTCTGTTCTATCATGCCGCATGGTTCACTCAGCCGCATCATAAAGAGGGCTTCTTATCATTTCTCGACACCATCGTCGCGATGGACGATGTATGGATAATTACGAATTGGCAGGCTATACAATGGATCAGAAATCCAACGCCCCTGGCGCTTCTGCACACGTTCGAACCCTTTGGATGCCATTATCCGGTGAGATTTTATTGTAATCAACTCTTTAAGCTCTTTTCCTTACCGAGATCTTGACATTTTACGAACAACTTGTTCGAAAAAAGTGAAATATTATCTTTCATTATTTCTTAAATTGAAAAATATCAATTGTTATATCTTGATGGTTATAGGTAAAACGTATTAAATTGATATTGCAAAGTAGTTAAAAATTATTTAATCTTAAAATTAATTATAAAATAATTTAATCCAATTAAAATTAATAAAAAAATTATTTAATTTTAAAATTATCGTAAACATTATTGATTCTTACGACCAATGATATATTTAAAATTTCTCTTTAATAACAATACAACAACGATCCTTGAATTAGTTTTATCTTACGTGCAATTATACACGGTCTAAAAACTCTATTATTCTCTTACGTTATCTCTCTTACGTTATTACGATATTATCTCTTACGTTACCGCGAATATGCAGGACCGACCCAAGAGATGCAATAACGCGAAGGTCTGCAATCTTTGGCACAAGAGTGGAGTGAGATACATGAAGACCTGCCAAGCGTGCCCGGACATTTATCCTTGGACAGGCAAGACCGGTATACGTAGCAGTCGCATCGACAACGAAGTCGACGCCCACGAATGAGTTACACGGAGAGGAAGCTTCAAACTTCGTTGCGACCGGACGGAGTCCCGTCGAACGAGCAGCGGACCCGGACAACGCGAATATCTAAAAGAGACGCTTAAACGAGATCTTAATCTTCCAGACGTGGGGGTCCCTTGGACGTCTGAGAGAACTTGTCAATCTCCCTCGGACGTCCGAGGAACATCCGAACATCTTTCGGACGCCTTTTAAACATATATATATATATATATATATATTTAGACGTAGACATCTTTTGGACTTTCGCATTGTTTGGGAAGCATTGCGGTAAGCGCGCGAGGGGAGACACACACTCTTCTGTTCGGGTAGGTAATTTAAAGTATTACACGCGCGTGTCCCGACGGACACATTTCGGGCCGAGTACGCCGATGCAAGTTTTATGCTGGAGTAAGATCTCGCGAAGTTCCCGCTTTCGTCGCCGGATCCAGATTGGAATCGCGCCCTACAGCGCCGGATCGGACCTCTAAACGAGAATATCGTTATCTGGTAAATTTATAACGGAAGTTTCATAGTAGTACTTATCAGTAATAGCTCAAAGTTCATTCCGAGAAAGAAAGAAATAAAAAAATATTTAGCACGTAAGTCTACATGTAGATTATTTTGTCGGCCAGAACTTTCTTCTATAAGTGATTGCGAACCGCGCGGGCGACGAATTGATACTGAAAATGAAACGATTGGAACGGAGAGCGATATGTACGAGATGCCGAATTAGATTAAATTAAATTAAATTGAAGATTGACAGGAGAGAGCGAGATCGCGTGTGCAAGGTCGCACGGAAAATGCCTAAAGTGTAACATTTTTTCTTTTATTTGCCTCTTTGAAAACCAGCTGAGGAGAAATCGGTCAAAGGACCATGTTACTTTTCTCTTTGTATTTTTTCCTTATTTTTCTTTTTCGCAACTTCTTTCTTCTTCCCGCTTCAATTTTTTTAACTATTCGCAAGAACAATACATGTGCGAGGCGCTTACATTTGAAAATCTACATATAAACATAAGTTTTTAAATGTAAGCGCTCGTAAATCTCTCTTTGAGTAAATTTACGCATACATTTCTCTTATGATTAGTTAGAGAATCGAGGCCCCATTCTTTTTTTTCTCTCCTTTTTTACATTCTTCTTTCTCAAATTCGCAAACATCCTTGGCGTACTCGGCCAAATTCGGCCAAATAGAGCAATTAATTAAATCGCAATACGTAATAATTAATCGTCGAGATGTAAGTGTAAACGTCGGTCGCGCCAGAAACGCGCGCGCCCGCGCGCGTATCGTATTATTAAGCGAAACTCGCGACGGTCGAGATCGAGATTTCATCATGCGCGGAGGTCACTTTGTGGAAGAAGTAAGGAGAAAATTTCACACTCGATACGAAGTATCGTGCGCACGAGGGGATCGTCGTGTGTTTATCTTCTAGAACGTAAAAGTGTAATATGCCTTTAATAAATAAATATTTCGCTAGAATATCTCCTTTCCGTTTTTAACCAGCGTCCATGCAGATAAAAAATCGTGGATTTGTGAATAGAATATTAATACGACACGATAATAATATGCTAGATGGGAGATCGTATTTTTCGTATCCCTCGTTATAAATGTGCACCAGGCGTTGGTAAGGAATAAAGGATAGTGGACCAGATATCGATGTCGAAGTTTCGAATGTACTGCCAAGCCACGATGTCTGTCGATCCAATGTGTTCCAACCAGTATCGCGCCATATTATTATGAATTTTCTCCCTCCATGTCTGCAATAAAAAATTTATCGGATCATTTAGAACACTTATTTGTCCATTAATCATCATCATTCATCAATATTGCTATCAACGATAAATTAATTGAAAATTAAAGATTTATTTTATTTTATTTTATTTACCACCTTATTTTTTTTTTAATCAAATTTATTACCCTTTTATTTTGCATGATCCATGCCATCATCAATTGGTTTTCTTGTAAGCTTGCGAATTTCTGTGCCTTGTACAAATAGATTCGCGTACTCGATTTGCGGCCTCGAATAACATTCAAGTATGCCATCAACAGATATAAACGTGGTTTTATAACTTTCGCGTGCTTGGAAATTTTCGTGAGACACTTGATAATTTTGGAAATATCTCGAATCAGATTCGATAACTCGTTAGAGTATTTTGAATTGATACAACGCAGCAACATCAACAGGTGACATTCGAGTCCCTTAAAAAAATAGAAAGCGCTGTATTGAAACGAAATCATTTATTGCGTATTATTTATTATAATTCGTAAATATAATTTATTTTTATTTTCATAGCATTTTAGCTTTAATCCCGTTTTTTGTTTGCATTTACTTTATCTATTCGCTGTTTGTCGTGAATATTGCCACACTTTTTATAATAGAAGTCATTGGGATAATAAAAAAAAAATCCTTTAAAATTACTTAACGTATATTTCATTTTTAATTTTGCTTTTTTTTCGGTTTCGTCTCACTTGGATAAAGTTGTTATAATTATTATTACTATATTTAATAACTAATCCCGAAGACAAGAGACATAATAAATTCTTAATATGGTAAATTTATAAAATTATAAATTTTGAGAAATTATTAAATTTATCTAGAGAAAAAAATGATTGAGACAGACTCTTAACTTAAGTTAAGTATAAATAACAAGAAATGTAGATGTTTGAAAATTTAGACATACTTTGCTGCAAGTGAGAATTTGAGAAAAGTCGTTCCAGGTAACTTCTTTTACATATTTTTCCGCGCTGTATGCAAACGTGTTAGTAACGGTATGTTGTCCCCTGTCATCAAATATCACAAGATATATTTTTTTATTGGAGCAATAATTTAACAGTCAGAACACATCGAACAATATTTATTGAATCAATTCTAAATTGCAAGGTTAAAAGTAAAAACGAGAATAGCTTGGAAATGATTAATGAATTTTTGACGAGCAATTGTAAGAGCTTTTTAGAAAAGTTTTTAAGTGCAGGTCGCAAATAACTGATTTATGGCATAATTGTGAGCGAGAAAAAAGACATACAATCTGAGCTGATACATCCATAAATTCGTCAACAACCGGGACAGGCTTTGTTGGTCGCGCCATATGCAAAATTTCAATCTGTAAGCTGCACGGTCATTCTTTTTAGTTAAAATAGCTGCACTGCTTTAACACTTTGATTGCCCGTACACGTAAAATTCGCAAGGATACCGTCATTTATTCACGAATGACGGTTTTATTTACCAGATTAAGAATAATTTTACTAAATATTTAAGACATTAAAAAAACAATAAATTATAAAAACAATTACTAGGTTTATTAATCTCAATGACGAAGTGGCTTGGCAGTCAAAGTGTTAAGAATAGTTTATACCTACAGGCTGTTCCACAATCACAATGCAATTTAACAGTGTACTAATTAGAGTCGGAAATTTTATTATGAAAATTGTCATAAGAATATTAGATAGAGATCGATACACATTAAGCACAAATGTGACCTGTATGTGCGAATTCTACGCGATATTATTAACTAATTCTGATTGTTCCTAACTCGAAAATGATATTTAATTTTCAACTGTATAATTAATTTTTAAAATACGATATTGAAATATTGTACGGTGATTGTGCGGAACATCTTTTTATAAGAAATTATAAAATAATTATTTATGAATTACAATGCATACATACACACAACAATTGCGTTACATTTCTTACCAATAAATTTGTTGTAATAGGTATAAATTGTCTCGTACGATTCCAAAACTATTCCCGCGTCCAATATGAGATCTAAGGAAAGAGCGTAATACCACGTCTTGGCTGACAAATCTACGTCCTCGTCTGCCAAAAAGTATAGTTCTCGTATTAAGTCGACAGTTTCATTCACACGTCTGGTCCATAGCTGATTAAATTATTGGGCAAAAAAGTATTATGTGAAATGAGTAATGATATTCATTTACATAAAAAGATCCAAAAGATGTCTACATAAAAAATATTAAAGCACATGCGAAATCCTTTTTGATTTTGGATCTTTCCTGATGGCATTTAGAAAATCTAACGCAGATATACAAGAGATTCACGAGAGCAGATTAATTTCAAATAATACCATTATCTGAATTAATGACGGCACAATGATCAGCGTCAGTTTATTAAGATGCAACGTTCCAGAGATTTTCAAGATATTTATACCTATGTCCACAGCTTCTTCCAATTCACCTCTTAACACTCTGTTTTCATGTGTGCAGAAAAAATAATTCGAGGCACATAAATTAATTCCTGCATAAAAATTTAAAACGTATTGTACCTGAGTTGATACATCGTTAGATAGATATTTGCCACCATCGTTATTTCCTCGACATCATTCCAGGTGGATTTTCTCTCTATTGTGATTAGCATTAGTCTTTCGATATGTCGTATTAATGTAACGCTTCTTGTGGAATGCAAAACTCGCACTGTCGCAAGATACACTTCGCCTTTCTCTAGAAAACTGTTAACGCTTACGAACGCGAGCTTAAAACTTCTCAAGGCAAACGACTGCGCCGTTTTCAATTTGTTTTCTATCTATAAAAATATTTACGCAAATCATTACACTCGCCACACTTTTTATAATAAAAGTCATCGGAATAAAAAGAGGAGAATCTTTTAAAATATAAATTACATAACGTATATAATCTCTTCCTTAATTTCACTTTCCTTTCGGTTTTCGTTTCACTTGGATAAATCCTCTGCACAAATTTAATAAACAGCTTATACGTACCATGTATACGATGCTAAGACGTCGCAAGTACGACGCTAATTCTAATTCCTTTACAACGAGTCGCCTTGACTCTTCATCAACCGTATATTCAGGAAAGTCGATTTGCAGTTTGCAAAACATCTTTAATATTATTTTGTAACAGGCGCCTATCTCCTTGGGCGGAGTACCTCGAAGTTTCACCGCCGAGATGTAGTATTTTTTAGCTTGATTGTAATTTCCTAGTTTGCTGTGAGCATCGCCTGAATATGATTAATATTATAATATATGCAGTATACATATGATAAATAACGGTACACTTTCTCTTCATGCAGAAGAAGTTTTTACACGGAGCGGTGACTGAAATAAATAGAGATATTTTATTTCATCACGCGGAATAGTTCCGTAAAATTTCACAGACCCATTAAAGCTAGAATGATTCCTTTATTCGAGATACTGTCCTCCACGTTCTCATTGATCCACTCGTTCATTTCGGCGAGCCTACTTCTTTCAGCGGCGAGCGAGAGCAGCTTAAGGGCATAAAGAGGTTGCGCAACCTGGATCATTCCGGCACTGTACTCAATAAAAAACTCGAGTACTTTGTTGATTTCTCCTAAAGAATACAATTCAATGAATTAATCTAATAATTACAGTCAGAGTGTTTTATGTTTCGTAAGATTGTGCTTAAAATAATAGGATTATTATTATAAAAAGTATAAATATTATAGATATTAATTTACCACTTTTCTCAATGTGTTGATGCATCTTCCAAAAGAGATGGGAGAGAATATTGTCGCATTGGCAGTTCCGATAATCGATATAGTTAAACTTCTCCAAGTAGCTCTGATCGGAAGGATCTTTTGTCATTTCTGGAAAAAAACTCGTAGCTCGCTTTCTAAAGCTTGGCAATTTATCTGCTCCTTTACTTTCCTCATGTTTCAGCACTATTATCAAAATATACGTTTGATCAATATACATATGACGTTTGATAAATTTCGAAATATGTGTAAGTATTCATTGAGAGTCTTTACCTTTACTCTCTTCGATATCAATGCTCGTCGGCATAATGGATATCCTACAAATATCAATCAAATCTTGTTTCCTCGTCGCAGCGCTTGTTTGCGTTGTAAGTATGCTCGTTTTCGTACTCCGTCTCCCTTCGAAAAGTGTTCGATAACGAATCAACGAAAGTCGACTGGGCATTACACGTTGTGACTCTTCCATCTGAAGATATTGAACAAATTAGCTTTTTCTCAACAGAATTGAAAATATGTGCTCTAAAAACGTAAGTAAATTATAAAATGGTAATAAAATATCAATTAAAAATTAACGAATCAATTTAAAATCACGAATTTTCAGATCTTTGAAGTGAAGTTTGACGCGAATCATTTATTCTCACAATTACATATAATTTTTATTTTATATAAAGAAGCGGTCTTAAATTTTTTTTCTATTGAAGTATTGAACAACGAAATGACAATAAGATAGTTGGAATTAAAGAGATAAAAAGGTTTTAAACATTTTTATTGCAGGGATAATGATTTATTTTTTAGAAATAATTAAATTCTTTAATTTTTTATTTATTTATCTCTTAAAAAGACTTATTTTTAGATCGCAGGCTAATTATCGTTTATAATTCTAAATGACCTTCGATTCTTTGACATCCTCGTTGAGGATTCTCAGAAAGCGGCCGCTACCGCAGGAATTGCATTTTCGAGCGTCCAAGCCGTATATTCCAGCCGCTCTCGTATGATGTTCCCGCTTTTCTTCCGCCGTTTGTACATTGTATATCATCTTTTGAAATGAATCAACTTTGAACTCTAGCAATTTACAATGAGCATAAAGAGGCGAGGGGCCAGCGATAGCTCCTAGAAAGTCACAGTATTATTTGTTATATAAACAGATCACAAAACTGATGAAAAATGAGTTTATGGAAAAATACAATTTTAATGTGATTTTTTGTTGCTTATTGTTCGCTGATTTTTAATTTTTTCTTACTGAAAATTTCATACAAAAAAAGCGCGTCATTATTCTTTTAGCTAATATTAAATATTATTATTAATATTGTTAATTATAATTATTAATATTAAATGTTACATATTTTTAATATATTCTCAAAAATTTTAATGTATACATATAAGTTTTTTTTTTTTAATTGAACTAACTTGAGTGATAGCAATCGCAAGATAACGAGTGGTGCATATCGGAGAATGTTTGCCGCTTTTTATCTATGCAGAAGATAAGATCCTCAACGTGGAAATCTCGTCGTTGCAGCGAAGCGCACTCTAATATCCGCATTCGGATCATCTCGGAAACGGCTGTGGAGTTACGTGAGGTTCATCTAAGCTAGCGTGCGCAATTCGGCTATAATAAGATACGTCCGCGAGAGCTGCAATTAATGGTACTCACTTTTAGCGGTGTGCAGTGAGATCGAATTCAACATTACGTTCTCTACCATGCCTCGCTTAAACACTCTGCCCAGCGTAGCGGCGCACTTAATGAAATTTTGCTCGTAAGGATTCATTTTATGGTAGATCTCGCTCATCAATTCTAGAGAGAATTTCTAATAAACAAATTAAACGTAAAATTCGATCGATACAGTAATGTCATGTAATTGCAAAGACGCTCCGTATATTTTAAAATATCACGCGCCCTGATATTATTTCGCATTGCACTCGACATTGGATACATTGTGATCATTCGTGTCGTGCACGATTGAGTGAAATAAGAAAGACTTATAATGCCGGAAATGATTATTTCGAGAAATAATACGAAAGGATTAAGGAAATATTAGATTTGCCTGTCATATCGCGATTTTTGTCAGTAATCTTGAAGTGATTCTCGTTCATGATGCAGACGTCCAAGAGATTCATTTTCGACCAGGGTAAAGGCGGCGCCATTTCTTCCGGTGTCATATTGACAGGTAGCTTTGTCACGAGTATGCCATTTGGAAAAACGAGTTCGCGTTGCGCCGCTTCGTTGGGCGATATCTTGACAAAAGCTAGCCCGTCGCTCTGAAGAATCGACGTGAGGAACACCTCGCACCATCCGATGTGGCCGTCCTTGTGCTTCTGCAAAATCCTGAGAGGAATCCTGTCGTTGTTTAACAAACTTACGGTACTCCGTTAGCCGCATTAAACAACAAAAGCGATTACCTGCTTAATTTTTTGGGTATCGCTAGGACGTTTAGAAATTGACATGCAAATATCGGGAGGAGATCTACATTCAGACCGAACAATGTACGAATCGTTAGCCTTTTATCCTTATAAATCTCCGCTTCTACGTGGGACAGATCGTCCCACGAGCTCGGCTTCGATATCGTCATCGCCGCGATGATGTTACAGTTATTAAGTACCGACGACAAAAATTGCCACGATTTATGGTCCATGTATTGAACATCATCAAGCAAAATGCAGATTTTGGTTTTCAGCTGTGAGTAACGAATGATCATATTGATTTACATAAAAGCGATTTTATGTAGATTTTAGAAACGGTGCTGTGAATTCTTTATTTACAAGGTAAAATAACAATTGCCTGTTTTAATATCCTTTCGAACATATCGACAGTCTTCGTGTGACGTCGCCAATCGGTGTCCGAACAATAAATGTCGGAAAGAGGGAAATTAACTCTCATTAAAACATTCAGATAGCACAAATTGTCCAAAGTAAGAACGTTGCCTAATTTATTAAATAACTCCTTTTCACGCTCCTCGACCGTCTCGCAATTCTCAGCTTCAAGCATCTATAAAAAATTTTAATTATCTGAATCAATTTATTTCTACTGCAAAAATTAGATTTAATAAAGGATATTGAGAGATATTTATCTTCTAAAACGAAGTTTCCCCTTTTCAAAATCAAGGATTAGTTTAAAAATATTTAATTTCCTTTTTATTATATATGTATATATATATATATATATATATATATATATATATATATTACACTATTTGTATTTATCAAAAAAGTTAAGATAAAAATTAAAATACTTTTATAAAAATATTTCTTTAAACAATTCTAAGAAAAATCTACAGAATAAAACAAATCAAATATTTTACCTGTAGAATAATGTGATATATAACTGAATAAGCCTTCTCCTCATATGTCGCGTGAAGAGAAAGTTTTATTGGTCTTATTTGTCTGTTGCAAACGCTCGTGACGAAAGCATCTAAAAGTCTAGATTTTCCTGACCTCTCGATTCCCTAGACAAATAACAGATTGATTTTAAAACATTATAAGACAAAGAAGAACCATGCTGAATTTACTTGATTTTTTATTTTTTATTTTTATTGTTACATAAAGTAATATAATAATTAAAATTTCAATCGCTAGCTCGTGTTTAAATAACAAGTAAGAAATTTTGACTCGGCCAAGGAATGAGCAAGATGTGATGTGACATGAAATCACTAAGACATGATATTATAAAAATTTTAACGAAAACTTAATGTCAAAACGTTTCGACTGCACAGAATTTTTTTCAATTTGAAATAAATTAACATATAAATTGCAGTCGAAACGTTTTGACATTAAATTTTTGTTAAAATTTTTATAATATCATGTCTTAGTAATTTCATATCACCTCACACTTTGCTCGCTCCTTGGCCGAATCAAAATTTATTACTAGTATAATAATATTTGTTAATAATTTTTATTCTAAAACATTGTTATGAAAACTTTAAATCAAACCTCGATCAACAACCCTGAATATCTTCGATTTACTACTCCAATCTCATCTAGAATATCGTCGAAGCAATTCAACTCGTCCAGTCTACCCAAAATAGGATAACAATAATCCAGAGATGAAGTTACATCTTCTTTTATCCTATTGGGATATTGTAGGAGATATACATATTTTATTATCTACAAATAATTTTTATTTTATCTTTTAAATATGTATAATTTATTTATTTTATTTTTATTTATCCTTTTATAAATATATAAGAATTGATATCAATTGATACTTCAAATTAAAGTAAATAGAAATAATAAAAACAATATTTTGAATATATAATGTGCTATATTTTTAATTATTTAATTGCAAAATGCTCTTTCTGAGATTTCTAATAAATAAAATAGAAATGCATTGCTGCTGTGACACACAATTGGAATTTTTAATTTTTATGATCCACATAATAAAATAAGTTATAGATTGACATGCAGTGAAAATCTTTAATTAATTATTTAGGCAAAACTTTATTTGCTTTTGTCACAAATGTTTTCATATCAAACATTATTTCAAGACGTATAAAATTAAATTCTTCTATTTACTCCGTTATTATTCACATTTAAGCGAGAGAGCAAATTCAAATGCTTACGGCTCATCGCCGAAATATTCATAGATGTGATACTTCTCCAGTCGGTGCAACGTTCTCACGCCTCGAGAGCGAAATTTGTCCTTTTCGAAATGACTATGCAATACGGTGTCGTAGTCACAGGAAATCTGCGAATGTACCGCACATACATAATTTAAGCCCAAAAAAGACATTTGTATATTTACATTAATTAATATAATTACATTTTTACATATTTTCGATAATATTATCAAAGTAGAAAACCACAAGGGTGAATTCAAACAGCAAATTAACAATATTTTACAAAGCAAATATTCTCTAGGTATTTTAAACTCTCCTGCTGAGAAGACATTCAGACAATTAGAGAAGGTTTTGACATTGTCGAATAAATGGCATGGCATGGCTGCCTCGAATATATCAAATGGCGGCGCCCTTAACTCTGTTTACACCATAGAGCAAGTGATTATCAGATTTTTGTGGTCGGAGGATGTGAAACCCACCTCATGAAATTTATAAAAGAATAAAATCAAACTTAAAATTGCCAATATGAGCCGTTGCGATTGTAAGTCCGAATAATCTAAATGCGGTTTTAAGTTTGAGTTTTAGAATCGAAACCGATCTCGGATACTTAGAAGCCTAATCTATAATTTGAATAATATATCTCGAACATATTTAAGTTGCTGTTACCTTTTGAAACACTCTCATTAATAATTTTTTTTTGAAGGAAAAAACTAAACTTTAAACAAAATCTAACTGACCGTCAAGCTGTATAATTACTTTATCACAGGAAATATTCATTATTTTTATAGCTTTATCGACAGGTGGTCCAATGATCGCGTAATATCTTCTAGCGATATGCCCGATTACGCCACAATAAGCCATTCCTGAAATCAAATTGACAGTACAAATACGGCATATATATATTAGTATCGCAATGTTAAAATTATACGATAAATTTATATCAATCGAATCATAATCTGACATAACGTGACGTGTTGAAACTGCTAACATTAATAATATAATGATTTTCTATCCAAGCAGAATAACAGGTCAATAATAACATCAAAATGAATGATGTTAAAATCATAATTGACCAAAAAGTAACTTTTATTAAGCATTTTGGAGTTATTTTAACACCATTTTTAACTCCTTTTGTTGCTTAATAGTCCCGATTTTTTCCCAGAAAAGATCTTTTTGAAGAACATAAATGGGATGGGCCGGTATATCTTCACACAAAAAAAACACTTAGTTCTCACCTGTTGACATGCCGACACAAATGCTTTGAATTCCGGCGATGGCCTTCGCTGTTTGCAATATATGCATCGCACAAGTTATTCCATTTTTACAAGTCTCGTCGATTTTAAATTGATCCTCGTTGCTGTCCCCACATATTGCAATACCAAATGCAATACAAAAGAAAATATTCCTCTCGAACAAGTTCATCATGTTAATATAACCCCCGTATTGCGTAACTGCACTAAATAAAAATTAAAATGACTTTTTTATATTATTTTGCCGATTAACGTAACAATGTGATTGTTGAAAGAACTAGTAGTATATTAATTGTATACAGGTAAAATTAATAAAGCAAGACTCAGTAAAATTAGAACTTAAAAACAATTTTATTATATAGTTATTTGTAAAAAATAATAATTCTCCCACAGTTATATCTGTTAGTACTAATAGGCATTGACGGTACCTATGCACAAGCAGAAAGCATTCGTCGATCAAAAGAATTAATTTGTTGTCTGGACATTTGTCGGGTATGATATCGATGGATATTATTGTAATTCGACTGATCTCCGCCAACAGTCTTAATGATCCTCCCCTTTCGATCTACGAGAAGCAAAGCATACTTAACAAATAATTCCGAGAAAGGCTTCTCATAGATTTTTCTTATTCTGCCATAGTCATGATAATTTACAATAAACGATACCTGTTCGATCACCGGCTTTAACAAATAGCTTCTTAAATGTTCGCTGAAATTCGGATTTATCGCTGCTATCGCAGTAATCGCTGGTGAAAACATTTAGTGTGAAGCAAGTGGCATTTTATATGGTTCCAAACAATGTTAAATTAACCGACTAGGGCTTATGTCTTATACAAGATATACTTAAGAATAAAAAAAAAAAGAAAAAATTTACAATAAACACAATAAAAATATACGATTTGTACACTACTTTCTGATAATGAAAATGGCGAACTCAGTATTAATTTGAAATCTAATAGAGCGTATTAAAAATTTTATCATAACAAAAAACGAAAATACGAACAGGATAAAAATGATAAGGAAAAAATAGAAAGAATATAAAACAGGTCATAAATTTAACTATGGAACAAATATTATTTTTATTTTACCTGTGGAAATTTTCTCTTCTTTATTACCAATTTCTGTTTCGGAATATAATTCAGAAATCAAATGTGTTCTATAAGGTGACGATGGTTTTACGGCATCTATCAGAAATTTCCCGTTCGGAGATGTGTCTGGATTAACATTATCACTTGGCGATGTCGGTGTTATATACGTCGGTGTTGATTTTGCATCTGGCTGTTTTAATATTTTTAATATCTGTAGAAAGTAAAAAAGCGCACATTTCTGCATAAATTAAAAAATTCTCCAAATTAAAATATCATTAAAGAGGAGGCTTTGAAAAAGCCGCTGTTTAGAAGAGATTTAACTAATTAAAAATACAGTTGTTTTTCAAAATTAGTAATAAATAAATAAAATTTTGAACAAATTTGAAACAAATAATCGGTGACGAATTAATGTCGTGAAAAATAAAAGTGTATCCTTCCCTTTAACACAAAAAAGAAAAATTGTACAAAAATATAACGTGTCGCTTTAGCAAATAAATTAAATTTACATTTGAATTAATTAATTTGCATTTAAACGCAAATTAATTATAAGAGATTATTTTCATAACGAGTAGAAAGAAGTGAGACAACGCTTGTTTTCAGTCTCTACATATAAAATGTCACAGAGAGAATTGTTACTTTCAAATTATAACTGGAGAATGTCATCATACCTTTACGTTATTCGAATCCTTGATGACGTATTCGTATTGACTCGGCGTACAATGCTGCCATGCGCTCAGCGATACTACCAAGTCACTCGGCAGAGAAACCTTTTTCGCATTTTTTAGCTCTTCAATCGGCAGACCGACGATCACGAAATGCCGTGCTTCATCGCTGCCAATTATCGAGAACATTACATTCCCAGCCGAGATGGCCACGTTTACTATCAATAAAAATTTTCGATTATCGCCAACGAAGAAACACGTTAACAAATCCTCCTCGTGCACGAAATTAAACTAATTAAAAATTTAACGTGTACTCTTGTGTGGCTTATTAAATTTGTATAATATTACAATTTTTAACTAATTTTTAATTTAAAGTTATAACTCTTGAATACTTCGAACATGTGTCATTAAGTATAGCAAATACCTTTACAAATATTGTCGTCGTCTTTTAAGGCTGCTATGGTATCTTGTATACTTATCGCGCGTGCGATCACATTTTGCACAGTGTCGAACATTAATTCGCCCTCGTGTACTTTCCACGCTGCTAATAATCCTTCAGCTAATATATTTAACATATTATCATATTTAAAATAAAATATATGATTAAAATAATTTTATATCATTAAAATAATCACAAGTGAACGAGTATAATCACCAATTACAAATATATAAAATAAATTTCTACATCGTTCACAATCTTCAATCCGTTTCTTCGCGATTGTTTTAGATTATATTAAAATATAATTACAATAGCAAATTGCATTGAACGATTACTTCTCTCGTCAATACAATATTCTTTATTATCTTAAAAAAAATTAATGTGTGATATAATACTCTTATTTGGCGAGAAAGATTTATTATCAGAAAATATTCCGGACTTGTTTGTTAATACATTTTATTTTAAATGATACCTATTTTCTTACCAGAAAACTTTAGTATATCTCCTTCGCTGCTGTATATTTCGCGAACTGCTATGTAGATATATTCATTTAACGTTTTAGTGAAAGCCAAACTTCCTCTGTCTTTTTCGTGAATAAATTTCTTAAACAACATCGAAAAACCTGTCGTTATGTTAATAACAATGTTACATTAATTAAAAAAATAAATGTGTTCGTTTACTTCATAAAAGGAGTTACAACTTGTGCGCAAAGCAACGATGCTAACCCGAAATGTTTAGAAACATTAAAACAGCTTGGAAGCTTCGTAAGCTCTTCTCTGACAAGTCTGTTGCGTATATTATCTCGTCGGGAACGAAAGTCGCCATACGATGAATCTGCTCTTCCATACTGAACAAATCCAATGTCTAAAAAATTAACTTAGGATTGAAATACGTAAAGTAACATGAAATTAAAGAATTGAAAACAAAATTATATATTAATAAAAAAGAAATAAAAAGACACCGTGTAGAAATCTAACCTGTTTTACTGACAGACTATGCTTTCTAAAAATGGGACCAAACAAATCCGGCGTCCAAGCCGTGACAGGCTTGATATTTTTTTCATCTTTGGATAGCCTCTGATCATGTGCCATTGCTTCATTAGAATCAATTTTGCTCTCGATCAATTTCCATAATTTTAATTTATTTACTTTTTTCTTTGCGACACAGATATTATACCGCTGCGCATTTCACAGTTTTTGTTTAGACGGGGACACAAATACATGAAGTTTTATCAATATCGGGGCATATTCAGATCGCGCTCTCCGTCTCTAGATTATTCGAATATCATATCATCTCGAGACCGTATTCATATTAATTAATAAAATTGTCAAACTTTACGTGCTTATTTAAACGTCCACATTCCGGGGCTCGTAAACGTTATAATTAATTAATAATAAGTTTGTTAAATTTCTCGCGCCTATATTTAAACGATCACGTTCCGGATAAATACTTAGATATATTTGATATTTATTTTATAATGTTAAATATTTCGTATCAACGACTGACGTACAGCAGATATCTAAGCCTATTCCGCTTATTTTACGAAGCGAGCTGGAGCCCTTTAAAAAATCTGGCCGTATTCCGCTTTAGTAAATATCCTATATTAAGTTCCTTATTAAGTCCTATATTAAGTACCCTATATTAAGTCTGCGTAAGATGTTTGATAAATCGTATAAGTAGAAAAGAGATAATTGTTTGAAAAAAATGAGGGACATATAAAATATAATTGCTTGCATGTTTTATATATATATTTTTTCCGAAAAATAATTTCTTTACATATTTATGTTTTATATTAAATATGTATATAAAATTAATAAAATAATTTAGTTTTACAATATATTAAAATTTATTTATATATATATTTTTCTCTGTATTGACGTTTGAATAATCTTTCATCTACATTGACATCTAATAATAACACTAGACGCGCCGCATAATACCGTTTATTATAAAACAGGTACATGTTTGATAGAATCGTCAGTTATCAGCGATCTTCTGAAATGATAAGATCGTGATGTTACGGACATACGAAAGTAAACAAAGTTACCATTTAATTGTGATAAGTTGCCTTTGTAACTAATTATTACAAAGAATCGTATCTTAATCGCCAATTTTAATATAAAGGTAAGTTGTGAAAAACAGAACTTTTACACATTTCGTTTCAAAATCATAGATTTCTATAGAATATCTAGATCGCTGTAAACATGTTACAGTTCGTTACCAGTTGAGTTAAAGCCGGGATGTCATATTTGCTCGGTGATCATATACGGTACGTCATGAAGTAGTGTTAGTGTGCATTTAATGTAAGTTAAACTTTTGATGTTTTGGAATGTAACCTATCATTGAGTAAAGATGGTTGCTTGTGTCATAGAACCCTACAAGGCGGGTTGAAGGCTATACTTTCCATCAGGGAAGTGAACTCCAAAAAAAAAGATGATTGCTATATCCCATCTTCTGAATTACTTGGCTTTACTTCAATTCTCGGAATTAACGATCTAGGGTGTTCTATAGAAATCTGTGTTTAAAATACGCCACGTACTTTAAAGTACATGTACAAATTTGAATCAAATTTTTGAAGGACAAATGTAACCAACACATGACTTTAATATTAAAATAAAGGCCATTTTTTCAGAGCTGTCAAAGTAATCTATAATTTTCTTTTTAACGAAACCACATCAATCGCTATTACTTCTTTTACATTTTATTCGTCGTCTTTGTACTACGATAATTGTATCATTTAAAGTAGCATTTAATATTATATAAACAAATGTAAAATTTATATAATCTATAAAATATAAATGTATGATGTAAAAGAGTTGATCGCGAGCATTTTGTACTTCAAACTCAGGAGAGATTTTAGAAAATATTCTATCTCAAATGAAATCTAATCTGTGTACGTAATTTCTATACAATTAAATAGACGCACGCTTTTTCTATATCTATTCAAAATTACTTTTACGTTTTTCTAAGGCATCGACATCAACGCAACATCGACTTTTTAATAGAATATACCGATATGAAATACAGATCGTGCGTTTAAATATGGCATGACGTGAACGCGTTTCGAAGAAACCTTTGTAATGTCCATCTCAAGATGATTTTCCTGTTTCTCGTCGAGGACGTTGATGCACTAGATGAATGGACGTTGTTGCACACAAAACTCGCCAAGGGTTGTTAAAGAGGTGTCACACAGCATTTTGAATCTAAACAGGAAAAATTTGTTTGAAAACTTCAATATGAATACTTCATATTTTAATTTAATATGTTTTTATTAAAAAACAAAATCGGTTTTAGCATTTTATCTCAGATAATTAACAGAAATGCACTCTATTACAGTTTTACAGTAAAATTAGTTTTAATTATCGGCAACAATTATCACGTCTTTGATGTGTGCAAATAGATATTGTATTTTATTTATTAAAATTTATAAAATAACGTATATATTTGTATTGCATTATTGACACTATAGGTAGACAAAAAATATATATACAATATTCTCTCGTTTTTCTCAACAACAAAATAATTTTTATATATAAGAAATAACTGTTATTTTATATAACTTTATGTATTTTAATGCTAAAAATATGTATAGATATCATTTCTGTGTTTATTATCTATGTCTTTTTTCTTTATTTTTTTGTGATTATAATAATTTATATAGTAAATTATATGTAAGACTTATTTTATGGCATTAAACTGAAGTTATCAAAATGCATATCACACGGATTAGCAACAAGTTCGTGTATTATTATGTATATTCAGCTTTTATAAATATATTATACATATATAGATATGTAATATATTATAAATATATTGTAATATATTATAAAAATATTATACATATAATATATTTATATGTGGCATTATATTATATGTGTATATATATGTATGTGCGTATATAATAATCTTTCTAAACATATGAAAATATCCACGAGAATATTAACTCAAATTTCAGGAAAACGTTCACGTTTTGATATATATTAAATTTCTTTTTTTATTGACAAATTTTAACAAAACTGAAATATATAATAGACATATAATAAAAAAAATGTTTTAAATTACAAAATAATATAATTCGTAAATAATTATTTTTGCCGTATAAATAGAAATCATATTTTATCTACTGAGATCCTAAAAAATCTCGTAGCTATCGAACAAGAATAAGTTGAAATAGAGAATTCGAGATATACAATAAATGTGTTATAATAACATAATATAATCTTTTATACATATACACCAAAGATTATATAATATATAAATAATTTTGATGTCAAATCTCCAGATTGCAACTTTTAACAGGTTCTAATGCTTCATTCGTAAAAAAGTATAAAAGTACATGACATTTGCGGATCTTTGATCATGTCGAATAAAATTCTTTGAACTTAAAGGTTTGGACACGATCGTGAAAACTGTTACGTACACAGTCCGATCTAATTCTCAAATGCAACACAGTAACAAACAGTTTATTTATCGCGTGAATGTTAATTAAATGTGCCACGTTTGATTCGATTTCTGGAACCAGATCCATTTACCGTTAAGAATAAGAAAAATATTCGATTTTTAAAGTGACATTATTTTTAATATTATTAACACTTGGGTGTTAAAATATATGTATAAAAGAATAAAAATGTATGAGAATGTATTTGCTTGCGTTACAATTTCATCAATGGGCTTTTATCATTGTATATTTATCTTCATATCCGACGTCAAACGTGAAAATCGAATATCGAATTCGCGTAAAATGCCAATGTTACACATTACCACGTGACGTATACGGCTGTTATTTAGTCGTTATAATCTAATCTAATATCTCTTACTTTCGCAAACCAATTATTTCATCAAGAAACTTAGGCTCGCGTTGACACACGATTTAAAGCAGTTATATATTGACATGCTCCGTTGCGTATAAACATTTCCGAGCGTTCGACAAGGAATATTTGTTCATATATCTCGGCTAAGCTCTTATTGTGTCGCGAGCTTTTTAAATAAAATATGACGCGATGTACTAAACGCATTATAATTCTGATAAAGGATAGGACCTGATTGCTCTTTGGGTTTATTCGATCTGAACAATTTACAGTTATGGTCCGTTAGCTGTCAGTACAAAATGAAATAACAAGATATTATATGTATATTTGATTATAATTCATATACTCCAATATATTTGTATATATTTATTAAGCTTAATTCTTTAAATTTATTGCTTTTTGCACAATAAATTTTATAAAGAAACATTGTATAATCTCTCGATAATATGCAATTATTGTAATAATATTTCTATACTACAACAATCCGAACAATCCAAAACGCAAAAGTAATAACACTTTGGTTAGTTTATACAAGAAAAAATATAAGAGGTAGTAGCTATGTGTTGAATAACTTTGTACTTAAATCATAATTCATTTCTCAGACGTGAGATTTACATGCGGAGAAAGGAAATTCGCATAATATCGATAAGTTCAACAAACGAGTAAAAATGATTGCTTAAACACAAATTGCGTCGATGGGTACAAAAATACATATATCTTATCTCGAATCGTTGAACCATCAAAAGAGATATAAAAATACAATACTTAGAAATCCAAAACATTTCTTCTGTTCTTCTATTCAGAAAAGTTGAAATATTTTTAAATAATTTACATATTCGCTTTTGTCTTGACAATCGATATTATTGCGGAAAAATAGAAAGAGGTGCACAATCAAGCGATAAAGTAATAGCATAGAAAGACAGAAATACAAAAAGTAATATAAACAATGTATGTATGAGACCAGGGGGAATAAAATCGATTCTGTCTAATAATACGCTATTTTTATGACTACACTTTCTTTTATTACCTGAACGTATACAATTACGCATGTTGCGTAAGATACGAGAAGAAATTTCGCAAAAGTTTGCAGAACAGAGCGTTAAGAAAAATTATGTGAAGAGGAGGCTCAGAGAGGGCCAATAGCTCCATTATTGAAACAATTAAATATTAATGAAAACTGATAGACTAATTTTAATATGAATATATATAACAATGTTAAATATTTTGGAAATTGTATCAATACAAATTTTTGTACGAAATTTCTACGTTTTATTAGAAAAATATTATTGAAAGGAAGGGAAACCAGTCCCTTTATATCTTCTTCCTTTGTCATTGCCAGGCTTGAAACCAAACTCATTATTTCTATAAATATTTTATATTTCTGTAAATATAGTCTTTATTCATTGTCACAAAAATATCAATTAATTAAATTTCCAGAAATTATTTTAGTTTCAATACCTGTCCGTCACAATTGCCGGCCACAATTAGACGCCACAATTAGAGGACAATATTACATTTATAAAATGTTTTAAATAGGAACTGATTTACTAACATGATTCCTATATGTCTCTAATTGATAATAAATTCTTTACAGTCCAATCTGACTAGATTTTCCTCCTCTTTCCGCGCAATCTAAACAACATCTCCTTCAAGAATTTATCACTAATGCCTCGTTCGAATGAGATGTAGAAAAAACGAAACGTTATTTGCGGATCTCTCATTGCACAGTGCACACGTGAAAGGATTTCTGGCATCGTGAAATCCCATGTGCATTGCATACATGATTACATCCGCAAATATAATATGACAATGGTAACAAACAAATGATGACATATTATGTGTATTTGCATTATCTGTCATATTAGATGTTTCGTTTATCCCCCGCGGCTCAGTTTGACTTGCCGTTAGAAGCGCTAGAAGAGAAGATGTTGCATGGACTTGTCGTGTCGCGCTGTTCTCCGTGTTCTCATTTGTCGTGGGATATTCTAGCCTCGTCGCTTTACGCTTACGTTTGCGTCTTGATGAGGAGCTCGGAATCGATATCTGAAACTGCGGTCTTCTCGCCATCGCGGACATACTAAGATCCAGTGGCTCATCCAGATTGCCTGTCGGCGCATGTAGATTTTCCATCGGTACGTTTAGAGCCTCCGTCGACTCATCTAGATTCTCCGCCGGCCTGTCTTCTTCTGCCGCCACTCGAGGTGCCGAGACCAACGTCGTGGATGTCGAGGGTTGGTCAGTACTGTTCGCGTTATCAGAAAGATCTCCATTGGCAGTCGTGCCGGCCGCGTGTTCGACATGTTCTGGGTCATCAAAAATTCTCTGGGCATTTTCTGGGTCACCTAAAATTCTCTGGGCATTTTCCAGCAAATAGGACCTCTGCCGCACATCTACGTCCGGACGTGACGCGATAGTTCTGAACAAAAAGTGACACAACATGATAAACGCGCTGCTATTTAATAGCGACGACTGCTCGTTGCTGCTCGGATTCACTCCGTTCTCACTGTTCGTTCTATTACACGTAGCCAGAATGGCTGTGACTAGAGAATTGGAATGAGACGGTGGGACCGGAGCCGGCAGCTGGGCTGGCGATCTTTGAGTTGGCGATATCCGGACTGGCGACCTCTGAATTGGCGATATCCGGACTGGCGATCTCTGAATTGGCAACGATGGCACGATCAACTCCGCATTCGAATCCGACGAATCTAGGATCGCGGCCGACGGAATCGGGAGCGGTAACACCGGAGTCGAGGTGGTCGGCATCGGTAAAACCGGGGACGTTAACCCTGAGGTCGACGGCATGCATGAGTCTCTGATGATTTCCGTCGGCTCCTTCCTCTCCTCGACGAGCGGCTTTCGTCTGGGCCCGCGTTTGTTACCGTAAACGTCGATGGTGGCGAACGGATTCGGCGTACCGTCCGCGTCCAGCACCGGGCCTGGTATGTGCAGACTGTCCTTCAGATGCTTCTTCATCGCGTTACAGAATTTGGTCCTGTACGGGCAGCTGGCGCAATTGAACTGATAGACCTCCGAATGCGTTTTCTTGTGACTAGTTAGCATTGATTTACTCACGCACGTGTACGAACATTCGGTGCACGTGTAACCCTTGAAATCGTCGTGAGCACTGAACCAATGGAATGTCATGTGATGTTTGAGCATGGTGGCGAAGGGGCATAAGATGCACACGAAGCCGGTGCAGTCTCCTTGCAAGAAATGCTGACGCAAATGCATCCAAAGCGCCAACTTCGTCTTCGCCAAATACTTACATTTGCAACACTGTTTCGGTTTGGAAACTTTATTTCTCTTTTTCCCCTTGCTCTGTGAATCATTATTAACTTCCTCGGTCTCTTCGTCATCAAAATATCCGTTTAAAAAGGTGTCGCTTTCAAAGGCATACGTTTCTTTTGCAAATGTACAATGACTGATCACGTGATCGACGTACTCCGTTCTGAAAATATACAGTTTAAATAATTATTATTATTTTGTTGGAACCGACAGGGAATTGCATTTAATATAGTAGTGCAATTGGACGTTATTATATTTAATTCTATGCAATTATAATTCTAACCTGAACGACTTTAACAAAATTTTTTAATTTATTAAAATAGATTTAATGCACGTGAGTACGGCAAGACAAGAATACTGAATTTTATATTTTATATTTACACAAACAACATAAAACATTTTGTAAAGGTTTATTTATTCTTTGCAATTTTCTCTTTCTCCAACTGATCAACCTCGACTTCCGAGCTCATAATTAAAATTAATATATTATACCTGTCCATCGCAACGTAGAAACATACTCTACATTTCCGTAACGGTGCAGCTTCACTGAACGACTGAATATTCTCTGTTAAACTTAATGTAGATGATGGACTACTATTCCTTGAGGATGATAAATTACACATTGCAAGTCTGGCATCGGATGTGTTTGCCAACAAATTGGCAAATGAGAAACCAATATTGTTGTTAGTTTCTTCCATTGGCTGTTCGCTCTACAGAAAATATAAAGACAATTCTTGAGAAATCTCCTTTATAAAAAAAAAAAAATTATATGTGATGAAGATTGAGATCGAAAAATTTGGCGCTAAATAATTTTATTGACGAATTGTAAAAGATGAGTGAGAAATCTAAGAATTCATTGTTTCTCGGATAAACTCGTTAAGTTTATTTTGTTTTAAATAACACAATAATTAATATATATCTAATACATTTAAAATAACAATATATATATATATATATTAATATACTAGGTATAAAATGACATTATAAATTTACATATTATTTTAATACATTCATATTTTCAGAAAACTTTTAAAACATTAAAGGATATAATTTGCCAATCAATCTTTAAAATTTATATCCTTGTATCCATTTAAATAATGCAGACATATGCTCAGCGAGATAAAAAAATAAGCAACATAGCAAGTGCGAGCACGAAAAAAATATTTCACGCTTGAGCTTTGAAGATTCAATATCAATACGACTTCCATCGTATTTCCACGCCGACATTTTGTGGAATACAAAGGGGGAAGGGTCCAGAGAGAATGAATAAAGTACGCGATGCGTATTGCGGAGAGTAAGAAAGAAAGAGGGAGATGAAGCTCAATCGGAGAGGGGTTCCGCGATTACTCACCACGTTTCTATCACCCCAAACGGGCGTGGTTGGCGGAATGAAGGGACATTGCTGCTCCTCGGTAGCGATCTGTTGTTGATGCTGCTGCTGCTGCTGTTGATTTTTCGGCACCTCCCTCAGGAACTCTGCATTTTCTTGGCATTTTTTCATTTTGGCGATCTTTGAAGTTGAAAAAAAAAAGATTAAAAGAGATAAGCAGAGATAAGATTATGAAGTCGAAGAATTATAGGATTAAAAGTGACGGAGATTGTAACAAATGAAACACAGAGAAAAAGCGTGAAAAGATGGGAAAACGCGTCGTAGGAGGGGAAGTTATTTGCGCTCTCGCTGCAAGTGTTTTTCGTTTTTTCTATCGAATAGTTTTTGAATAAAAGTTACCCATTCATGCGTTTATTAGATTATGTGGAAAAAACCCAAGGTTTTTTTAGATTTTTAAGTTGATTCAAAATACGTAAGCATAGCTTATTATACATCATACATAATACAAAACTTATAATGGCCATAACGGGATAATGTTTTACGCTTGTCCCGGTTTATGACTTTAGAAGAAAATAACTCACATAGACCAACCACATACAAGCAATAATAATTCTTATAATAACAATGTTATAATTCGAAAAGGCGAATTATCTGTTTTGACCCGTTAATGACAAACAAAAAGCGGTATCAGACAAAATGAAAAAGCTTAGCTGCGATTAACAGGTAAAAAAGAATAAAAGAATCTCTACCTGCTAGAGATCTCATACTTCAGATGTCAATTTTAATTAAGTGACAGTGATTGTTGTTAACATTTTTGCAACTTACCCAAATACATTTTTATAAAGAACTTTTAAAATTAACAAAGTTTTTTTTAAGACGATATTAAAAATTTATTAAAATATTCGCAACGTGCGGATATATTGATATGCGGAGCAAAAGAGGTTTAATTTTAGTCTCAAAGAACGGAATCAAATGTGATTTTCAAATAAAATAGAAACGAAAGGCTAATGAAAGTTTTCGGCGCGGTAAGGCGTATAAAGTCTTAAAACTTGCATTAGACTTTCGTTTTTATTTTATTTGACAATTTCAAGAGTTCGTTAAAATGTGATTATGTTTAAAAATAATTATTTATAGAATTGTTATTTTACAACGTTATAACTTGTAAATAATTAAATTTATAATTAAAAAAAGATTTTGAAACCATGAAAATATAAAAATACTACTATAAAAAACATCAACATAATATTAATTTTGCAAACAAAAGTATTTAAAATAATAAAAGAAATAACTATCCATTATATTCGAATTTTTCACATTGTATTTATCTCATTCAAACTTATCTTTCTTCAATTTTGAAAATATAAATTTAAACGTAAATTATAGTTAAAATAAAAATTGTTGGTAGTTTTTTTAGAACAGTTATAGAAAAATAGCAGCTAGCGACAAAAAATCTTTTTTGCCGCAAAATTTCATTAATCTTAACTTTTTGCAAATTATTTTCGCTTTCACTTTTACGGAAATTTTGTATTTAAATGAAATAAAAAAGAAGATTTATGTGACCTTACTCGAGAACAAGGGGTTTGCATTGCATTGATTGAATTCGCTTATTTAACTAGAGCGGAAAATGTGGGGTTCTTTTTAGAAAGACGTCCTACTGGTTTCGCCGAATCTTTAGACAAGGGCCAAACTTACTCGCAACGGTCGTAAATAAAAATTGACATCTCTTTAAAAATGCTCTACTTTCTAGACATGCGAAAAAAAATAACGTTCAAAGCAGATAAGCGTTTTTTCTTTGAGAAAGTGTGAAAACTGTTGCGATTCTTAAGAATCATGTAACACAATGGAACATAAAAATAATTTTTATCGATATATGAAAAGAAGAATTATTATACTTTTTGTAGTCTTTTTTTTATTAAAACAAAATTCTTCGATTTTTCTAGGACCATGGAATAAGAATGTGAGCACATGCAAAAACAGAAATAAGATTAATTTTTTGTGATGATGAGAAAATAACGAAATTTAGCCGAGATGTTGGTTGCCTAATAATATTCTTAATTTTTTAATCACTGAGGTTGTGATAATTTTTATTGCAATAACCAATATTTATAAGAAGAAACACATTGAAAGGCTAACTTGTAAACGCCATTATCACAGGCTCAGTGATCAAATAGATATAAAGACACTAGTTCCGAATGTGATCGGCGCGGGAGATTTCAGGTTCGAATTTGGCTAAGGTAATATTTTTCGCAATAAGCTCAATATTTTAGAATGCTTGGCATCAAATAAAGATCAATTCAATATGTAATATTACTGCAGTTTGAAGTTATAATTGCATTTTTAAAGATCGATATAGTAATTGACGCGCAATTTACTGACATCTAAAGATTAAAAATTAAGAACATTATTGGACAACCAACATCTAGCTGCGATTGAATTTGGCTCTTTCTCTCTCATTATTTGTTGTATACATATATGTATGTCGATTTTGTTTGAAATTATTATTAATTTTTTATATTAATTTGCAGAGCCATTACTTTTTAATGTTTCCCACAATTATTGCTTAATTATTTTAAAAATTACATAATAAGATTTTCAACAATTTTCACAATAATGAGACCACCAGTTGTTTAAAAGCATACATTCTAATTCTGTGAATAATAAAAAAATATTTTGTTTATTTCATAAATATCATTATTTATTAAAAAATATATTTTCTGATCATATTGAATACAAAAAGAAATGACATTCTCCTTCTTAAGCCTTGTGTTCACGATGCTAGATCTCGGCCGGAAAAAGAATTAATTAGTAAATCACATTTGAAAAATTCGAACAAAAGACTAATGCGATTAATCAAATCTGTTTCTCCGAGATCTCGGAATAATTTCTAGCATTTCGGACAAATGATTTCAGAGAGTAAGTACAAGCGCTTCGAATTTAAGGCCGCAGATGCCGAATACTTTTCTTGATACATTTAATAATCTCTCGATAACCATTTTCCTGCTTTGAAATTCCGAACAAATAGCATTAATCTCTAAAGGTCAAAACGACGTTGGTATTTCGAAATTCCGAGCGAGACATACTTCAAGATCATAATAATAAATAGAAAACGGCGAAGCAACGATATATACTTGAAATTTCAATTGGCAAACATTACGGGATAGAGTAGAGACATCGTAGCAGAGCGTGGAGAAAGAAGAATTGTTGAGAAGTCAAATATCAATGTAATGTGATGTTTGTGAATGAAAAATTTTTAAATTGAAATATTAAATTGAACGCTACAATACAATCAAATAATCTTATCCATTTAAAAAAAGGAAAAGCAAATAATTTTATAAATTGCTAAAAAATCGAAAAAAGTCATATTTTAATATTCACAATTGCATGGTAAATTGATTGACGAAGAAGATAAAGAGGCAAAAATATTATCAATTTATAGATTATATAAATAATAACATATTTCTCTAAAAAACATGAATTTTTTAATTTATTATTTGCATGCAAAAATCTATCGAACTATAAATTGCTAAATAAAGAAATTTACCAAGCTGTTGTATATACCTGTGTGAATAAAAAATAAATAAAACAAATAAGGAAAGAGAAAGAAATGAGAGAAAGAGCAGACAAATATCGCAACTGAGTCTTCTCTTGAGTGTTAATTAAATAGAATTAATGAAAAATAGCGATTTTAAATTTATAACTTAATAATTTATAAAAATTTTGAACTTCTATAAAGAATATAATTAAAATCAAATAATTTTATAGTTATACCTTGCTTTATCACATGTGGCAAATTTATTGGTAACGAGCTTTGTTGTCCTTCAGATGCTTCAGCTTGCCATTTCTCGCCTCCAAATAAGGATTTGTCACTTATGTATTTCGCACTATACACTTTTGATAAAAGTACCTCTATTATTTAACGCTGTTAAAGCCACGATACTAGATACCGCTATATACGCCGCTCTATTTTAAAGATTTCTCTTCGCTTCGCAATATAGATTCTCAATAATGCGAAGATAAATCGAATTGTCGCGGGCGGAAAATTGAATTTGATTCTAATCAATCGTCCCGAAACCAGGAATCTCAGACATGTATCAATGTACACGAGAGTATCTCGAGCGAACGATAACCGACTCGAACTGAGACAACACTAACGAAGTTCCAACTTTTAGTTCCAACTCGTGTAGGGCGGCTACCCTCTCTCCCGGATCCATCTGCCCAATAGTAGCAAGTAGCAAGTCGTCGAGTTTCACGGGCAAAATTCTGGGGCGGACTACCCTGCCCCCACTCTCGCTATCAACTTGCATACCTTTTGACAAAAAATTATACTGCCGGTGATTCAGAATTTGCAAACCGTTATGGTCACACATAATACTGTTACACACCCGTTAGTTTTTCCCTTCCGTTCATAAATTTGATATTTATACCGTACGATTTTTTCTTGATCATTCTGAATCATGGAACTAGGAAGTTTGCCTTAGAAATTAAAATTGTGATTTAATGGCAAATAAAATAAATAAAAAAGTTAGCGTTGACGAACAAAATTTTTGTGAAAATAGTACTTAACGAATATAAATTAAGAACGTTTTAAATTGTATTAAAAATTATAATATAATTGCGATTGAGTTACATATTATTTATTTATTTCATAAAATATTATATATTAATTTTTAATAAAATTTGTACAAAATAATATTCTATAATAAGAATTTCAAATTCTTTTACAAAAATTTATTATTAAAATTAAAGTCGCGCAAATTGTACAACATCCTTCAATAATAGGAAATGGTACAGCGGTAGGGGTGCAGTAATTAAAATGAAATACGTTTCTCTATGTAGCTTGCGTTGATCATACTATTTTCAGCATGAAAATTTAAAAGTTCATTAACAGTTAATTTATAATCAAAAGGTATATCCTGGAAATTAAAACGATGATGTATTTTTGTGTTAACAAATTTTGTAAGTTGCTCTCCATTAATTCGATTCAAGAATTTGAAAAAACATAAAATCCACAGTGTATCGCGCTATTATTCGAAGAGTTTTCTCGGCTTTTTTCGGCAAGCGCAGTCTGTTTTCTTTCTAATGTAGACAGCTCGCACCCTTTCCCCAATACTGAAAATAAGGCAGAAACTCCTATTAAAACGTGATATTTTAAAACAGAAGCTTCTTTTAAAACAGGAGTATACTACAATCCACACGCGACATGCGCGCGTTGCATAAATAAAGTAAATAAAGGAATAAAAATTGACAAATGATGGTATTTTACACGAAATGTAAAACGCATCGTTATCGAAAGAAATATCTTTTAGCTAAACGGTTTGTTTTTTCAATATCATTTATGCATATCTTTCTATGTTTTATATTTAAGTGCATTACTATCTTCTGCTATAAGCTACAATCTATTCGAATTCTTCAAACAAATTCTGACGTTAAAATAAAATTCTCTTTTTCAGAAAATCTGTATCATTTCGAACAATTTTGCGAAAAAAAATCGTTTAACAATTGTTTTATCTGGATCAATGCGTCGTTTATATACTTTAAGATCAGTACATTTTTTAATTTTTTTTAATCGCGTTCTTTTAGAGAAAGTTGAACGATGGCACTCTATTAAACTCTTTTTTATAGATATGTTTTGCTCAGAGTTTTGCAAAAAATGCATGTTCGATGTACTTGCAACGCATTTCAAATCAAATTTACATATATAACTAACTGCCGTTTCTTCAAATAGTCTGAGGGAAAGTCTATTTTATTCAACTCCTTTTTTTATATGAAACTAAAGTGAATGCCACATAACTCTGACCGTTCATCCCTTTTTCCTTGAATATTTTAATTTTTTTATCACTAAACAAAAAACTATAAAAACGTTTTTCTTAAACGGCGACAAAATGTTACTTTTTATAACTGTATATTTTAGGTACTACTTAAAAATCATGTAGTTATAGGAGTTATTCTATTCGTATTACTACATTTCTGTTGCTCTGTTACTCTTCTAGTTTATCAAAAGTTAACATTTGTGCAAGAAAAATTTACAATAAAAAATTGTTTGAAATGCGAGAGACCATTTTTATCGCAATTAATATAATTTTAAAGATTACGTAATTTTTATATATACGACATGTATACTTTTATATACACTGCCATTTTTTTTTAGAACCATCAAAGTACGTTTTTAACAATTTATATTTTTGTTTGTGATTTCATAATATTAATATTAATATTAATATTTGTAAATATTAAAAATATAAAACGTACGTTGAATCATGCGCTAATGTTAAAGAAATAAATTTGAGAGAATTTTAAATTTACTTTCAATTTAAATTTAAATAAATCTGATTTAAATAAATATTTTCCATATGTTTTAATAAATTAGATTTACTGGAATTTTAAATTTTTTTAATATTTTCATTTTTTTTATACATTAGCTTCTGATTTATAAATCTATAATTAATCTTTTACTGAGGAGTACACGGTGCACAAAAATAACGTAATTTTTTTTTTATATTCATCCTTTTTGAAACAACAATTACTTATAAGTAGTGAGATTAATCATTTTTTAAGATAATAATAAACATATAATTATTATTATTATACTGTTATATATCAAAATAATTATAAGAACCCATTTTGATATTTATGATAATGGTGATGTGTAACTCACGAAGAGACTAATCCTTTTATTACTGTTATTATTGATCTAAATGGAAAGTTATTCAAGTCTTATATAGAATTTTAAGGAAAATGGACTTCAAATTTTTAGAAAACATATTGCAATGTATTATCTTTTTCTTTCGTACGCTCTGTTTGACAAGTGAAAAATTACGCAGACAAATGAATAACTACTTTTCTCATCACAGTTTGATCTGTGTGAAAGAAATCTGTGGTAAGAATTGCTCTGTAAACTTCAATGGGACCGCCACTTACCTTTCTCATGGAAGTTTACATTATGAACACAATTAAAACACTAACAAAATTTACGAGTGATGCGCACGTTCTTTTCATTACCATATATCTTTCTTGATTAATGAAGTCACATATTGGCAAAACTAGACTAAAAATCCGGCGAGTTGATGCATGCAAAAATCGAATAGTTTCACTTTTTCGTAATTTTTCAATGACAATTTTAAGTCTCTGTATTTTGTTACTCGTCTTTTGTTATAGTCTTTTTTTCAAAAGAATTCTGCTCTAGTTTCACTGCATATTTTAAGGAACGTGATTTATTAGTTCGACGTTCGCAAAAATTTCGGCATGTTGTTATACTACATAGTATATCTCTTTGTCTCTTTTCCCAATAAAGTAAAACGACTATCAGTTTAAATAGAAAGCAAGATATATTCGAGAAAATTATTATTCTAAATGGAAATATGCGCGGTAATTGTTGCGCAAAGTTTTATAATTGTTACAATGTCCGACCATATACAGACTGCGCGCCGCAATTTATTTCGGTCTTGAAACACAATCCTTTTGCATAAAGCCGGAATATATTTGTAACTAATTAAATTGACGACCAATTTAATATCATTTGATGCTAATAAGCATCTATAAGAATCCCTTCCCCTTAAAACTGTAAAGAATTTATTGCGAAAAATGTCACTTCAGCTCGCAGCGAACCCAGATTTTCCAGTTTACCGGATGGGTCTCCTACCATTCGGATTGTGTTTCAAGACCGACAAAAATTGCGGCGCGCATTCTGTGTATGGTTGGACATTGTAAGAATTATAAAACTTTGCGCAACAATTATCGCGCAGATCTCCATTAGCCTATGATAACTCAATCGTGGATTATTTTTAATAATTCTTTAATCGATTTAAATATATATTTTAATTGTATCGTGTTTAATTTTTATCTGAAAAAAAAAGAGAAAAATTAATTTCATTACATATAGGAATCATGTACTGCGCACACCTTAGTAGAAGTATTAATCAATTCTTACACTTTTTGTGGAACAGACATTGATTGAAGTAATACATATTATGTCAGATTTCGACTGAAAGAGTGTTTTTCTGCAAATGTGAAATCTCTCCACGTCGGGACTGAAGAGGCGCAGCTGTTACTCTACCCCTTTCTCAGGTATAAATGTACGTCTAGCGTAGTTTCCGAAAATATTTTATGTAGAATCCATTAACCTTGGATATACAAATTTCCGTGTTGTATAACAAAACCGTTTAAATCGGACAATTTAGAAGAAGATTTTAAATAAGTAGCTTTCGGGGAACGTGCTTCGTAAACCTCGATTTCGAAATAATCCTTTAATTGCTGTTTAAACAGCTTGATTTAAGCTGCTTATATTAGAATTCCATTTTGCTTTTCTAAACAAACATTATTTGAAAACATTTTGTCATTTAAAATTTCTATTATTATAAGTATGTAATATAAGACACTTGCACGTTTTGTCTTGGAAACTTTGCATAATTTGCGGTCTAAATTCTTAATTTGTGTGAGTTTGCCGAAAATTTCGTCGAAGCGAATTCATAGAAAGCGATAGTCCGCTGATGCTTTTCGAAAGGGAAAGGGCAACGATCTTTGGCAGGCGGTGCAGGCTGCAAGAGCAAATGGCGTTCTTCTATAAGGACAAACAACTGCCAGCTGACCGCTCGTCGCTCGTGCTGTGTTGACCCGTACTTATGGTTCATCTGCTGACACCGCATCGTGTGCTGGAGCCGCACCGTAGCGTGGCGTTTTTCGACACGAATTTTTAACGTGGTCCAATCTCGCCCCTTTAGGATTATAGCTCGGGATTATGAGCGAACTTTAGCCGCTTTAATAAGGGCTTGTTATACCTAAGAGGAATGGATCATTTCATGTCCAACAGTTGTTTGATATCCTAAATTGAGAAAGAGAGATTCACAAGCGATGTATTAATTACGTTATCTCTTAATAATTTAAGCAAGACTTTACCAACAATTGCCAAAGACGTAAATCCTTATAATTTATTATACTTAAAAAGAAAATAATACGTGTAGAGATAATATTTTTTTCATAATTTCACTTACAGTTAATTAAATTTTTCTATCTTATAATTTTCTAGCTCAAATGCATGTTTTTTTAGAACTCTCTCGTCGCAGGAATGCATGAAAGATTTGCAGAGCGTGAAAAAAGGCGGGAAATATTATTGTGCGTCCAATACAGGAAGCGCCGAGAAAGAGATGTGATTTGAACCAAATGACAATTGGTCGTCGTTTCAACAGCTTTGAAATTTTTTCCCTACCGCGTTCCTACCACCGTCCTCCTCTTCTCTCCCCGCCCATGTTATTTTTGCTAGAGTCGGCCAGATTCCATCTAAACATTCTAAACCGGACCTAGCAGATGAAGGACTCTTAATTCAACCGAGAATTCACTTTTTGGTCCACAATTCCGCACCTTTTCTTTAGACCCCCTCGACCTTTTTTTCCTTTTTATTCCACACCCGGACCTTTTTATATGTAGAAAAGGAGGAAGGGACATCCTCTCTTACTCCCTCCAATTCCTATGCGCTTTTCGTGTACGCGCGTGCCGCGTTCGATCTCGTACATAATAAACGCTGCACACGTGGACGGTTAGTGGGCTATCAAAGACGGACAAAATAAGAGCCCCTACGAAATGTGGAGAAAAAAAATACGAGTGGAAAAAAATGACGAAAGCAAAGCCGGGGTCGAAAGTCTCATGGCGCGCATTGGATGCAACAGGTTTGTAAAAAAATGTCTGTTATACTAGATCTCATGCACTTTGCGTGATTCAGAGAAAAAAGTGACTCCCTTAAATTAACATTCTCGTATACAACATCAACACTTTATGCTTATTTACGGTAAACTTAATGTCTAAATTTTTTTTTTCTTCTCCATTTTTTTTCTTATTAAAAGTAGTTCCCCAAGGATAGTTTTACTACCCTTTCACCAGTCTGGTTTTCTAATGGAATTCGCCATGTTAAATCGACCATTTTGAATTTTAAAATCTGACTTCAAATTCGTTGTCAGCTAGCAAAATCCCCGGATTCGAAATTTTAAATTATCGAACTGATATAAAAAAATTCGTACTTCAAAGTGTATAAACTAAAACTTTGGAGTCTTGTATAAACAGTGCAATTTCTCTTTTCCTAATTAAAAATAATAACATGCATTAGAGATAATGCATACTGCGCGACAAAAACAAAGACGTTATTAATCGTAGAAGAGTCAATTAAATATTAATTATATTAACAATTAAAATTAATTTCTATTTTATGTGACACGAAGGAGATGTGTAACAAATATGTTCTGCTATGTATACAACAGCTGTTACATTAACTTTTCATATAACGTTTGTAACTTCTTTCCTCTTTTCATGTGAAGAGAGTTTAGATATCGTCCATAGAAAATTCGGGCAACGAATCGCGAATTTGGTATTGTGCATCGTGCCACGTGAGATCAGTCATGAACGGAATCGCGCGCTCGTAATTTGATAAATAAGAAACCGGGGGTCACGTTGCCACGAGAGGGGTCAACCATTGAACAATGGCCGGGTGCATGGCCTTCTCACCCCCGGGGTTAATATGCGGACGGCTAAACATTGGCGGCCGGACAATGCGAGATTTATAGATCTACACATACGTGACTATTGTCCACCCCGATCCCCGATGGACGTTGTCCGAAAGAGGAGATTTTTCAGAACGGCCGCAGCCGGTTCCAAAACTGCACGGCATGCGGAGGATCGATGAGAAAATCGGGGAAAATCGTATTTTCGGCCCCAGAAAATTTCACCGTTTAATCTCCTCCCTTGAGTTCCCGTAGCCACCCCTGCGAAACGTACGCGATAGTAATGATCGCGGAGGGTTAATAACGAAGCGTATCGATCTCTTTGCAGTCGCTCTTCTCTTTGCTCTTGCATATTGCACCTTTTATTTTTTTTTCTCGCGTATAATGTTTTGGCTTTATATTATACGCACGTCTTTATTAATTTTTATCTTACTTTTTAATGCGAGAATAGTCACTTGGGGTGATTTTTATGTCCCAGCAGAAAAAAATAAAGTTCATGGTTTCATGGTTGATCAAGAATCGATACCTTTTCGATATTTTTTATTTCTCTTTACTTTTTAAAGAAAATATTGAGTAAATTTATATACATAATGATGTTAAATAAATTGTAAAACTATTAATAACATGTAATATATGCAATTAATGACTTTTAATTGGAGTACAAATATAAACACTCCGGGTAATTGTTTACGGAATAAAAAACTAGATGACTATTCCAGGGTTAATTGCACGCGTCTCATATCTTCCATGTAGCAAAAACACGTCTCCTTCGACTTTTATTAAAACAGCAAACTCACGCGACATTCCGATACTTGATGATCATACACGTATTCTCCGAGCATTATCGGATCCATAGCTGTACAAAATATCGTACGTTCTCATGCATAGATCCGACCTAAACATTTTTTTGGAGTCGGTTTTGTGAGAAATTCAAGGCCATACAATCTGCTTTCGTTTTCTGTGGACCCCCGTGAGGCTCGATGGGAGAAAAAGAACCGGCGGTTGAGGAAGAGGGATTGGGCACAAAGTGACCACGCACACGTTAGATCTGGCCAAAGCGACCTTGAGTAAGATTTTTTTTTCTTTCACCGTCTGTCACGCGTCTCTTCCGCAATCCCCTCTCTTCTCTTTCTCCAACGCAGCTTCTATTTCGCCGTCTGTCGAGCATCGAGATATATGATACGATACGGCGTTAACGAAAGCATGCACCAAGAAAATGAGAGAGAAAGAGAGAGAAATTTCCGCTTTTCCGCCTCAGCTGTGCACCGCCTTATTCTATTTATAGAGTAGCGGACGCTCGCGAACATATATATATATGGGGGATCATTCGAGATGGGGGAGTGGAAGAGGGGGAGAGAGAGTACGGAACTACGAGACGGTAAAGTTTCCCCCGAGGGACGGAAAACGAGGGATGAGATACGGCACGCGCCTCACCACGCGCCTCGCGCGTGTATCCTTAAAAAAGAGATCCTTAAAAAAAGTCAATAAAATTAGGTGAAAGAAAAATAGGCGTACATATTCAGATAGTTTTCTGTACGTAAATCACAGAGCTTCCTCGTCTAATAGGCGGAGAAAGTTTTTGTATCTTCTCTTTTTACCTCACAAACTTCACGACTTTTTTATTGCGTAATAAATAAAATTGTTAACAGACGAAAGGGATTTGTACCTCTAAATAGTCTGATTTTCAAACTTAAAAAGAAAAATTAGTCTTTTACAATTGTTATATAAATCCGTTCATTATTGAACGATCAAACGGATCTCTAGTTCAAAGGAGAATACCTTTCCACATGTGGCTTTTTTTTGCAGATCATCGCGCACAAAATAGCATTAAATAGAAAGGCCGACATAGAAAAGATCCGCATTATAAGAATAAATTTTAATGTACTGCATCCGGTCTTCAAAATACGAATCCGTGACTGGAAAAACATTCAAATAAAAAACGAATGACATTCGCTTAAAACTCCCTCACCTGGAATAAATTAATGATCGATCGACAATGTCGTTCTTCTGTTATTGTAAAGATTCATTGATAGTGCCATATGGGCGATTCGGTCGATTATGTAGGGTTTTTAGCGAGGAAATATATGATCTCAAAAAATCCTTTGTCACAAGATCAATCTGCAGCCTTTTATATAGCGATAGAAATAATCTGTTTTCTATATAGAAATTTTTCAAAAAAAATTTTATAAGTTTTAATAATAAAATATACATAAAATAAATTATTTTACGTATACTTTTTAATTAACTTTTAACTATTTTAATTATACTTTTAGATATATTTATGTACACAATACATCTTAATTATCTATAATATTATTAGTACACACATGTTTAATTTATCTGAATTATATAATTTAATATGACTAAGAGTTATTGATACCTTCGAAGTGTAGTGCTGGCGTCGAATGTTCCGAGCATATAGAAAAGCATCCATCTCAGCGGGGATGCGGGGATTATATCACACAGCGAGGATCCACAGCCTGTCTGCACAGGATGCTAAAGTTTGGACACTTTGTCTGCAAAAATAATAGCCTCGAGAAAATTATGAGAGTCATAGATGAGAGACAACTCGAGAGCGAAGAGACATCTTCCATGCGTTGGAACGACTAAAAAAAAGAGGTCATTGTAATTACGCTACAAGTCGCGATTCACATGGCGGAAGACAGACTCCGCTGGAATAATGTAGTGGCCACAGCAACTCGACGCAAGGTTCACGATAAAAGTCATGAGGGACCGATTATATTGATGATACAATTTATGCTATACGATCATTTTACTGCATTTATTATTAAATCTTTATTATCATGAATTTAAATCTAATTGATAATAAATGACAAAATATTTTTCAATATCACAGCTTTCTACTTTAATTATATTCTATTCTATATATTATTATTTTGTTTTTATTATAGGTATTAGGTTCTATTATTCTATAAATATTATAATTTTATATAATTTTGCTTTTTATACTATAACACATTATGTAGATAGTGAAAAAATCACTTTTATATATATATATATATATATATATAATGTTTCGCGTTAAACGGCGATAAAACATAAAACAGAATCACATATTACACACGCAATAGGATTTAAAGTGACGGAAGGGTAACTTCGAATACCGGCCCCTTCCCGAATGAATGCAACCTGTTGAACGTGAAGAGGGGTTTTAATTTTTTTATGCTCGCGATCGGGCTCGTATTACCAGCCACTCGTATAATAGGTATCAACCTGTCGAGAGAAGGGGAGTTTTTTCTCGCGTCGCTCCGATTAGGCTCGGTCTTGTTCATGGAGGGAGGGGGCCGGGGGGGACAGTGTCAAGTACCGTTTTTTTTTTCATCGGCTTTTTATAATCGGCTGAAAAAGCTCCCTGCATCCCTCGAATCTCGAGAAACAAGTGCAATTACCTGCGCGATTATGGGGGGCATATCATAATATCTTTATTGTCCCGCTTATATTCATCTTATTCTCCTGTCCACCTGCTTGTATTTTATATTATTTTTCATGCACATGCGCAAATAATATGATATAATAATAAAAATGTATATGAAAATATATTATAATAATAAATAATAATATAATATCGCGATGTCATGAAGACAATTACGAAACATAGTTTTTAAAGAATGTGAACTTTAAAAATATAAATTATGTTTAAAAAATTATATTATATAATTAAATATTAAATTATATATTATATAGCCTCAAGAAGATGACATTATTGATTTTGTTACATGGATATAATAATAACAATGATACAACTCGGGAGGCGATCTCCTGCCGGAGATCCGCCAACGACACACAGAGAAAGTCCATTGTGTCTTGTTACATAGATATAAGAAAAATTGAATTTATCAAGATGTTTCATATTGCAAATGTTGCACGCAAATGTTTCTGTAATTTAATTAAAAGCAATTTAAAATAATATACGATCGCAAAAAAATATTTTGTTTTTCATCTTTTAACAATTTACTTGAGCATTGATGACATGCCATACGCTAGATATAAAAAATTCCTGTAAACCGAATAATATATATATATATATATATATAAAAGAAAAATATTTATTATATATAAAAAATTCGGTTTATAGGATATTTCCTGTGGTTTTTGTAATCAGCAAAAAATTTCTCGTCTTTCTTCTTTTCCCACGTCCAATTTCAGAAAGTGTCACCTCCAAATCTACGCCTATTTTACTTACATCTTTATTTATTCACAGAAAATTTTATAATCACGATGGAACTTTCCCTTTGCTTTGTTCGTTTGTCAAAAGAGTATATATTCAAAAGAGTAAGGATTATACCTTTCAAATATTCCAGTTCCCGGAAGGGAACCGCTATAAGAATATTTTCTTTTCGGCAAAAAAAAAAGAAAAAAAGGAGAAAGGATTAAAAATGTACAAAAAGCGTTACAAAAGTTGTGTCTTTAGTCTCGAACTTTTTATGTTTCATTGTCAAAATTTTTCTTTCTGAACTTATCTACTTCTTTAAATTACATTCAGGGAGTGTATTATCAGCGCTATTGTATCATTTTATTTTTATTTTACATCTAATAAATCGTAAAGGCAGAATGATGCAATAGGTCTAATAGCAAGCTCCCCGAATAGCCCTAAATTACTTTTATATAAAATGAGCAACCGTTCGTTATTACAAATAAGATACATAGAATATATGGTAGAATACATGTCTATTTGATCACGATAGTTGATTGACATCAATATTTCTATTCACTTTAAGAATCTTGAACATAATTTTAATAAAAATGTCATAACATTATTTTCCTTGTAAATACCAATAAATTAAATTTTAGGCTGCGCCGAATAAAAGGAAAAGGGACAGGGAACAGAGAATAAGAATTTCAACCTTTTAGTATTGAACGGGAATCGAAACGGTGGTTGAGAATAGAAATTTGAACGGATCCTAGGTTGACAAGAATAGGTAGATTACGACCATCAATAATTAAGTTTAATTTTTCTTAATATCTTACACTTCAACATAAACTTTTTATATGCAATGCACAGACATATATTTAGACATTTAGTACATTTTTAATTATAGGCTATGTCGTTTTCCTTCGTTTCTAAAAATTGCTTTATACATTTTTGTTATATTGTTTATAAATTTAATTTTGTTTTATTTAATTTACATTGTTCCATTTAATTTATATCAGAGAATGTCAACACTTTTCTGCATGACCAGAGGAAGAATGGCAAATTAAAAATAATGTGGGACGATCTTGGGCATTTGAAATTACTGAGGCTATGACCGATCTAATAAAATTACAATCACGAGAGTGATGGAATTACTCTTCTCAGAGTTAAAGTTAACAACTGTAAAAAATAATAATTAAAATATAATTATAATTATATTATTATTTTATAAATTTAACTTGAGAAGAATTTTTATTTTTTAAATTATTATTTTAATTACAGATTTCTATATAATATAGAAATCTGAAATAATATTATAGAAATAAAATAAGCTTATAAAAATATCATACCATATGTTGTGTATAAGGTGTATAATTAGTATATAATGTATATAATATAATATACACGACAAATATAATATTTCTATAAATTATTTTATAAATAAAATAAGTAAATTTTATAAATTTTCCGCTATCAATATCGAACAAAAATAATTTTTAAAAAACAAAACACATAATGTTAATAAATATAATTAAAATAATAATATAATTATATTTTAATTATTATTTTTACAGATGTTAACTTTAACTCTGAGAATACTTATGGTATATCAAGACATAATATAAATAAAAATTTTCCTTAATTGAGATTTCAAATTTTTGTTAAACATTATAGTCAAAAATTTTCTAAATTAAAATTTGGTTTACATATAGAGAGGAGACGGAAGGAAATAAATACTTACTACATCGATACGTAAGTAAATAATATTTATTGTTATCGTTATTACTAAGGCACTTGTTATCGATATAAAAATGTATCTCACAAATTATTGCCAATGAGCATATTTAAATACTGACATTAAACAACTAAATTGCTTTTTGTGTATAATCTCAGATATTAAGGAGACGAATGCGCAGCCTAAGCGAGGAGTTCTCGATCTAAATCTCTATCTTGCGCATCAACGTAGATCGCGAAACTTTGCGAGACGCCCTCATCTCGAGAACGTCTTCGACATGAAGGCACTTTATGTAAATTTCCGTGTCGCAATGCTCCCCAGAATGTAATCTACACTGAGTTTAGACTAAAAGCAAGATACAATATGGTAAATATTAATCGTTAAATTGCAATTAAAAAATAATACATTAAACGCGCTTGATCTGCATGACATTCCTGGAAGACTGTTGATCGAATCGATCCACGTCGACACCGAGAAACGGCCGTACCGATTTCGGCAGTAACGCCAATCGGAAGGGGACGTCGCCATAAATCGTGAGGCACGGCGAACTCGAATAAAATAAAAAACTAAAAAGCGGAGCTGAATAAAATTGAAATTTTGAGATAGAAGGAAGCGAATAAAAAGGAGAAACTCAAAAATCTGAATAAAACGCATATATCCTTAATCAGGTTATTAAAAATGGCATTTTAAAAATGTCACGAATACAATCAATGGGATGATCGAACTTGTGTACGTAAAATAAGAAAGCTCACGTGATTCATACCGTGACTCGACGTGCGACGTCCCGCCTTCCAGAGTGTCGGTCTCAAAAATACAGCGAATAACATAGATGTCAAATCAACGTTTACACAATCGCCCATTTCTTTACTATTTTAAAAGAAAGGAAAAATAACCAAGTCGCGAAGATTCGGCATTCGCACGGTCAACCAGTTGAATAAAAAGAGACTTCAACGCAGGAGCGTGCGAATAACGAAACGCAAGTTTCTCCGAGGCTTTTCCCGGCTGCAGGAAAAGATGGGAGAACGCTGACATTACAAAAAGTTTTACATGATAAGATTGTCGAAGTTCTTAATATACAAAGGGGCAAGAAATTCACGTGACTATTTCGATCGCGTGGCAAACGCGCTAATATTCATATTCGATGGAAACTTTATCTTTTGTCTCCATTACTTATAGACACTGCCCATTGCTCACTCATGAATATAAACATTATTATTATTATTATTTAATTACGTCAATCTTCGTTACGTATCGATCAACATATGGATATTGTCATTTGCTAAGCAATGGAAATAGTCGCGTAAATCTCTTTCCATTCTCAGCTGCCACATATAACTAATTGCATACACGCGTTATCTTCTTTGCCGGAAAACGTTATACTTTCCGGCAATAAATAGGCCGTGAGTTAATCCGCGATAACGAAAAATTCACTGTTAGCGGCCTCTTTTATTTCGCGTCACGCCAATATTTCTTGACAGAACCATGGAACGCGAAAGAATCCTTATAGATAAAAGATAAATCGATAAATCTATAAATACCAGATATTCTTCTCGTTCTGGCAATCTCCGTTACATAATTATATGATAGTATAAAACGTAAGTGAGAAGTTTACAATCTAACAGCATTTCTCGAAAAATATCAATATAATTGCAATTTGTAACAAGAGTATAGACTTTACATATAAAAAAAATATATATATACTCCTCTTGCGTTAATCCGCGGCAGAAATATTCAGCCAACGATCTAAAAATATATAGCTCACTTTTAATAAACTACATTTATGTGTTTTATATGGACGGTTAATGCAGCAAAAAACGATGAGTAATGAGTGGTCACATTAATTGATTATAAAGACAAGGCACTCTGCTTTGAAGCATATCGTTCGTAAAAAATTACACTACAAACGGGATCGCAGACGTTACATGTTTCCAATACATGTAATATATATATATATATATATATATATATATATATATATATAACGCGATTTAAAGAGTTGATTAAACATTGTACAATTCCGTATGTCATATTCGAAATATTGATAAACGTCTGTGCTTGTATTAAAATCTCTTCAATCTTCATCTTTAGTAAACATTGCTATTGTTCCGCAAC
>NW_012026779.1:2037821-2121177 GCF_000956235.1 Wasmannia auropunctata
TAATTTTAAAATTGCCAGATTATCTGTAATAAATTTGTAGGTATTAGTATCAAGAAAATTAAAGTGACAATTATAGCAAAAATAATTTGCTATAACTGATAACATTTGTAATAATAACAATGTCCAATTACATGCATCCAAGATAAAAATAGCACCAAATCCCTCGCGCAAAAGTGTGCGAGCAAATCGACTCACGTTAGAAGATATCGATATAATGAAATATCTTCGTATCAAGCGCTTTGAAATTTGTTACAATCCATTCACATAGTTTCTCTGCATTAGACTTTACAATTAAATCGCTCTGCGTGCACAAACCGTAGGAAGACACAAGCTGGGAGCATGAATATCGTACGATCTCTTGATATCATCATATACAAAAAAAATCACGCTCTCACAAGATTGTTTAACGAATATGAATACGGAATATATAAATTTTCGTTATATAAAATATAATATTGTTTAACAAAGAAAGAAATGACGGAGGAATCGAAGGACTGAATGCTGACAGTAACGTTTAACGTGCTCGATAGCTGATAAAGCAAGTTCGTATACAGTCCTTCGTTTTCTCCTTCTCTCTTTTCTTTCTTCAGACGGCATAACGAAGTATAAACATTCCTCCTACTTGGATTTTCATTCTCACAAGAAAAGCCGCGGTACCACGATATATTACAAAGTTACATTGAATTTGTCTTTGATTTGATTGTCTCTATCACACACAAGAAAATATCTTTCCATTTAAAATTTCTTATAATATATACGGGACATCAGGACAATCTTTCATTTGATAGGCGAATTTTTCCATTAAGCTGTCCAACATCTCCCAAAATGTAGACTTATCTTTAGTACGATGTGTTTATAATTGCATGTGCATATAAACTACTGAAATTTCTTGTGTTTTGGGAATAGCTTAATAATGAAATAACTACGCGTAATAAAAATCCAGGTTTAATTCTCGATCCCTTATGAGAAACTTGAAATGAAAATATATCCTGGCTATTATCGTGGTAGTGTATCCTCACAAAAATCCAAATAGAAAGAAACAAAAAAAATAGGTGTTTAGATTCAAAGTAGAGACTTAATTCTTTTCTAGTCTAGTAGACTAAGTCTAATCTACAGAATTATAAAGAAATAAAAATTGCATCATTGATTAAAGGTATTGAAAATAAGGCTGCTCAATGATGCAACTAATAGATCGCAGGTTAATATCTAGATATGTTAATGTCTAGACATGAATACAGTTTCTACTTCGAGAGTCTGAGCACCTATCCTTTTAAATAGGCCGATGTCCGCCGCAGTATCACTTCTAATCCTATAGCCAAGTCAACACATTTTCCGGCTTAGTAGGATTAGGATTTATAAGTGATTGCACGTCGTCCAAAATATCGGTAGTGAAATCCTCGTTCAACTAAAACAATAATAATAATTGTGGATGCAAACGACGGCATTCAATGGATTTTAATTACTTGCAACGATCATCGGCATAACAAGGGACTTACATGAAGCGATGGCAGGAGATCGTCAGTCGTATCGATATTGTCGCTCAAAGTCGAGATATCCGGCGTGTCCATCGGCGCACCTCCGTCTGTAAAAGAATTCATCGAATTCAAAGTATAACTAAACAAAATGTGATATTGCGGCAAATACGTACTTATGTATTTATGGCTTCGGTATAATCGTTTCGTAAGATCATTCAACGCACAGTGCCTTTCTGCAATCGGAACAATCGCGCAAAACAATTATTTATAAATTTGAAAATTGAATTGACTTAATGGCACAGCAAAGCAAGCGAATAAACATTCTTTTTAGCCTAAAGTCTCATAAGCGTGATGATGGTGATGGATTTTTTAAGATGTTGCGCAAATAGGCTTTTTATACTCCGAAAGAATCGACAGTTTTGAACGGGCCGCTCTTACCGCTCGTGCCGTCCATATTTTCATCTATGTTGAGGAAATCTTCAGTTCCCGCCTGAGGCAGGGGGTATGCAGAACCGAGTCCCAGACCGCTGTCGGCGCTCTCCTGGCGTGCGTGTTGCTCATTGATGCCGGACAGAAACGGATCCATGACGGCGTCCGTATTGCTCTGTCGCAGCATCATCTCTTGCTGCAATGACGGAAAAACCTGAATATCGAAAATGGTTAACAAATGTTACGCAATCGAGTTCCCAGATTGAAAAGCAAACAATTCGAAATCCCTAACCTGACGCATGATCTCCTGCTGCCGCTGCTTCAAACGTTCACGTTCCATCTGCAATGATTGAAGTCGAATCTTCTGCTTCTGGCAGGCCTGCAGACTCTGGTTGCTTTGGATGCCGGTGGGTTGCTGAAGTTGCCAGTTCTGCGGCAGCATTGCACCGGACGCCGGAGTTCTTTGGAGATGCGATGCTGAAAAAATTATCATTTCTTCCTCTGCTATATATAAGAAATGAAAATTAGTAACAATGAAATGATTAGTATAAAAAAGAAATGAGAATTAGTAACAACAGAACAATAGAAACAGTCAATAATCGAGAAGTTGTTAGTAAAAGTAATTTGCGTTGTGGCGAGTTGGGAAAAGTTTCCCCGCCAAGAGAAAATCAAATCTTTCAGCCTACGCTAACTTGCGTAGGTTGAAAGATTTATCAAGTTTTATAATAATATCTATAAAGCCACCACATTTCTAGAGACTCCGGAATTTTACACGCTCCAGAATTTAATTACATTCAAATCCGGTCTTTCTGTTATTATTATTATAAATCAGAGAGATGAGGAAAATTGGGATTTCTAGTATTTGAATGAGAAAGCCAGGAGAGTGGCAACTTCAATAATATAATACTTTAAAGATATGCGAAAAAATTAAAAAAAAACCGATCTGGTTCGATAATTAAACATTGAGAGCTTTTTTAATTCTTGAATAAATTTAATTATAATATTATAATATTTAAAACGGGATCTCCATTTTAATATCTATAAATTGTTTAGCCAGCAGGACTTAGAAAACGGAGAAATTCAATTTAACACTTACGGATTCGCGGATCGAACCAGGAGGTGGTGCGAGTCTGATGATTGATGAAATAGGTCTCACCCTCGGCTGTGCGCGCCTGTTCCCATCCGTCGGGTAGCGGACCAAGCGAGTTGGATTTGTTGCTTTCGACTGCCGCGGCTACCGCGGCTACGCTCGCGGCTGCGGCCGTTTTCCGCGGATCTTCCCATGTCGTGGTGCGTGTCAGGTGGCTGTAAAAAGAAGTGCAAGATATCAGTAGGATAATGCATTAATCCTTGTGTGCGCACCCACGTACCCGGGTGTCCACCACGGTTTTTTTTTAATATTAATTTTCATGTATTCTATATTATTACGTAACCCATTTCACGTACATGAATCAAATAAATTAATAAAAAACTAATAGTCCATTCAAAAATGAATTTTTCTATGATGAGTACCCGGGTACCCTGGGTGCGTAAAAACGTTGGTAAAGTTGGGTGCGCACACAAGGGTTAAAAAAAAAACAGGCGTCTGACAGGAGTTTTATGGAGAGATCAAGATTCTCGATTCTTTGTAACCGAATCATGGAGCAACAAGGATCTATATTTCAACCGGGATTTCCTAAGATTTCAAATGGACGTTTTTATCAAATTCGATTCAGCAGCGCTCGGTCTTAGTTCTTCTTCGATATGATTCAATCTTGGATAACGCGAGTAAACAAACGAATAGATTAATGTTGGATCAAACAAATTTGTGAATATTATATACAAATATGAGTTTCGTTATAAAAGGATCTAGATCAATTAAAATACCTATTTGAACAAGATTATGTAAATTAGATTGTATAAGTTAAGCTTCGTCATCTGAGAAAATATCGAACGTATTTCAACGTGGTGTATAATTTATGACACAATTTTCTGCAATAAAAAAAATAAGATACGATAATTTATCCGAAGAGGCTGTTCAAAATTTTTCTTGCACAGACTTTTTCGATTTAGAACTAACAATATAAAATACTAACGCTAACGCGAGATAAACGATCGAGCCAAGTGAAAATATATCTATTCGGCGAGTCCTGCCTCAGGATGGCGATTGTGCGAAATTTAGCTTCCGTTCGATGTCACATCGAACACTCTAATGCTTGCTCAAGCCGCTCGATCCGCGGAAACTGAATACGCAGCGCGGCGCGTACAGTTATCCACATATAGTAGGCGCGTGCTAAAAATACTCCCATTCAAAAGACCGAGACGAAGTAGCGAGGCGACGTGGGTTAGAGCATGGGCTTTAACGCCCAAAATAAAGCCGATCTTTTATTATATAGAAAATGTTGGCGCGAATAAATCCCACGAATGTCGTATACGCATTCGGATTAATTAAAAATGAGGAGATTAATCTTTTTACGTGACCCTCTCGCCAGAGGGTTGACCAGAACTTCCTCCCGTTCCTTTGCACGTCGTCCAAACTACGGCGCGGGCAGATCTGCCGTTGTGGTGACGAGAAGTATTTCGTACTTTTATAAAATCATATCGTTAACGTTTCCTTCTAATCTCCATTCGTCCAAAATAAATCGTCGAATAAAAAAACTATCCTATTTGAACGATAAAATACGACAAAAAATAATGAAATTAGAAATACAAGACTTATTTGATTAGGACTCGAATGATAAGTTATCAAATAATATTGTGGAAGCAAAGTCATTCGGTTGCTCGAATCTGAGACTGTTATAGGATACCTGCTGATTATAAGATATATATTGCGTGAGTGATTATTAATACATGCAATTAATGCTGCGTTTTCAAATAACAATAAAGTTTAAACAATAAAACAATAGTATTTATTTAATATACGTATTCTCTTTCTGTGCTAAACTTTAAATTAAAAAAAAATTATTATTCTTAATCGCGGATGGTATTACTTGCAAATGTTGAACGTATTCTACTTCGGTGCTAAACTTTAAATTAAAAAAAATTATTCTCAATCAAATATTTATCGACGGCAAATAATACGCGAGATTAATTTTATTTAAAGTTTAGCATAGAAACAGAAAGTATATATTAGAAATAAATACTGTATTGCTATTTAAACTTTATTGTTATTTAAAACTGCAGCAGTTCATTAATAATTACTCGCGCAATATACATATATCTTTTAATCAGCAGATATCCTATAACTGTCTCATATTCGAGCAACCGAATAACTTTGCTTCCACACTATTATTTGATAACTTATCATTCGAGTCCTAATCAAATAAGTCTTGTATTTCTGATTTCATAATTTTTTTGTTATATTTTATCGCTCAAATAAAACGGTCAATTTTTCTTTTCGATTGGACTTTGGAAATTAAACGAACGTGAACGATATGACTTATAAAGTACATTTTGTCGCCACAACGGCGGATTTGTCCGCGCCGTAGTTCGGACGACGGCAAAGGAACGGGAGGAAGTCTGTTTTGCACAGCACGCGCGTGTGACGTCATTGCGCGATTATATTTCTGCACCTACACGCCGGGCCACAGACGTACCTGGCGTGACGCGTACCTGCCTTGCAGCGGGCACGCGTTTGTAAACATCACGCCGGCCCGCGTTCGTTCAAGTCGATTTGTTAATCAGAACGAAGCTATTCGGACGGTACAGCTCAGCGTTACTTTTAGGGTAAACAAGACCGAAGTTGGAGTCAGTTTTTTTTAAGTAAAAATGTCAAGACTCTTATCAAAAAAAATCAAGAGTCTTTCATTACCCACATTTTTATCCTAATTTTTTAAATAAAAATCTATTTTATTTAATTTAAAAAATGCATTCCTTTCCTCCCCTCCTCTTCCCGCGTGCTACTCAATAAATAAAATATAACGTTCCGAATGATAATACTGAATTTGGCATTACAACTTTGATTCGACTACGATCGCACGACGCACGTTCACGTTTGTCGCGGAGACTTATTCCAGAGAATCGAAAACATAATAGCGAAAAACGAAACACCCTGTATAACACAGCAGCGCAATTGCGCTTCGCACTCTAAACCGTGCGCTCTATGAGCGTGATTCTCTATCGCTTTCCGTCGCTCTCGGTTAGAGACGGTTGGCCGCTGTCCAATACGAGAAGCAGAATTGCGCCGCGCCGCCCCGCCGCTGTTACGGGCCGCGAGGAGCACCCATAGAGGGGATGAAAGCGGTGTCGGGAGGGTGAGAGGGACGGAGAGGCATTGAGAGACCGAGAGAGCTGTGAGAGAGAACGCGCGCTAGCGCGTTGGAGAATTATAAGAGGGTCTGGTGTGGTGCGCGCGCACACACGGCATACGGATTCTACGCGGTGTATTTTTACTCCGGACATCACGGCGCCGGACAACTCGTAAATAGACACTCTCTCGTATCGACGCTCACCGTTGCTCTCTGCTCTCCTTCGCCGGTTCCCGTCTCGGCTCTCGCAGACTCCTTGCACCCCCTGCTGTCTCTCTCTCTTTCTCTTCCCGTCCCTCGCCCTTCGCCGCTGAGATATTCACGGGTTCATCCCTTTTTACCCTCTCGCCACATCCGAATCGGTCCAAAGACCCGAGGCTCTAATGTTCTAACGATACCGACACCCGTTCCAGCGACCTCGAGAGTTTTTGCATACGCGAGACGCCCGACGAAACCAGGTATTAGATTGTTTGGGACGCTCTTCGCGTTTGTCGGCCGGTCCCAAGGGTGCATCTTAAATCCCTGCGCATGGATCGTAAAATTCACAATTTCTGTAGCTGCACAAATGTATATACATCTCGAACACTCTCATCTCATCTCGTAGTGCAGAGGTCTGAGCAGCTTATTCCAGGGATTTGAGTTACAATAACCGAATCCCTATACCTAACGGCAGATTATTTTCAAAGGTTTCAATGAATAGTCAATTAAAAATTGTTGTCCGAGCGTGAGTCTTAGCCGCGGTGTCGGATGTTTTACATTTAGATATTTTTGTTTGCGCAATGCTTAAAAGGAAATGAGTTAAATATAAGTACAAGCGGATTACACGCGGACAGAAAACTATGGTCAGAGTGGAACATACCTTCGCGAAGACAGATTACTTATATCGAGTACGAATTATACTGACACTAATTAGTTTTGGATAATTTAATCTCCAGTGATAACGATAGATTAATCGCGAGCGTTTATTTTGAAGGCGACATGAAGATAAGCCTTGCAAGATACGTTTTATTGAAGTATCGGTTTCAATTTGCACTAACGTGTCGAATTTGTATGTATAATATTTGTGTTTTTAAACAACCGATTACTATTAGAATATTATTCAAAACTAAAAGAAGTTTTCCGAAAGTTGAAAAATAAAATCCCTAATGAAAAAAAGAGAAATATTCTCTTTTATATTAAAAAGAATATTGAAACAATTTTAATCTGACATTTAAAATTTTAAGCTCAATTAGAAAGGAATTTATAAGAAATTATTTTACAAATAAAATAAAATAAATATTACATAATTATATGGAAGAGGCATGGACACGTCGTAATATATAAATTTCATACACGAAAACGTATTTTAACTGCAAATTACAAGTCAGTATAAGATTCATTTCGTAGGATTATATCGCCAAGATTAGAATTAACGGAACAACATATGCGATGCGATTAAGATGTCACACGCGATATTTACGGCGCTACTCAGAAGCACTAGCGGTACGTAAAATTTAGCGATAAAAACATCCAGATTCATACTCCGGATTAACTATTTCTCGTTTGTCTGCACGTGAAATCGCTGATGTCGCGGCCTCACGTTCGCGAAAATGAGTAACGCGTATGTTGAAACTTAACGCTTTTAGTTAATGGGATCCTTATGGGAGATGATAATGAACGAGCTGCACGTGGAGATCGTCGAGTTAAGTGCTTGCTTGATTAGTATTATAATAAGAGCATTCCCTTCCCTCACAATCGCAATATATCTGCGACATTCCTGTTTCATCCTGCTAACACTCGACATTCAATTTTTCAGACATGTCACTATAAATTTTAATAAAAAATATATCTTGTTAAAATATACACTTATCAATTTATGATATATTACAATTTTATTAAAATAAATAAATTTATATTTAAAATACATTTATTAGATACCTAAACTTTATTTAAAAAAAATATATATATATATGTACGTTTGTTCTCGTTTGAATTTGTATCGTAAATGTTGCAAATATATTTGTAAAAATACAAAGTGTTTACAGCCGGAGAAATAGAATGTTTTTGTCCGTTCCTCCATATGCCGAGAAAATTTCACGCAACGCGCGTTTCTCAGGTCTCCTTGAACTTTCGATACGTTCGCCCTGTACTCCCGGCGATCTGTCCTCGTATCTGGCATTCGCATTTGTCGTCTAAGCTCTCTCGCGTACAGGTGTGTCGGGGTCTTTAGCCTCGGTGCAGCGCAGCGCGGCGCGGCGCGGCGCGACGAGGTCATCTTTACCAACGATGGCGCATTACAATGCCATCAATGGTAGATTTTGCACGAAAACTATATTGACATTCAAATAATTTACGGTCAAGAACGAATCATCTCCAAACTGATAAAAAAAATTCATCAGAGTTTGGTGAAAATTATACTTATTTAGTGATATAATTTACGTATCTTCTACCCATTTTCTCTTCTTTCTTTCGCTGTGTTTTGAAACGGCGTTCTTAATACTTCATTTATTGAATTTCTTTGCAGCGCATTTTCGTTGGGAGAGGGGGAGATTTTATCACCGTCGCATCCTCGAATCGTGAACAAAAATTCGAATGTACGGAAGATAACGAAATATGTGTCCAGGCCGGTCGATTCGACCTTGCAACAGGTCTGGATGTCGCGTGCAACTTTCACCTGACAACAGATCGGAAACGTCCAGGTAACGGATGCCTGATTTATGACAGTCGCCGTCGGTCGTTCGCAAACCTTAACGATTTTTCTATTTTCGTAAAGGCCGAAAAAAAAATAGTTAATGGGACTCGTTTCCCCACCTTTGTCGGTTTAGACACTATCAGCATTTACTTCATCAGACCGTTCGCATGCCAAGATAAATGCAGAAACCTAAACGACTTTTTCTTAATCAGTCCGTTATTTTCCGAGCACTCTTGAACAATCGACCGACGGAGGTATTGCGTATGCCAACTCCGATAAGACGTGACTCGGCCGTAACTGCTTCGTAAATCGGCGCGAACGTCGGAAACCTTGAACGAACGCTCGCGTCTCCTGCCTGACGAAAGACGAGCATCGCGATAAGAACGCGCTCAAGTGCTAACCAAGAGCCATTGTCTCACCTATGCCCAATAAAACGATCACAGATCGGGAAGAAAATCTTTAATTTCACGATCTTTAAATATCTCGTAATATATAATATAATAATCATTCGATATCGCGTATTTTTTTTTTATAGAAGAAAAGAAGTCGCTAAAATTAAATTCTATCTAAATCGAATATCATCGAGGTTGTAAGATATATGAAAAGATGCGCATTTAATTACGACGTGTTAAAATTGCTTCCCAAGCACTTGCTATCACGCATTTAAATTCCCCAATACTTAGGTCATATTAAAAGGATATACTCGTGTATACCAATCTCGGAATATTTAAGGTCCGCTTTCACTAATTAATTTTCATCGCAGCTTAATCCATTACCCGCCACAGATGGTTATTGAGATTCGAACATTGTATTACGCACATGGAAAATAAATTTAGATAATTAGAGACCATAAAAATAATTTACGCTAATGAACCTAGTAAAAGTCATTTTCGCGTCATTAATTGTCAAGATGCTTCGATTTTATTCTATTAGAAGGAGGAAAAGATCTGCCACTTTCTTAAACGATATTCAACGAAGTGTACAGCTGCGTTATTATTAATTTTCCATTTAACGAGCACGACACGAGCGCACACATTTCACTCAGAAATAATGTTTTCGAATATCCGCGAACACGTGTTGACACACACGCGTCGAATATTTTCTTTTCTCCGTGGCACGATACCGAGCGCACATTTTTATCCGACTTAATTTATATGTGTTTTTCTTTCAGCAGCTACTTGCTGCATATTTAAGAATTTAAGAATAGATTTCTTTGTAAAACGGATATGCAAATCGATTAGCAGGTGCGAAGAAACAGTGACTGTGATTTGCTACCTAGTGGCTAGTACTGCGATTTTCGCGACGTGTTTGTCGCGCGGCAGCGCCTAGAAGTTGGGGGGGGGGGAATACGTAGAAGTTGAATTGTTTTGTCCGGACGCGGACGCCGTAATAGGGAAGCAAGAAGGATGTTTTCTTCGTTCTCGCAAAACGAAAATGACACTGAAATCGAGTATCTTTTTATGAGACGGTCGGATACCTTCTCTTTGTCGTAGGTTCAAAAATTCAGAGGTAAACAAAGGATTTATAAAAATGTACATACGTGATTGCGTGATGCTTTCTCTGATAAGAATGTGAAGTGAATGCGCGATATTAATACGCAACGCGGTGATGGCGTAGCAATCCGAAATCATCCTGCAAGCGCTCGGCACATACGCGGCTGAAATCACGTTTCAATTACGCAAATGAGATTCTAATAAGCCTCAACCGCTGGACAAGATCCAAAAGCTTGGAACGGTCGACGGTAATTGGACATACGTGTGTGGAAAGGAAGAATAAAGAAGGGCGCGAGAGCGAGTCAGAGAATAAGTCTTCACGGAAAAGTTTTCAACGTGAAAGAATAACATTATTACATTTATGTTAAAGATCACAGAGCAAAATGGAGCTCTGATTAAGTGACCTATAATAGAAGTAAAGCAAAGGTATCTTATATCGCGAAATTAAGCCATTGAAGGAATGATTTGGAAATAACTTTTTTTTTCCAGATAATGATTAAATATCATTTTCTAAGACGGGGTCGAAGAAACAGTGTTATGTTTCTCAGTGATTTTCCAATATCATTATCCAATGACGAGAATACATGCACTTGTTGCAGAAATATAATAAATATGCGCATGCATATTTTTATTCAATTTATGACGCTTACGATGTGTCGTTTTTCTGTTCGCACCGATTTTTTTTCGGTCTACACTAGCGGGAAACGATTGACTTCAAACTCAGGGATCTAGAGTAATGAATAATGACACTTCTACTAATATAAAATATAGAAAGTGCAAACATCACAATAATACTTTCAATTTGATTACAAGTGAATAATTAAAGTGTCATTTAAAATTTGTGAAAAATATATATATTAAAAGGAAAAAAAAGAAGGAAAAGTTGTAAGAGAAAAGGAAAATCGGACGCAAGCTCGCAAAAATTTCCCAAGAGATATTGATTGAAAAATTGGAAAAGGACATGCTTCTTTCTAAAGAATATTTCAACGAAATGCAAGCTAACGCAGTTTCCTTCCATGAAAGGGAAAAAAGGGAGACACAGAAATATGTTGTAATCAAATGATCCGATGGTATATAAAGCGGGGCGTATCTTTGATCCTTTTATAAAATGTTATTTTCAATTTTAATTTTTTTTTTTCGATCTCTCACGCACATCTTCGCAGAACTTTCCAAATGTACCATTACATAATAATACCCGAATATCTCGTCGATGCTTACACGATAGATATTGCTGCATTGTTAGCGAGAACGAAAAAAAAAAGAGTCCGAGTCTTTCCGCGGTGGTCATTACCGCGTAATGCGGCGAGCGTGCAACTCGCTTCGCTGCACCTTTGCATCGCGCTTTATCCGACGAGCGCGAGCTCACGCTCGCTGCGCCTCGTATTACGCCTACCGAAAAAAAAAACCGAGCTCGCTGCACTCAGTTTCCGCAAAATTCGCCGACGTCCCGTAGAAAACGGAGTGCGCGTTTGACACCGAAAAACTGAACTTTTACAAGAGAGATCGCGCTCGAGTTCTCTCTTCAGTATGCGTTTTCAGATTTCGGTTGTTGCGAGGATGACGCAAGAACATAGGCAACGCGCGTAGTGGAAGACCGATTTATTTTGACGTGTTTTGAAAGGAAAAAAAATTCTCCACTTCTGACATCATAACTTAATGTGCTTGCAGGGTGAAGAGCCTCTACGTGGCTCCCGATAAGAGCAAGAATGGATGTACACACGGCGATGATTGTCGATAACGAAATAAATAATTAATCGTCGGCCATTAAAGTGCGATAAGCCGCTTCCTTCCTTACGTATGCCTTTGTGTACTACTTCCCTGTATTGGGAACGAACGCGGGAACAGGAGGAGGGTACTTTCAATTCGCGCATAAATTCGCGCGTAAATTAGTGCAGAAAAAACTGATGGCGTAACACGCGGTAGAACTCCGACGTAATGCACACCGAAGTAACCTTCTCATTTCCTCTATGCAAATTATTTGTTCTCTAATTATTCATTTTCTATAATAACTTACGCGATATGTTTTTTACAGAATCATCAATTTGTAAAAGTATTTCCCTAAAGAATTAATCGGTTTTTTCTTATTCTTCTCCCGAAATTTGTAATTTTATTAATTTGATGAATTTTTAAAGGTAATACTATTATTCAACGTACTTAAAAATGACGAGTGTCTTCGTAAAAATTATTCACAGTGCATTCAAGTCAGTCATTCCCCATTGATATCCCATGCGATAATATGTATAATTAGCAAATTTCGATAAAGAAAAGATACACGCAAAAGCGCAGCACTTAATTAGAGCAAAATCAATCCATTAACTTAATTTTCTCCTAAATTACTTCGTGTCTCAATGATAAGCTGTGTCTATTGTCAAAAACCTTTCAAAGTTTATCTATCGTGTAAACGTCGACGAGATATTATACACGGAACGATTTTACTGAAAGGTCTAAAAATTTTGCTAGATCTGAAAATAATTTTGTTGGACCATCAAAATAATTTTGCTTACAATTCAAATTGATTTAGAATAGCTAGAAATCAAAAGGTTTTACAACAATGCTCATCATTTTTAAATTTTCAACAAAATTATTTATGTATGTAATAAGGTATTATTATATGTAATAATATATTTCGAAAATTCTTTCGAAATTCGTTATCTAAAATAACACTGTGTAATAACGATGACGTTATCTATTTCGAAATTTCTTTCCGACTTTACACGTAATGAGTTTAACTTTAGTCCAACTCAAACTCAGCGGGAAAAGCGAATGTAAAGGATTGAAAAAAGATCAAAATTGAAAATAATATCTTGCAAAAGGATCAAAGTACGCCGCTTTATGTATCATCAAATCGGTTTCATTACAACAAATAGTTAGGTGTCTCCTTTTTTTCCTTTCTTTGCATTAGTTTGCAGTCGTTGAAACGTATTCTTCAGAAAGAAGCACGTCCTTTTTCAATTTTTCAATACCAATACCAGGTAAGAGCAAGATATATTCGCAGATGAAATAGAAATGGTTGAGCAGGTAAGATTTCTGAATGAGCAGGTCAGCTAAGGGGAACTTATATTCTTGGTCTTCGACATGTTTCGACAAGAAGATACAAGAAAGGAAGAACATACACGCGAATACTTTTTAGTGAGTTTAAAAAAATCTAATTTAAAATTATTTTATATACAAAATATCCAAACTTTGCGAAAGTTGAAAGATTAATAAAAACATTCTCCCAAATATTAAATCATTTTAAGTCGTAAATTATCAATTAAACTAACGAATCAATAACAAGTGTACACATATAGAACACTACATATCCCAAAACTGTGCGAGTGTAACTTTAGATATATTTTCTAATGAATTTAAAATCAATCTTCTTTCCTTAGGATGAATACTAATAGAGCCAAAATATCCAAAGAAAAAAGTAACCTTACAATTATAAAAGTAACCTTACAATTATAAAATATCAAGCGTAAAAAATTTGTGAATGTGCAAAGGTCGAATATTTATTTCTTTACTTGATGCAATTCTTCTAATATGTTAATATTTTAAAAATAAAACGTAATAAAAAAAATAAAAATAGATATGCAAATAATTTATATAAATCTATGAATCCGAAAAAATAAACGTAAAAATGTAAATGATTCATTATTTAAATCTTTATTTAGAAATGTTTAATAGCCGGCAGAAAAAAATCTAGGCAGTCCAAAATAGAGACGTGTTTCGCAGGATTTTCAGAGATAAAGATGTTGTCTATGAAGATAATCCTAAGATTTAAACAGCGTGTCGACCATGTAGGGTGAACAAGGAGGGGGGAAGGGGGGTATTATTGGAACAGGGAAGGGAGGAAGCGATGTACAACGATGAAGTTTCCCACGACAGGTGACACGTGAGGACCCGGCAGTCACGGCAGTGCAGGTGGATCAGGTTGGGAAGCAGAGATGCATGGTGGGAGGCCAACAGGCATACCACCAGAGGCATTCGAGAGTCGCCAGAGACCTTACCTCAGAGGCGAACCCTATAAAGGGTCCCCTTCACGAGGCCCTACTGTGTGCGCGCCTGCGATTATATTATCGCGTTACAGGGATACGATATAACTAATCCTACAAATTCGCAGTGTTACTTTCAACGACTGATTTTTTAAATATAAGTTCACTTTTATTTAAAAAAAAGATATCTCGAGTAGTTTTCCGAGATACAAGCAAAATACTTGTAAAAGAACTGTTTGTGGGAACTTAGAACAAGTTATAGATGATAAAATTCTTATCTTTTATAGTTAATATAGAGATTAATTACAAATTAATTTTACATTAAAAGAATTTTAGTTACAAAAATTTTCGATATTAAAAAGTATGAAGTATAAAGATATAAAATCATAAAGACGATAAATAATGTATTTTCGCTAAGGTCAACTTGAAATTTTAATTTAAAAAAAAGAGACAAAAAGAGAGCATGTGCTGTTTTTATTATATGACAAGTTACCGGTCTCGAAACTTCTTTCAATTCGTCTAGCTGTTTAATGACAAATATAGGACAAATTGGAATGCATACCAAGCCATTTGCTCGTAACATTTTTTTTCTCCAAAATTCTCAAAATTCCTGCATCAATAATGACGTCGTCCATTTATCCAAATATGCTAATTAGTGCATTCATGCTATGACCGAGTGCCATGACGTCCCTGCTAAGTTCTGAGGCCAAGGGACGTTGCAACGAAGAGAAGCTTAACGGAGAGACGAGGACGCGGTCTTTCTCCCTCCCCCCCCCTCCTCCTCCTCCCCCGCCACGCGTGATGAGAAGCGGCAGGAGTCTCGTAGGAGCAACGAGAAAAGAGGGACAGAAAGAGAGAGGATGAGTAGGCCGGCACGGCGAGACGATAAAGACGGTTTCGACATTGAGATACGTGAGACTTCGACAAAAGGTATTATCGGTCGCGATGAGTCATAAAATAATTATCGTCCAATGGACCACAGCAAGTGTTTCGTACATGACGAAACTTCAATGTTCAAGAATAATGAAATTTTCTTAATCTCAGGATTCTCGGGAAAGATCTACCTGTTTGTACATATCTGGAAACTATACCTGATATCTAAATTGGGGGAAAAAGAAAGGAAAAAAGCATCTATTGCTGAAATTTGAGAGTCTGAGACATTATCTTGATATTGATTGTAAGTCTTGGATATAATATCCATGTTTTTTTCCGAAAGATTAAGCTAATCCGGTTCGATATGTCGATTTTCTAAGAAGTATGATCTTAAAAGTGTACATTTAATGGAAAAGAAGATAAGCGATAAAAGGAGAGTACATCAGAAAAAAAAGGCTTCGTAGACCGTGTTTTCCACTCCCCTTTTCTCTCTCCCCCGTGCGGCTGTCACGCGAGTCGCGTAACGAAAGCGCGGTGACACACACGCGACGCAACGGGACGGGACGCGAGGCGACGCGGCGGAGTGACTTACTTGAGGAAGTAGATCTGGCCCTCGGGGGTGCGCGCCTGCTCCCATCCGTGCGGCAGCGGGCCCAGGTCGTCGACCGTGCTGATGACGTCGTAGCTGCGCTGCTTCTGATGATGGTGGTGACGCGCGTGCGGCTGCGGCGCGTGTTGCGGCGCTTGCTGTGCCGACGCGTACGTCTGCTGGAGGGAGGCCGGGCTGCTGTGCGCGCGGGGATGAGAGACGGTGAGGCCGGCCGCGACGGCGGCCGCCGCGATCGCGCTCACGGTGCCGTTCGCGCCACCGCCGGCGCCTCCGCTACCACCGCCGGCACCCGCGGCACCTGCGGCATTGCCTGCACTGCCACCGCCGCCGCCGCCGCCGCTGCTCGTGCCGCCGTTGGGCACGCCGCCGCCGCCGCCGTTCGGCGTCGCGGTCACGGCGGCGCCGAACGCGGAATCCGCGGAGTTCTCGCGCGAGTGCGAGATCGAGGGGCTCTTGCTGCCGGTGGACGGCGGATTGAAGAAGGAATCCGGCAGGTTGCGCATGCGCAGCGGCACCTGCAGCGGCCGCTTGGAGTCGGGCTTCAGGACGGTGTCGAAGAGCGCCTGGAGATCGGACTCGGAATTCTGGTCGACCCTGACGACGGGATTACTCTTGGACAACTGGTCCACGTCTTGGTTCAGCGCCATTTTGGATCACACGTTCGCTCGCTCGCTCGCTCGTTCACACTCGCTCACCCGCACGCGCTCTCTTCCTCTCTGCCTGTTGCTTGCGTTCTCCTCCCTCGTCTCCCTTTTTGCCGTCCGTATCGGCGCGTCCTCGTCGCTCTTTCTGCGCCTATCCGTACTCCGCTTCCGCGCTCCGACTTCGCTCGCCTTCTTCACGGCGGCGTACCTATGTGCGTATCATCCGCGTACGCACACGACGTCGTAGCAGACCTCTACCTCTGGCCTCTTGTTCTCCGTCAGCCTTTCTTCTCTCTACAATCGTTTCATTCCCGTGGGATCACTTGTTTTCCTTCTCCACCTGTACGTCGTTTCGCCGCGGCAAAGATAAAACAGTCGACACAACGCCGTCGTTGCCGCCGCCGTCGTCGACGTCGCCGCTACCACCACCGTCGCCGCCACCGCCACCGCTGACCGCTGCCGCCTCCGCCGCCGCCGCCGCCGCCGCCGCCGCAGCCGCTGTTGGGCACCAGCAGCGTTCTCCGCGTCGCGATACCGATGGTCCCGCGCCACCCTCCACCCCGCCGACTTCACTATCTCCGCACTGCGCCCGATCGCTTCCCGATCTCCGTGTGTTACGGGTGGCCTACACCGTTCGAGACTGCGAGACTCGCTCTTCTCATCGATCCCACCTCTCCGACGAAACGGCTCGCCCTACCTGCGTGGACTCGTGACGAGTGCGAGAGCACAGGAAACGAGACCTGAGAAAAAAGAGTAAGAGAAACGGAGCGAGAGAGAGAGAGAGAGGGAAGGAGCGTTCTCTCGATCTTCCAGAGATCCCGTCTAGCGCTCACCAGCAGCGCTTCTCGCCTAGCAGTCGAAAACGATAACGCACGATGTTGCACGCGCAAAACGAGGACGTGTCGTCGCCGTCGTCGTCGTCTTCCAGGAAGTCCCCCTGGGATGTCCCGCGGAACGCGCGATGCACACTCTTGCGCGACGGTTTGATGGACGGAACGAATTCACTCTTCGTCGCCTAGCTCCACGCACCGCCGTTCCTCGATACGTCACCACGGTGTACAACGACGACGTCGGCGGCGACGGCGACGGCGAGGAGGAACATGATATGCAAAACGGGGCTGCTTCGGATTGGCACCGCGCGCGGACGGCACGATATCACGACCGCGAGCGTTTTTCTGGCACCTCGGCGGGACTCGGGAGCTCGAGCTCGGCCGGATGGCGAGGGTCGTCGAGCATTTAAGAGAAGGCACTTTTTCGAGGAAGTTTCGCGTTTCTGCACGAGCACCGACCCGACTCGACTCGACGCGACGCGACGCGCGACGCGGCACGCGGGAGGAGAGGAGCGCGAGGATAGGAGGAGAGCGACGCACACGGGGCCTCTTATTTCTCCTCTCTCGACGCGACCCGACTCGCGGCCTCACCGTCCCGGTCTCCGTGCGAGAACTGCTGGCCCCGACCGACGGGAACGGCTCCGATACCTCGGTCGCTGCGTTACGTCGACTCGCGCAGCGCGCTCGGCTCGGCTCGGCTGGCGGCGATCTGGCAACAACCTGCGTCGCACTAATGATGCCGCAGCTCTGGCAACTCCGCGCCCCGCTGCGAGCCGCCGCCGGGAGTCCGGACGGGAAAAAGCGGTATCTCTCTTTCTCTCTTCCCTCGTCGCCGCGCGGTGTCGAATCTCGCCCCGAAGCACTGTGAGCCAACCCAAACCAAGGCGAGTGGCGTCAGCCTGTTGCTCCTTCTCGGCGTGCCACTGGCTCTCCGCTCCGAACTCCGAAGTAAGCGCCGCGCTGGTGGGGGCGACGCGCCGCGCCGCGCCGGTCGGAGGTCGGAGAGGGACTGCACGGGGATTGCGTGACGCGTCGGCGGCTGGTGGGGGAGGAGGGGAACACACGCCTAGGCAAATAACGCGCGCATCAACGGCACTACATCATGCTACATTCGAGAACAATTTTCCCCCAACAATAACATCAATTTCGATTAATTTTAATCGACAATTAATTCAATCGACAATATACAATTATTACTTGATAAGTTAATCATCGTTAATCGAAGTTTAATCAAATCACAAGAAAGTTTTAAATTTATTTATGTCTTATGCTACGCCTGTATGATCCCGATTACCTATATATTTCGTAATCGCTTTTAACGTAGACAGTAGGTTTTAAAATATTTCATGTAAAAAGTCCGCTGTTCCTTCGAAAAGACGTGCTGTGTTACACTTTTCTACATCACTCACATCAATACAAATATCAAACCGAATATCTAATTATAAAGCCGAAATTCTAAAAATTTCTAGATTTTTATGGAATATTTTTGTCCACTCTTTCAAATACATAGAAGCGAATCACGATATCGATATATAATGATGTATTAACGATTCAACAGCTTTGAGATACTGGCGTTAACGTTGCTCGAGCAGGATTCACCTTCAATTCGAAAAAAATTGAAAATTTCGCGACTTACCTCGGTCGTTCGAATTATATCGAACTGCGATCCTCGAAGTATCATTGAAAGTAAAAAGTAATGAACGCAATCTACACGCGAAATAAAGCCAGCGATATGCTTGGGCCTTTGTCCAATAGCGGCGTAACCATCGACGTAACAGCCAATCGTGTTGCAGTCGCTTTTTGTCCACTTTAGCCAAATGGCGCGACCAATCATTCACCTTTCCTCTTTCCGACACGCAGCGCCGAATCTATCTCTCTACACATATCTGTGATTTAACCGACGAATTCAAAATAAGCGTAACCTCGCTAAAATTTAAACGGTCGGAGCGGTTGTATCACTTAGGCCTTACTGCAGCGAAGATTCATCGAACAGGAAAAGAAGGAATTACACAAAAGATTCCGAGATGTCGGAATTGTACGGTGACAGTGCGAGTGACACGAAAATCGAGGAACATCTGGAGGAGAGCTCGATCTGTCATGATGATTACAAAAGGCTGAAGCAAGAGAACGAGAACTACCGGCAGGAGTTGCATGTTCTGCGACGCAAACTGGAAATTAATACAGCGCTCATAAAAGATCTTCAGAGCTCTGGAGATGCTTTGGAGGCGGATATGAAGAAATTCGCGCAAGCGACGGTTATGCGATGTTCCGAGAAAGAAGTAAAGTAAGAATTAAATTTTAAAAATTATACACATTGGAGCAGTTGCTTTCAGAGCTCTTATTTTCGTCGTTTATGTGTTTTACATCAAGTCTTCATTTATCGTATTTTGATATGTTAAAGAGATGGATTTTAAATATTTGATACATGTTTAATCTCTTCTAATTATTTTTTCAACCAAGATTTTCTTATATATTATTAATTATGTTAATCCTAATAAAATGAAACTATATGTTGCACTAGGTACAATGCTGAGCGAAAGGAATACGAAGATCGTATTGCAGATCTAGAAGCAAGCCAAGTAAAATGTGAACACACAATTGAGCAGTTGCTGAAAGACCTGCAAAAATATGAAGATCTTGTGAATAAGCGATCGTGTGATCTGACTGGAACAGAAGATGCTTCGATTGTGGAATTATCTAAGATGCTCGAAAATGAGACAGAGATGCGTGAAAAAATGGAGACGGATAAAAGGGAGTTGATATTGAAACTTTCCCGCGTGGATGCTGAATATAAAGAGCTTGAACATTGTTTAAAAGTAAAGCAATAACTTATGACTTACTTTGATCGATTGTAACGTAAGGCTAAATGGAAATATCTTTATAGAAAACAAGGGAACAACTGGCAGAGAAAAAAGAGGAATTGGAAGACGCACGGGAAACTGCTAGAGAATTAGCTGTGACTCTTGAGGAATTGCAGTCGTCCAATATGACTCCTGCTAGTGACACGTGTAAAGGTAGAATAATAATTAAAATATAATACTCAGTTGTTTATGATTTTTTCTCTAATTGATTTAATTTCCTAAAATTGATAATATTTTAGGAAATTCTTTATTTGCTGAGGTCGAAGATCGCCGGCAAATGTTGTTGGATAAGATGGAAGCGTTTTCGCACAAATACAATGCAGCAAAGCAAGAGCTGAATAGGGCAAAGACCGAAATCAAGCTGCTGAAGATGGAGAAAGTCAGCATGGCTAGAAAAATGGAAACTGATTTGATTGATACGTTGCAAGAGAATGCAGAGCTTCTGACTAAGTACAAGAGTAGGATCTTCGATCTCGAGAACAAGTTAAAGGCTGAAATTAATAAGAATGATCAGATGGAAGAAATGCAGTCTACAGACGATAGCTTTAAGTAAGCAGAAGAAGCGTTTCTGCTTGAATCCGAATTAATGTATAATATACGTAATAATAAGAGGCATAAATTTAACTTTCAGTTACGCTCAATCGTTGCTAGCCGCGAAGGGGAAAGAGCTCAAGGAGTTGAATGAAAAAATTGAGAAGCAAGCTATGCAGATGCTGGTGCAGGACGAAGTAAACTACAATCTCTCGAGACAGCTTCGTTACTGGCAGCGTAAAGCAATGTTTTTGAACGTAAGTATCTCTGCAGAGAAAAGAATTATTTCTTGCTCTTCTTTAAGATTTTTTTAATATAAAATCTCTTTTGTATCTTCTAGATTCAAGTTAGTGCTATAAAAGAGAAATTGAAATTGCAAGATACACATGGTAGTAAAGTCATTCTTCAATCTATCGAGGATTGCAAATTTATTGATAATGACAATTTTGAAAAGGGCTGTGATTCTTCATCTTATGATCTCTCGCCGGATGATACTCTCTGTTATGAGAATTCAGATGAAGAAAATTCAACGAAAAAAGTGTCAAAAGAGCCAGTAGTGGATTCCGCGAAAGAACAGAAGGAATCCAAAAAATTCGTAAATTTCGCTAGTGATACTAAAGACTCGGAGAGTTTTAAAAAATCTTTGAAAAAACAACCGAAACAACCGAAATATTATCCTGTTATAGTTTGTAAAGATGATGGTACGTTCTCTGTTTCATGATTCAATCTTAAATTCACTTTTTACTTTACTGCGATACTGTACAGCACATTAGCGGTTTTTACCAAATAATTTGCATGAAAAAACAAAATTATTAAAGGGGAACAATTAATGGATAAGATATAATGGAGATATAATGCAGATATATTTTTTTAATTTTACAATTTAATAAAGAGCTATTTTGTATGTTTTTTAAATTTGTGTTTTCTACGTTCCTCTTTGTCGTTGACGAGATGTTGTGAAAGACCGACAATCTTACGGGAGTTAGCTTATATGATTGTTAAAATTTGAACAATTAGCTAATGATATAATATTAATTTTATGATTTTATGATTTATTGTTAGATTAATGTTTTTTAAATTTGTGCCTCGACATGTATGTATAATATACATATATGTATTTACAACTTGTTAGTAACTGCATTTTTATAGTTACCATGAGTGATTGATTATCCATAAAAATGATAAGAGTAGAAAAAAAAATTATTTTGCGACAATGATATTATAAGTATCTATATTTATTAATTTATAGAGCATTTGTATGATAAAAAAAAATCGATGATTTTAATAATGCATTATTCAACTGCATTTATGTTAACAATCACAAATTTATATCAATAATTCATAATATTGATACCCAATCATCTCCAGGCCCTTCGAGTCTCTTTGATGATCACGAAAATTTGTTCACGTCTCGTCGGTGGCGTTTCATTTTACATGAATGTCGCTTCTCTTCGCCAGATGACTCACCTGTCGATGCTAAAATATTCGCATCCATGATGTAAAAACACACCCGTGTCGCGTCTATGAATTCTATGCACATCGATAAATGCGTGTTCATCTTGCAATTTGCCGCATTCAAACAAGCTGAAACAAGCTGTTGCTGATTGTTGCAAAGGTTTGTTTTTTCTTGAATTAAACTTGATGACAGCGAGAGTCATTAGGACCATATCCTGAAAAGAAATTACGGGACAACTTAACAGCGTTTGTAAATCGACATCTAATGCGTCGCGAGGCAAAGTAATATACACGAACTCTATTATGTCGTCCGTAATTTTGATTTTGAGACGTAATTAAGATATTTATGATAAAATTAAACGATGGAGCAGCCCAAAAGAGCCGCACCTAACGAGGAGTTAAAAATTCTCGAACCGGTCCTAATAAAAGTCGGCACGGACGAACGGATTCACATCGATAAAAACGAGGTACGGAAACGCGCGATTGACACATAGAAAAATTCTGGTGCTCTCCATGTGTCACACAAGCCGACACAAACGTCATTCTATCCTTAGCATTTAATTAAGTAACAAAGGCAAAACGATGTGTTGGCTTGTGTCACCAAGTGGAAAGCACCCTATGTGATCCTAATTAATGTGTACGATAAATCATGTATTTTTCAAACGCATGTTATAGATATTTTTACAATGTTGCTCTTTATCAAATCCTTTGAACGTATAGGACATAATTTTTTTTCTCCTTTCGTACAGTTCAAGATCGGACGCGCAAGAGACAATGACGAGATTATATTGGATACCATGATCTCTAGAAAACACTGCGTCTTTAGATGTGAAGGCCAAGACGAATGGACGATAAAGAACTTAAGCTCTTCCACAACAATAATGGTCAACAATCAAATTCTGGCCACTGGCGAAGTACAAACTGTCCGTTCCGGTGATATCATACAATTAAGTTTTAATGAAACGTTCAAATATGTATTCACCCTTACCGAGACAGAGCACCGTGTTAAGAAGCCACGTATAGACGAAAAGATACTCGACTCTGTTTTGGTCAAGCAGAAAACTTTTGCCGAAAGCCAAGAAAGCCAGAGGAAAGAGTTGAGAAATAAGCTTGAGATAAAACAGAAGGAGCAAATCGTATTAAAGCAACAGCTCGAAGATCTGTTGTCGCAGCAAGCTATGGCTAAAGACGACAAGGAAAACTTGTTGAAGCAAATTGCAGTGTTGGAAGATAAGATAAAGGCGTGTAATACTCAGGAAGAGAATCTGAATAGCATGTATTCTCAATTATTGGAAAAGTTGGAAAACGAAAGGCTGCAGTTTGAGGCGAGGATAAACGAGGAGAAACAGAAATGGCAAGAGGCGTTAGAGATGAGTAAGCAAGAGAAGGAGATGTTGGAGGTAAAGATGAAAGATCAAATGGAGAAGTGGAGAGAGGAGCAGCAAGCGGAATGGAAGAAGATGATGGAGAGCAAGGTGAAGGAAGAGAAGGACATTCAGGCCCAGTTATTGAATGAGAAGATTATGTTAGAAGCGAAATTGAAAGAGACGGAGCAAGCCTTGAAGGAACAGGAAGCAAAAGCAGAAACTTCACAGGCAATATTGAATAGTATGTTCTAATAAATTTTACACAAATTTACAGATTGTTCCACATGTAATGCTATTTTTTTTTAATAGTGTGCTTTTCAATTAGAACTTCAAAACAATCATTTGCCATTACTGAATCGTTTGATCTTTTTTTTTTCAGTAAACGCAGATGAAACTGTCGCGAGTACATCGGAGTGTATATTCGTGAACTTGAACGGCGATCAGTACGAGGTTCCGCAATATGAAATAATAGACACGATAGATCTGACCGAGTTAAGTCAAAATATTCTAGAGACCAACATTAAGGAAAGCGTCCTCGGAAAAGTGAGCGACATAATGGATGAACAACTGACGTGCTCCATATGCTCGGAATTATTTGTCAATGCAACGACGTTGAATTGCGCGCACACCTTCTGTCATCACTGTATAAAATCGTGGAACAGGAGACGGAAGGACTGTCCCGTCTGTAGGAAGCCAGTAATATCGATGATTAGATCGTTAGTTCTAGATAATTTTATTGAGAGTATGATCGACAACTTGCCTCCCGAACTTAAAAACAAAAGAAAGGAACTTATACAAGAAAGGCAAGGTAAAGAGTTTTAATTATAATAATACGCTTTATATACATTAATGTAGCACTCCCTAAATTTAACTCTATTTAATTTGTCTGATCTGCACTTCTGTTTCAGCATCGGAAAAGAACAAACGACCGTAATTATAAAGCACAAGTCGAAACGCAAAAAGACGGGTACTGTAGTATTTTATTTTTATGTTATATCTTAAGAAGAATATTTACTGTTAATTATATCTCAAGAAGAATATTTATTGTCTAGTTAGTCAAACAATTTGTACACCGTGTTGGTGAAGTTTTGCTCTCTAAATACTCTCGAAAATTCAAGTTTTATTTTTATAAAAAAGATATCCTTTGAAACATCTTTTTTTTTATTTCATCGTTTTATTCATTTGCATTGTCCGTATATATGATAGGTAAAAATATGACATGTATGTATAATTAATGAAATATTTTTATAAAACGTTTTTCTACTTATTGTCTCACGTTTTTATACTTTATGTAGGCGTGCACAAAGACGTCCCTTACTGTGGTAATTGAATTAGCTAAACAATGTCTAACAAAAGTATACTTACATAATAATGCATACGAAAAATCAATAAAAAATTGCATAATTCGTGAAAAAATCAATTAATCGAGTCTTTAATATATGAAAGAGTGACAGTATGATAATCTTAATTTGCATTAGATTTTAGAAATATCTAAATCAGGGCTTTGGAATTTTCACAGTTAGTGCAGCCGCTTTTTATATTTGCCTTTTTTCTATTTTTGAAAATTTAAATTTTTGCATTTTTTACAATGTCAATATGTTCTGAAACTCATAAAAAAGTAAATCTAGTCGCATTGTATCTCTCTCTTTCCAACATATATCTATCATTTCAAATGCAAACATTTTTGAGGATTTCAATCAATGCAAACAAGTCTGATATATCGTCCTTTTATAATGAGTCTGCTTCACTTGCATCCCTTCATTGCACCTTATTTACTCTTTTTCTCTTTTTTTGTTCAAAGATCGAACATACATTCATTTCATTCATTCTAACCACAAAAGTGCGAGAAAGTGCAACTAAAACGAGCAGATCTATTATCAGCTGTTTACATACACCACGCACAGGTGCGTTTGCTGGAACCGGTATATTGTAGTGATTATTAAAATGCAGAGTGCACGTCCTTTTATTATGTACCTTCAGATATCCAGATGTATTAGTTCATCCAGCATATGCTCGAATTTCTATAGAGAGGGTAAATTCATGAAAAAAATAATGTATGGAAGTCGTAAATCGAAGAGGTAAGACGGACTGCTTGAGACAGATAAAAAGATGCACGCTTTAGACTTTTGTTAAATCCAATTTGCATATTTTTGTTTTGTTGCAGAAAATGGTACGACACAAACACAGAATTACGCAGTGTCGCGAGCGTCGATTCGACCGTTAAACCTACGCCTTCTAAGCATACGATACGCAGAATGATGATTCGAGATAAACTTTTCATGGAGCATATAACGGACATGATGTCGATGGGACAAGTGTCTGACATTTTAAAAGACGGCCTAGAGATTACCCATGTCAAGATAACTCCGGACTTCAAACACGTCAATGTGTACTACATACCTAATAACGACTCACTTGTCCTCCAGGAAGCGTTGCATAAGTGCGCCGGAATTATTCGGCACGAGCTGTCGCAGCTGCGTGTCATAGGTGTAGTGCCGCCTATCCAGTTCGTTCAAAACAAGCAGCACTTTACAGAGAAGGAAGTCGAGAAGAGATTGGCGATGATAAATTTCGAGGAAGAGAGTGAAACCCTGGGCGAACAAGAGCAATTGGATATTTCAATTGCAAATGCCGATTCCAAGACGGGTGAATTTTATATCAAATTGCCAGTAATGAGACACGACGTATTTGGATTAGATCATCACAGAATCACATCTCAGGTAATTTCTGTCTCTTATGTTTTTTATTGATAAAAGATAAATGCGTGAAATATATGTTAATTAATTATTACAGATTGTCAGTGCAATGTCCAAGTCGAAGAAAGCTTCGCAAAGACGAATGTTGGATGCGGATACGAGTACAGATGAAAACACTTGTGATCCGATCTCGAAAGAAGTCGAATTTGTAACCCGGAAAGAGCAGCAAAAGGTCTTCTCTGATTTTCTGGACAAAAGACGGAAGGAAGAAAAACTTAAACGTCGTGCGAAACAATTGGATAGACAAAAGTTGTTGAACACTTTTGAAGAGATAGATAACGAAGAATTTGATTACGAGAATGACGAGGATATCAACGACGAGTACCTCGATGAAGATATCGATAAGGAGTCCAATAATGAATTCAAGGATGAGACGCGAAAATGATTTCAACACGATTTGTTTACAGAGAACAATTTTTTATTCAACATAATACTAATGGGAGCTTGACTTTCTGTACGTATGTGTAGATATAATAAATAATTTATATTTATTAGTAATAAATTGTATTGTACAATATACAACAAAATCTTGCTATCAACTGTTCGATGAAAATATCGAATACATCCAATGAATTTAAGGATGAGACACGAAAATGATCTCAAAACAATTTGTTTCAGAAAACAATTTTTATTCAATATAAATATAATACTAATAGGATTCATTTTCTGTACATGTGTGTACAATAAAATAATTTATTAGTAATAAATTGTATTGTACAAAATATACATAAAATCTTGCTATCAGCTGTTCGATGAAAATATCTAATAACGAGTATCATCGAATTTAAGAATGAGATACAAAAATTGTTTCAAAACGATTCGTTTCAGAGAACAATTTTTATTCAATATAAATATAATACTAATAGGCTTGACTTTCTATACATGCGTGTACAATAAATAATTTATTAGTAATAAATTGTATTGTACAATATACACAAAATCTTGCTACTACCAGCTGTGAGATAAGACAATAACAATAACAAGAATGCTCACTCTTCACTAGTTACCTATGTTAGTAAAGCTAAGACTGTACATAATGTACAAACTTCCATTATGTAATTACACCTCGTACTTTTGTACTTTTGATCCCTTTTTGACTCGTTTGAATTTCTTAAAGCGCGCTATAATAGAGTTGCACATAATCTCGACGATTAAAAATATAAATCTTACTTACGGCAAGATCACACTATTCCTCTTAATATTTCCCGCGCATTTGCAGTAATACATTGTCATAATTTCCAAAATTGAAAACGTGTAAGTATTATATATTAATGATTTCGCGATATCTTAGTATCTACAGTCAATCAATTGACACGCGACCAACATCCGTCAGTTTACGCTCTTTTACGTTATCAATATTTATAAATTACATAAAGCTCATGTGTCACGACATAAACATACGTATTTGTATGTTAAAGATATCTTGCGGCATTCTTACATCACAATATGTGCTTACTTATGTTTCTTTGTACCAGTCAGCGAAACTGGAATGTCCTTTTTGGATGAGAATAATTGACTACATTTTTAAATTAAATCTTTGATTCTGTTGAGCCTGACGTATTCAGATTTTTTTCCTCTGATCTTCGCTCTTCGAACGCTTCATTTACATCCATATCTTGATCGTTTACGGGTTTGATGTAGGGACGTACATTTGACGATGTTAAGTGAGGTATCGAGTCACTTAAGGCGCATGCTTCCAATACGTATTTGTTGAAGGTTTCGCTTTTGTCCGCGTAAACATGATGACCAGCTCCGGTAATCACCTGCATAATAATTCATCTTATATAGACAGTTGCAAATTGATTTTGTATCTTGTGTGCGATTTAATTATTTTCCCACCTGAACATTAACATATGACGAAGATCGGAACTGTTTAATCATTTCACCAGCTGAATTGTCAACCCACGATCTACTGCCATAAAGTAACGTTATAGGTATATCATCGTTTAACTTATCCATCCGTTTAACAATTGGATTTTTTGCCCATCCGAAACCTTGCATCATCGCATGAAACGCGCTCTCGCCTCTGTGAATCGAGTACAGAATATTATATAGCGCGTTTAATAATATTTCTAAATACACCGAGATATTTACGGTATGCAACTTACGAAGGTGTCTGCGCGTTGCACTGATGTATATATTGCGAAATTACAGCAGTGTCATCCTTCAGTAGGGGAGAAAACTTCTTCACAATGTCAGGTCTTGTCTTTTCGATGAGCCACTGTCCTGCGATAAATATTTTCATTCAATAATGTGGAAAGAATACAATATACATTATTGCGTATATATGTTCACGGTGATACTAACCGAATGGTCCAGCGACTCTAACTGCCCAAAGAGGATTCAAGGGTTGTACCGCAAACGCTATAGCTTTAACCCAGAACGGTATATGTGCCTTCGTAACAATTTCTCTATCGGCTGGCCTCTCGGGAAAGCCCCATGGATCAGCTAGTATAAGGTGTTTCACTCTTTCGGGATATTGCATGGCGTAAGATGCCGCGAGAAAGCCGCCCATTGAGTGACCCAGCAATACAAAGTTCTCCAGCTGCATTTCTCTTCTCCACTCCTCCACAGAATGTACTAATTGCTCCTCGGCCTTTTGTGCTTCATTGCTAAAGACGGGTCTGCTACTCCTGCCAAATCCTAAGAATTAAAAATGTCAAGTGTAGCTGTATTAGAAGTGTAGAGTGATAAAAGTCATAGAAATTATTAATGAATGTTATGAATTATATTCGAATATTTTGCATCCAGTTATGAAAGGCAGATTCATATATCAAGTTATATGTTATACGCAACTACAAAGTTCAGCTGATTTGATTAGTCATGCAGATGAGTCATGTATTTGTCAAGAGGATAATGATAAAATAATCACAAAAGTAGAAAGAACTTAATTATTAGATTACGTTGCATTATGTTAATATAAATCAGATAGAATCACAGATAAAAAAAATTAAGCACTGGAGGGAATTTCGAGGCTGCTTTAAATGGTTTCTTACCTAACAAGTCTATGGCGTAAACTGGTCTCTGGGATGCAAGCGCGTCCAAATTTAAACACCATAGTGCTACTCCAGCTCCTAAGCCGTGTAGTAAAACGATTGGGACCTTCGGCGATTCCTCATTCAATGAAATGGTCCATATCTTATCCGCTGGTCCCACAACCGGCCCAATATCGACAAACCATCCTCGATACGCTGTTTTCAAGCCTGCATTTCGATTAATAATGTATATGTAAGAATTTCGGTCTAGCCGCAAGTTTAATCATAATATTAATACGATATTGTTTATCTCGCTTACACGACAAAATCTTCTTCTCTGCAGCACGTAACATTGTCGATGACGATCCAGACCAGCTAAACCATCCCCAAATCCAGCTGCTGCAACGATAAAATTACGATTATTTCCTTCTTGGCATTATGAGAACTAAGAAAAAGGAATCTTCTCGATTTATCCAACATATCGACGAAATTGAGATGAATCAGCGTTTGATAGCAATTTGTGTTAAGTCACGCTTCCGCATCGAGAGACAGGTACATACGTACGTAGCGAAAACGGTGTGTATTAATAGCCGTTATATCACAGTTTCCAATTATTACTCGCTCCTGCTCGCGCAATTCGCCACGTGCCACCGCAAAAGATCTATCGCGCGCGGTGTGGCCTTGAGATGCCTTAGAAAAAAAAAAAAACTAAAAATGTCTACCTTTCGAACCGTAAACACGATTCGCGATCACCTACACCGCTTTATTATGGTGTTCGGCTCGTTACTTTCTTCGCGCTACAACCCGCCGTCATCCTCGTTCTGCCAAATGACGTAACGTCGCGATACGATCGCGGTTCAAAATCGCGACGTAATCGACGAATCGTGACGGAATCTTTTCGCGCAATTCTATTTCGCTCACCTTTTCGCCTGGACGACTTCATGGTCTGCCATGGGTGCGAGGCGATGACGACGACGACGACGACGACGACAGTAACGACGACGGTGGGCTCCTCTTGCCGCTCTGCCGCCGCGAGCCGGGGCCCCTTTGTTGTCGGCAAATGCGGAAAAACACGCGTGTGCTGTAACGCGCGCGATACTATTATCTAGCAGAAGCGTCTGAATCTGAATGGACGGCTCGGGCGAATGCGTGGTTCCATGACAAGCGCGAGCCGCGAGCGGTGACGGGCAACAGCGGCGGCGGAGTAGGGAGGAATCAGCTGATATCAAAACGCGTGCGCGCGCGTGCATGCAAGAGCACACCGATTTCTGGAGCGTGTCCGTTCACGAGGGGACACGCTGCCGCGAGATCTCCTCTTCCTCTTGTTCTAGAGATCTTATCGAGGCCGAACTCACACTGACGACGCTCGGAAAAAGAGGTCGAACCGATTTAATTAATTCGTCGAGGTTTGTCACGAGCGCTTCTTTCAACACGAATCGATCGCTAGAAGATACTTTTGGAGATCGTCTTCCGCGCGATACTTACACTGATTCGCCTTTTTTTGCAGCAGGACTTTGTCGGGGGATAGAAACGTTCCGGAAATGGAAAGTTACCGATCAGTGCCTTGGATAATGAGAACTATCCTGCAGTGAGCGAAATGTCTGCAGCGATACGCTAGCGGTTTTCCAGCGGACTTCTAGAGAATATTACGGCAAATTGACGTCATCTGCGTCCGCATTAAGCTCCTGTTCCGCTAACATAATCTAACAACAGAAACAGGAGTAGAAGTTCTGCCATCCGTGTAACTATTAAAATGATAGATTTTGCTCGGTTTCCGCAGTGCCATCATTATTCTGTTAACAGATTCCGTTTTTTTTTCTCACTAAGTTCCTTATAAGCTTCTTATTAGCATCAGTAATATTAAACTGGTTTTTTTTCAGACTTAATATATTATAATAACATGTGCATGTTTTAAAAATTGAATATAGTAATCGGTTATATGTGATTTAAAAGTATAAAGATAAAAAAATAAAACATTCACAAAAATTATTAATATACTTAAAATCTCAGTCGGAAATATCAACATTTATTTATTTTGTGTTATATAAACAGGTATTTATTTTATTATATATTTCTATCGATATTCTATTCTCGACAAAAGCAACACTTGTTCATATACATAGCTGGCTATGTTCGAGGAGCGTGTTATCACAGCTATTGCATCATTTTATCTTTTTACGTTTAATCGACGATAAAGATAAAATGACACAATAGCGCTGGTAACGCGCTGCGATGAATTTGACTATCTGGATATAATACATACACATACATATCTGCATGCGCATTTCTCTGTAAACCACGTGTACCGTCGTGCGTGCAACCTGCATGCCGTTACCCGGCACGCGTTTGTTACGTTACGATGTGAAGGACATATGTGAAGGTGTGGGCGAAAGGAAGAGTTCGAAGTTACCGATCCGAAACGCTAACCGAGCTTCCTGCCGTGTTTCACTCTACCGTTTGCATTATAGAGGTGGAGCTACGTTCTGGAAAAAAAAATGCGGTTCCACCGACAGTTCGGACCTTCGGACCGCCCGCGCTCGCTCTTCCCTATCTCCTCTCATTTTAAGAGGATTAGAGGAAGATTAGAGAAAGAAAGAGAAAGGGGAGACAGCGCCGAAGGATATCGTGCCGGATATCAAAAATAAAGAATGGAGAATCTCGTGAGCGTGAACTGTCGACCTCCGGGGTCGATAGAATACCGGCGGGACCTCCGTCGGCTCCGCCGTATATCCGGCATGGTTTCGAGGCGATGAATCCGGACCGGATGCACAACGCGATTCTCAAATCTGGAGCGTCGGCGAATGACGCGACGCGACTCCGCCGTCGGGCTCGCGACGCCTGCACGCAACGAACGTGAGAATTGCATCGCGCGTTTCCCGTTTCGATTATATATACTTTCTCCTGCATGCTCGATTCCGAGACGTACGTCTCTCGAGATTATAATTGTCCGAAAATCGCGACATATATATGTATACGAACGATGTCGATCGAGCGGCATTTCCGACGTTTGAAAATCGTCATCGTCCGATTGACGTGGCGAGAATGCACATCGGTTCAAAGGTCGCGTCTTCACATATACAGAGTGTACATATCAATGCAGAATAAAAAAAGGCTGCAGCGCGCCGATAACGCGCCGCGAATCGACGCGAGGCCTTATCGCGCCGGCAATCGCACGCGCGCGCGGCATATGTTATTGTTAAGGTCGAAATAAAAGGCCCGATAGCGCGAGCGAGCGCGAGCAGCCGGTGCAGCCGCCCTCGTCGAATTAGACTTCGCCTCGGTTATCGCGCTCGTTAATTGCGCGTCCATTACTACTCCGTCGCAAATACTGACCAACTTAATCGTGCGTCGCGCGACCTGTACCAGCTTCAAATCTGAACGCACAAATTCCACAAACACAGTCTCCAACGAATCATCTCCATCTCAGCCGTATAGCTACGCCGAACTTGATCGGATGAAAAGAAAAAACGGTCAGTACAAATACATAAAATACCTAAAAGAGATAAGATACAAGCGAGAAAGCTAGTTGAGACAACATAATCTTTCGATGTTTCTCATATTTTCAGCGTTTCCTGAAAGAACCGCACAAATAGAGTACACACATCTATATCTCTAGACGTCGTCCTCGTTGAAATATAATTCTCGGAAAAATCGACGACAGATAACGGACAGACGTAATAATCGTTCGCCCGCGTTTTGTTTACTAAATAACGTCACAGAGGCGTCCTTCCCCGTCCCCGTGGGGGGGAAACGAAATCATATCAGTCCCAAGATTGACTCAAGATAAGTGCATCGTTGACGCAAATGCTGAGCGAGCTGTTGCTTAAGTCGGCGACCGCGCGTAATATGTATGTAACTGGTCTATATCGGCAAGACGTATGCACGCGGTCGCGCCCCGCACCTTTCGCATGATTAATAATTGCACGGTACGCCCGGTACCGGCTTGACAATACGAGGCGGCGCGTGCAACGCTGCTCGCCATTGTCTCGCGAGGCGGACGCGCCACGCCGCGAGTTTACCGTAAGATCAATTAACGCCGATGACTCCGTACGCTCCCTCCGCCCGCGCCTTCACGGTAATTTTGCGAAAATTATAGGAAACGCCCCGCGGCACTCGGCGAGAAATTGTGAGAGGGCATATATATATATGGCGAATTGGCGAAGCTTTAGGGAACTACGGACGCATTCGGGAAAAAAATATGCGCCACGTGTACCGATCGTCTGCGATCGCCACGAACGATATTAGTAATAATAATAAAAGAAAAATAACAATCAACTAGTAGATTAATATTTCAGCTTCAAAGCGCAAGGCTATTATTTAACGAGTCAGTTTTTTCGAAGATAACAATTGTTGCGATTAACACGAAGTGACGGAAATAACATAAGTGGGTATGCGACGACGTAGATAAATAAGCATTTCGGAAGAGAAGAGGCATTTCTCTGTTACATCGCGCCCGAAGATCTCGACAGAAAAGCTCCGGGCACTTTTTGCCCTCTCGACAATATAAGCCATTCATCCCAATCAGCACATCCTCTCATTGCACTCGCGCATGATTCTCATTACCCAGTCCAATTGTTTCGCGAATTCAGCCAGCCGCACGTACAACGGCTATATAGTCTCGCCGCAGATCGCGACGTTCCATTGTCGCGCGATAAACGCGCGACGATTGTGACACCGGGGGAGGGGGGGGGGGACGCGGTTATCTGCCGCGTCGAATGATCCTAATCATGCGCGTCGTGCGTTCATCATTACAATGTAGTTGCGGAAGTACAGCATATTAGAAATGCGCGTTATATATACGCTGGGCAAAAGCGTGCCGCAGACGTGTGCAGACATCTGTTTCTGTTGGCGCGATTATCCGATTCCGGTACGTGCAGATGCACCGATGATCGGAAGATCGCTCCGACATTAAAAGCCCGGCGATAATTCGCGTTCGACGAAGATCGCGGTTACGCTATGTATGTAGCGTGTGCGACGCGGTCACGACGTTGCCAGACCGCAACGGGGGGGAACGAGACAGAGTACTATAGTCCGATTCGTTCCGAGTCTCGTTATTTGCGGGCGATACGTGTAACGATCGTGCGAGCTGGAAACGCAGTCGTCGATTTCCCGAGCGCGAGCGACGCGACGCCGCTCCTCGCGGTATCGGCTCGGCTGGCGTCTGCGACGATCAAAACCGGGAGGTGGAGACATATGCGGTGGAACTTCGCATTTGGCGAGGCGTGTGTTTCTCGTTAAATGAAGGAACAAACGGACGGACGAACGGACGCACGCAGGATGCGCACGCACGCACGGACGCGCACGCGTGTGTGGGAGTGCGTGCGTACCGTGCTTGCGTGGAGAGTAACATATACATACATGCACACGCACACTGTGCGTGGCGTAGGAATACACGTCCGTTTCGGGCGTCGTCTGCTGGGCACTACTTTTCGGCTACTCTGCCACGGTCCGTATTAGATACGATCCGCCCGAGAAGCGAAGGATGAGCGAATTTTCAGGGCCGCGAGAGGGACCGGCCCGGCGGACGACCGGACGGACGGCGAGACCTCGGTATACGAGCCAATACGAGCGATCATGACAAATGGATCGTGCGAACGATCCGTCGTTATGTCGCACGAAATGAATTTCCTACGACGCAGTTCTTATTCCTCGCGTTTCATATTGTAACTTTCCGTTCTACACGACGTTTCGGATTTATTCGACGCAGGATACGAGTTTTGCAGCTGTCGCTCGGCTAGTCGTATCGCATCAAAGCCCGTAATCGCTATCGCCACTTTTTCATCAGCGATTAATCGATATTATAATTGAGGGATTGACGGGTATTAATTGATATGGAACGCGATTAACACGAGATATTTCGATTGCATAACAGTTATGCCGCCAATAAGTTACATCTAACGATAAGAATTGTCTAACATATAGTTAAACTTAATAATATTGTTAATTTATTGCATACACAAGATTTCTGACAAGATAATTAATGATGAAAAATGGAAATGTATAAGGTTGCCTACATATAATTGCATATTATTTGTCTAATACATGCATTCAGAAGACGGAACTCTGGTCTGCACACACACGAAAGTTTACTTAAATGAGTAAGATAAAAATTCATCTCGAGTCGCTTTTAATATCAGAGTAATCGCTCTTATATAAGACATAAATGTAAGACATAAATGTAAGATTTTACTTTTATGCACTGTTGTGCATGTATAATAATTATGTCACGGCGATATTTCTCATTGTTGTGTGTGTGCATTTTTGTTCTTCTGCTCTAACGTGTCCCATAGTATATATTTTCACAATGACGCACGAATTTATCGGCGGCAGACGAGCGAAAGTTCTTCTTGACGCATCCAAAGCAATGATTCATACGATAAGGCGTGTACTTTCCCAAGACTCCGAACGCCGCTATTGTTTTATCGCCGGCTTTCAACCCTGCCAGAAATTCCAGATAAGATCGCGCGATGAACGGCCGGATCGTCCCTATTATTCTATGATAGCAAGAAACGTGCTAAATACGTTTATCGTATCCGATTGTTTATTTCACAGCTGCAGGAGCGCTGTATCGCCTCGCGAACGTCTCGCGAAACATCTCTAGCGCAGGCGAGAATCAGAGGGACTAAGGGACTATATATACGTCTCCACGGTGTCACACCCAAAAAGTGCAATATAGATTGCAGCCCATGGTAAAAACGTCGAGAAGGTATATATTATTCGGCATGCGCGGTGAAATCGCTTGACCCGCAAAATTCTATCGATGGGATGACCGGCGATCGCGGCGAAACCCCATCCTATATGTATATACATATGTATACATATAATATATATAAATATATGCCTGTTCTTTCCTTTCCTTCGATTATTCATGGGAACAATTACATGCAGGTCGCGTCATCAAGATCGAACGGCGCCTCGCGATATCGCTCCGCGCGATTTGTAATTACGAAGCGCGTATATGTACATCGTTATTGCGACGACGGGGATCGATCGCCCGGCTCGAAGCCGCCTCACGGAGTCGGGCATTTTCAAATTTTTAGGTTATAGCACGCGAGGGCGATCGGCGAAGGGCTCGGTGGGGGAGGGAGTAGCGCGGGCGGGGAAGAGGAGAGATGCGATGCATGTGGGACTACTTCGTCGCGGCGAAGCAGCAGAGAGCGCCGGGGTGCGCGCGACTCACTCGCCGCGACGCGACGTTAACGCGACGCGGCACCTGCCGGGCTGCGCGCGCGTCCAGCACGCCGCAAACGAACGTGGCAAATGACGGCGAGTCGGGCGAGTACTGCGCGGCCGGCGACGACGGCGGCGACGAGCGATTGGCCGTCCGACAGGGGCGCGCGGTTGCTAAGCAACAGCAACACCGCGCGCGTTACCGGCCGGCGCATAGCCGGCACGACGGAGGGAGAGAGAGAGAGAGAAAGAGAGAGAGAGGGAGAGAAAGAGAATGGCGTTCCGCGTTTTACAGTGGCGCAGAATTTCGTGCAGAACGACGGTGGCTTTCATGGAGCGCGTACGCGGCGGATTGTAAACGATATACACGGTGCGAGGCCGAGCGGACCACTCACACGGACGGGCGCGCTTTCTCTCCCTCCTTTCACTCTTTCTCTCTCTTTCTCTCTGTCTCCATCCCCCCTCTCTCTCTCTCTCTTTCTCTCTCTCGTCTCCTCCGTCTGTCGCTCCGCGATCGCGGACGGTACGACGCACGCTCCCTTTCTTGACGTATCCCCGCCGCGGCCGCCGGAGATCCTCAGTCTCGCGGTAAAGGACGTCGCGCGAGCTTCAGAGTATCAGGGCGTCTGAGAGGAAGAGGACATAAAGATGGCAGAGGACAAGAACGAGACCAGTCCGAGCGCCGAGGGCGAGAAGCCGCCGCAGGAGACGGCGGCGGCGTCACCGCCGGCCAAGGAAGAGCCCAAGGATCGTAAGGAGGACGAGAAGAAGGTCGAGGAGAATGGCGAGGGCGAGAAGCCGAAGGAGAACGGCGAGGAGAAGACCACGCCGGAGCCGAAGGATATGCGGGCGATCGTGCTCAACGGTTTCGGCGGCCTGAAGAGTGTCAAGGCCCTGAGGAAGCCGGAGCCCGCCCTCGGCGAGGGAGAGGTCCTTATACGCGTCAAAGCCTGGTGAGTTGAGTTTCGCTTCGCTCTCTGCCTCTCTCTCTCTCCCTCTCTCTCTCTTTCTCTCCGTCTCTCGCCCCCTTCTCGCGCGTTTCGCCCTTCCGCCCTTTCTCCGCTCTCTCGAGCGTTCGCGCGCGCCGGAGCGAGACTCTTGGTCCATATTCCCTACGCACACGGTTCAGCGCTGCACCGGAGCCGTTAGATGGTACGCCGATAGAAGCCATATTTTCCCCATTAAATCGCTGAAGCGTCTCGGAACTCGCGCTGTTTTGTCCGGCCTGCGAATACCTGCCCACAAACGAGCGTGCCATTGTGCCTACAATACGTGTGCATTACATTTTTCATATCCGAAATTCCCGAGAGAATTCGATCGCGCGCGATTCGGTCAATTGATAATCCTCGCCGTTCCCTAGTCTTCCGACGAGGAACGGTCTGAATTTTCAAGTCGCGCGTCAGAACCGTGCATGAATCGATATGAAATAAATTGATACGGTAAATTTTCATATTTCTCGTTGGTTCTATTAAATCTTCGTTCTCACAGGATATAAGATTCGGGTTCGGAAGGTCACGTTTGGGAGCGAAATATAAGCGGCGCCCGTATAGACTTTTTCGTCCGAGACCTTTGTCACAAAAATACGCGGCAGGGTGCGGCTTCGGATGGTCCTTCGCATTTCGCCGCTGCTCGTCCGTATACGTGTACGCCGCAGCGCAAAGGATCCGAGGATCGAGCATGAAAAAAAAAAAAAAAATTAGATGTAACTTCCTCTCTTTTGTTCACGAACGGGCGTCGGTGAAAATTTTCCAGATTGTCCCCGAAGTGGGATGTCTCGTTTCCGCTTTCCCACGATAAATTACAAAAACTTTGGTGACCACATTACACTCCGTCCTGATATGCGGGTCGTAGTAGCCAGCGACTAGGTAATTACGATCCTAATCTAGTCTAAACGGGTGGAATTGAGAAACGTAAATGTAGAAGCTTAGTGGCTATCTACGCCTCATTAGGTCGAGAACGTATCGTGTACGTGAAATTTTTATCAACGCCAGCCTATTTCATTCCGTTTTTTTTCTCCCTTTCGAAGTACAAAACGTCGTCCCCGGGCATGGTCACTCGAGAGAAGCGGTGAATAGTCGAAAAATATATACGCTTGATACTTCTGCACTCGTACCCGTTTAACGACAATACGTAGCGCAGGGGGAGGGGGGGGGGGGCGTGAGATAAAAAAAAAGGCACGCCCGAATAACGATTTGTTAACGGGCTCCGTAAGTGGGGCCACCGTGTTGCATTCTCATATTGGAATATATCGATGCGCTTCGGCCTCCGAACGTCTCCCGTTCTCGCCACGCACACGCGACCGTCGATCGGCCGCGGCGCTCGATCATCGATGGTCGATTAATCAATTTCCGAAACGCGGGCGTTGCCGCCGTTGAATTCATGAATCACGACGAATCGGTTGTTTATTACGTTATACGCGCGAGAAGATGTCGACTTGATTTTTCAATTGTATATAAAAAGAGGAGAGAGAGAGAGATGCGTGCATATTGGTATTATCGCGTACGAGCATGTGTATCATATCCTGAAAGAGAGCCCCGGGCTTTATCTCGCGCGGCCAGGCCAGGGACAGTCGCGATGATGATGGTGCACGGGGGAGACGGCGAACGTCGGATTCGCCAAAGGTCTGCTGCGCGCGCGGACCTTTTCACGCGTGAGTCACGTTTTATAAAAGCTATTGGGATTGATGAGAAAATAGCCCCCATAGAAAGATATCACGCTGCCAATGCCGGCGAATAAATTTGTCTGCCCCGCTGCAGACACGTTCGTTAAAGCTCTGTGCGAGCACCCCCGCACACCGTCGCGCGTCGTCGACGGGACGGACGGCTGAATAAAGTGACCGTTCAGTTTGCCGTTTCGATAAAATGCCCGTACACAAGCCTGATAAACTCGGTTATTTTTTCCTTTTTTTTTTGTCTTTTTCACGTCACGCGACCGTCTTTCGAGGAACTCGAGTGCCTCCTCCTTTCTCATAGAAAAAGCCAGTCCTCTCGAAAAAACACAAATTCAATTCCAAGAAGTACAAATTTATATAACATAGAAGCGGGAGGGGGTATTTACGAGCGCTTTTGTTACGTGATTTAATTATGTGAATAATGCGTTCACGACGCGGAGAGTCGCTCCGCCGCTGTGTTTTCTTTTTGATTCATCTTTGCCGTTGCAGCCCGAGGCATTCTTCCATTTTAGTCGTGCGTGCATGCGTTCACGCGCTTCGCATGTGAGCGTGAACTCCATTCGGACGTACCCTTTGTAGTGAAAGGGTTATTCGTCGCAGGAAATGTCGAATTTAAGATGTCGCGTTCGAAAGTGGAAGCAATATTAAAAGCGCAGGTCGTTACCGGGACATTCAGATCAATAGTCTTTTTTTGCTGACTATTTTGCGAACCATTGTTTGTTATTTTATTTACGTTTTATCGTATACAGATGGAGTAATTATATTGTTACATAATTACTCCTCGAGTATATAATTATTATCCTCGATAAAAAATATCATTCAGAAAAGATAAAATAAATTTCGCGGAAATTCAACGGCGAGAAATTTGATGAGGAATTTAATTAATCGTCTGATCGCGTCTTAAAAATAATTATTAACAGAAAATTTTTTAAAACCAAATTAAATTTCCACGGAAGAGGAAGATCGCTCTCGTGTTCGTCTTGTTTCAACATTGAATTTTTATTATGAGCGATTGCACTCGCGGGTAGTTTCCCGTATTCTACGTATCTCGTTCTTGATTACTCATGCTGAATCTATTCGCCGAAGGAAATGGGCGATTACTCCTGAATAAAACAGTTCTTCCGCTCGTGTCTACAGTGAGACAGCATAAAGTCCAATGAACCACCTTATTTCATGTATAATAGATATCCTTGACGAAAAGAAAGCGAGCTCTCGCGCAAGTCTCGACTCTGTCCGGATACTCCAGAAGTTTAAACTGAAGCGGTTCCGAGAACCCAATAAACGTATTCTCGTTTGTACGGTCGTTTCTTTTTCTAACGGAGGAAGAAGTGAGGTATATATAAACATTTGTGTCATTTCGGAGCGGAGTTCACCCGGTAATTCTGTAATCTCTTTTTACACTCCGTAAGTGCCTTCTCTCTCTCTCTCTTCGAGGCGAACCCTGTAAGAAATTGGAAGCGACGGGGGGAAAAAACCGGCGTGCGAGCGATGAAAGGCGAGTGTTGGAAACGCCTTAAAGCACGGGAGGAGAAAGAGAGCGGGGGAGAAAAGGGGAGAGAGAGAGAAAGAGGCACACACGCGAATCGCGGTGGCCTATCACCGTCCGCTGAATGGTATCCGTTCAAAGTTTCCCATAACGCGATATTAAGTCCTCATTAGCATGATAAACTCGACGGGACAGATACAATGGTGCCTTTCATCGGGCAGCGCTTCCACGAAAACGCGAGAGCGCGCGCGAGCTTTCGCCCGGCGTATATAAATTCCAAATAACATCGTAGAATTTACGTGCGTCTACCTACACACGCGATATCGCCGGTCATTCACGCACTACTTGCACATAGACGGTATTACGTGGACTTATTATCCACGCAACCGTGCATCAACGGGACAAGAAAAAAAAATTGTTCGCCGCTTTTGACTGTCACGGGGATTTCGAGTCTAGACCTCCGAGTCCTTGGATTTAAAAATCTTCGACTATTGGTCATCGAAATCCTGGAAACCTTTTTGTACTCCCGAGCTGTTGGAACCTCGAAACGACTTTTATTCAGATTTTCGAATCTTCAGCGACTTTGACTTTTTACGTTTCGATGATAAGATCATTAACTCCTCGAATTTTTGACCTTTGCGATTTACAATTATATAGGCACTGCTCGATCGCAGCAGCGTTACGATGATATAAATGTCACTCGCGGAATAATCGCAAAGTGCATAAGTGCTCGCTGCAGCTGCAACCGACGTCAAGTCCAGGTCTGAAGTGGACGCGCTTTTATACGGGGTATCGTCGTCGTCGGCCGTTCCGACAATCATGCCGATCGTGATGTTGCAAGGCATCTTGGAAATATCCCGAATTAATAGTGCTATGCCTCTTCAATCGCCTTTTTCCGCGTTCTCAGATTTATCGGGCGCGAATTAAATTAAAAATAAATCAATGCGTGACCTGTCGAGCTTTTCGGCCACGAACGATTACGCCGATGTCTGTGCGCACGCATTTACGTTGACATCCGCGTGCGTGCCGGGGGAGGGCGGGGTGGAAGGGAGGAAGGGTGGAAGCGCGCGCGAGAGGCAGAGGGTGTAGGAAATACGGGTGTGGTTCGATCAATACGGACATCCCATAGATCTATCGGTGCGTATGTACGTACCGTTGGGTGAATCACACTGAAAATTATTGCGTGTGTAACGTAGGTCATTATTATGCGCGGATCGTGAAATGTTTTTTGTCCGAAACTTGGAAATAAACTGCCTGCCTGTCTATCTCTGTTTTTATCTCAACGGCGGAGCCGCATAACACGATTAATCTCACAGTTTGTGTTTTCGATTTCTTTGCGCGCGTTAAACGTCGAAACGCGGTGGATATCAGTTGCGAACGGCATTATAATAAAAAGACTACATATTTTACATCGATTAGGAAGACGTATCGTGCACACCCCGTTGTAGTAGGTACTCGCTTTTCGCCTTTTTTTCCATGCGCGCCGTGCAGATTCCTCTTTTGCTTTTCCGTTGCGAGACGCGTAAATCTAAAGATGTTTATCCATAATGATGCTCGACGCTCGTTTTTAACATCAAAACAGATTAAAATTAACGCTTGATATATCAATTTTGATCACGTGATCTGTCTTGATGTTAAAAATGAGCTTTGAGCATCAACATGGAAAGGCACTTTTACGATCGCGTTCCGCTCGTGTATTTTGCAACGTGGCGATTTCGCGGAGCAAATGGACGAGAAAGGGGCCACGCGTATCGGCCAGGGGAAGCTTGCGCACGATGCGTTATAGATACTCGATAGGGCGAATCTTAAAATATGCAAAAGAGCGGGCCGCCACCCGCGGTTTGCGGCCCGTCACAGAATTTTTCATTCGCACGCGCATGATTCACGCATATATATCGCTGGCGTGGCAAAAAAGATGCGGAGAGAGAAGCCGATCGGCTAATCGTCGCGTCTCGGGTTATCGTCTCGATTACCGAAGTATTTTCCGTTTCTTACCAGTCAATAAGGCGTAATCAACGCGATGCGTCATCTCTGGCGTCTTCTCGTACGGATCGCCGATAGATTTTCTGATCGCTGCATCACCCGCAGGCGGCGAATCGACATTTTCTTTTGTATCGCGTACAAAGACGGATATTTTTGTCCGAGACGGAATTTATGTATATATAAATATTATATATAAGTATTGAATCGAAAGACTAAGGAGTGTCGATTCACGACGCCGATGGAAATTATTGCGCGATGCTTATCGAATTACGAACGCGAGAATTCACGTGACTTTATAGATATCTTGATGATGGATCGGTCGATAGGTAATTATTTACACGACGGAGGTATTGCAGCTCGCGCAAAGAAGCGACACTTATGTGTCAACGTCACTGCCACGTTGGATGACTCACAAAAACGATGTGACGGTATACGCGTTTGGATCCGCAGCTGTTGTTGTCTTAATACCGTTCGATTCTGTTTTTCGTATCTGATGATGCGCTCGTGCGATTCTGCCTTCGGGAAACTTCGGCCGTTTCTAATCTGATTCACGCGTTATAATTATTAACGATACGTATTATCGTTTTGCAGATATGTACCTATGTGCCTCGTTATATTTTTGTTTCGAGTGCTTAGCATAATACCGAGGGGGCAGGGAGGGGAGATCTATAAATCGAACGCCGCGTGTTAAGAACATAGCTGCATGGATGAGAGAGATTAGATCTTCGCGTAGCGGATCACACTTTATCCTCGCATGCGTAACTAATCCGTGCTTTAACCTCTCTTTCTCTCTCTCTCTCTTCTTCTAGTACCTTATACGCTCCGTGTACAGTCGCGGCTTCACGTACTTTTCTCACCGTTACATCCGCCTGATCCGTTTCGCGCGAGTCACCGTCTACACACACAGAGTAATCCGTCGCGGTTTACATGCACACCGATACAGACCGTCGTCCACGTCGTAAAAGTGCAGCAGCCTCTCTCTGTCCGCCTGTGTCATCGGAGACGATATAAAAAAAAAGGCAACAAAGAGTAACTTCTATATCGGTATCCCCTCGTATAGTCTTCCCCCTCATCCCCCCTTCCCGTTCGAAAACAATTGATAACTCCGTTCGACGGGGTCATCTGTCACGCGGTATGTATACAATAATTGGCACCCGCGCGCACTTTTCTCCGAGCGCGCTCGCCGTATTTTTCCGCTCCCTTAAACCGCCGCGCCGGCTTAACCCTATAGCTCGCTCGCCGCGTCTCTTTCCGAGAGAAATGATCGTCGCAATTGCGCGCGGCCGTTGCCGCCGTAATGCCGGCGACGAAATTCCACGGTCGATTCTCCTCTCCGCCCTTGACAGTTCGACGATATCGCATATACTCCTCTCTCGTTCTCTCTCGCGTTCGTTTGCTCGGTGATGCAACGATAAATAATTCTCGCCGAGCGTGGTCCCCGTATCGTATCGTATCGTATTAACTCGCTGGTATCTCGATCGACGCTGACTTCATCCTCGCGTTGACTCTATCCGCTCGCACGATCGCATGCGTCCACGGGAAAAATCGTCCGCTCCTCTTATCCGCGACATAACTCGCGCGATTGTTTATTACGAGGCCTCCTCTCCGCCGCGTCTCTCTCCCTGCCGTTCGCCTCTCCCACGTGGAAGATTTAGGTTAATGAAATCAGAGCCCGGCTTATCTCGAATAATGAAGTAGCCGGCGCAAGGAGAGAGATATTGTCGTCGCCGCCATCCTGCTCGGCCGGCCCGCTTATCCCGCGACTTTGCGAAGCAAATCGACGAGGCGAGGCGACCGAGCGCGCGTAATATTCCGTCCGCCTATTTATAGCCCTTCCGTCCCCTGCATAATTCATACGAGTTCGCGTCAATTCGCGCGTGCCGGGCCCTTCGCGTAGCCTAAATTGAGTTTAATTCGTTTCCCCCTCCCATTTTTTTCTTTCGCGCTCGCGTTTTCTTTTTTTCCTCTCTCTTTCTCTCTCTCTCTCTCTCTCTCTCTCGAAGAAAGAGAGAGAGAGAGAGAGAGAGAAGTAAAAAGGTGAGAAAACAAGGTACGGCTTGAAAACTTTGCGCACCTAATATTCTCGAGATAAGGTAACGACGTCACCGACGTCGATATCAGCGTAAATGACCGCGGCGCGCAAACCGTCACATACTGCACAGACCGGTGCGCCGCGTGCCCCCCGGGTGTGTGTAACACGTATACCGTACACGGCGTACTTTTCCGACACGCGCCCGTAGAAAATACCGCAGCGGCGGGTTCGGGCGCGCACTTTCACTTCGCCCGGACGTCGGCTTCAATCGGAGTCACGCGAGATTCGTGCATTTGATTTCGTTGTACGATTACCTAACCCCCCCTCCCCCCACCCCTCCTCCGTTAGGCGCCTCGGTGTCTTCCACGACGATCGATTGACGTGTATATCCATGGAAAACGCACGCTTCCTCACGAGCGGGGAGAAAGGGTGCGGGTCAAAGGGCGACGGTCTCTCCTGATGGTTTAAAAACGTCCGGTATAGACATGGGTGTTTCCCCGATTAACGGCGCTTCTCTTTAAACGATGTACGTCGTATATATGTATATACGTGTTTGGGACTGGAAATAGTTAACTAGTCTGGAAATAATTAACTAGTCGGCTGTTAAAATCCGCTGGAGAACAGCCTTTGTATTTCGGTCGACGTGCAGGGAGATCGGATTCGCCAACTCGAGTTTTTCTTCCTCCTCCACGTATACGGATCGTCGTGTACGATCGGAGACACCCTGTATACCGTGCGTGTCTCCGCGCCGCCGCGGGCTTTGTGCGGCTTTGTGTGTGACCCTGGGGTGCGTTGCATGTCGCCGTCCGGTCCGGTCCGCCCGTTCAATTGCCTCTTGCCAAGAATGGAGAAAATTATTCCCTTCAATTCGACGCAATTTAGAGGAATTAAGCGATCGCGAGCCGCGAGAGCCGCACTTCTTCGGCTCCGTAACTCCGGAACCTTCTCCTTGTCCTTGGTATCCGCGTCCTCCCTCCCTCCCTCCCTCCCTCCCCCCCTCCTTCCCTTTTCCCTCCTTTTTTGAGGGGACCTCTCAATAAGAGCGAATCGTCGAATCATGGTTACTCTGGTTCCCACGAGATCCTCAGGTAAAAATCGCGCCGGCTGCGCCGAGACAACACAGAGGGCCCGCATTACTCCGCGGGCAAACATTTTCAGTTCAGTTCCGTTGTAAAACTATATAGCCTGGTTTATCGCGCTTCGATATTATATTTGACCGGCTTCCTGTGTACACGGCCGAATATATCTCCGAGAGCTATTATCGTGAAATTAAATTAGCAAATTCCAAATCGATTAATGGCCGCGCTCATATTGTTCGCCCCATCGTTACACGTAATCGATCGCTTTTCTTAATTATCGCCCGTCGCTACATTATACGCTAATTATCCGCGCGGCGGATATTATTAGCGCGCGCTATAGTTGGGCTATACTGCGAAAGGAGGTAATGACGGTATACGCAGAAATTTCTGACGGCGGCCGGAACGGACCGTTTTTCTCCCGGCGCGCGATCTCGTAGCCTCGTTGCAGCTGATCCGGGCTCCGGCGCGGCCGGAAGGAGCGGAAACGACCCTAAGTACGACAAATTGTGAAAGTAATGGACGGTAATACTGTGTCTTACAAGGTGAATGAAAGCCGTCCCTCGCGCCTCGCGTTGGCGTGCGATCGGCTCTAAATCACGCGCGTTATCTACAGTTAACTGCGACGACAGCGCGACGCGTCGCGACCAGAATTTCATTACGCCACATCAGGCTCCGCAACTGTCGCCGTCGCCGTCGCCGTCGCCGTCACCGCTGCCGCTGACGCCGCCGCCGCCGCCGCAGCCGCTGTTGTTTTATCTTTGTGGGACGGAATTTGTTTTCGTCCGCAGTTGCGTCCGCGCTTTATTACGTTTAACTGTCGCATTTGCGCTCAACGAGTTTGTATTAGCGACTGATAGAACGATGGGTGGTCGCGACGAATGGTTCAAAAGCTCGCCTCATCGATCGCTCGACAAGCTTATTATGTATGGCGCGAAATATCGCTGTGCACCAGCATGAAAATTTCACGTAGAAGCTCTATTTAAAATTGTCGATGTATACGTAACAGAAGCTGTCACATATTTCATATACGTACACATGTATACATACATATATATATATTTCATATATAATATAAAGCTTTATATAATTTTTTTGATTCTGGCCCCCATCATTATTTTTCCTGAAATTTCCAAGTTCCACCGGAAGGATTATGTACACGCGATCTGCATACTACAATTATACGTTGGACTGCGCGGACTACTGAAACCATATGTTGAAACGCGACGAGCCGAGGAAGGAGTTCCGCGTAGCTTTATCGCTCAGCGTTTTACTGCAGAGGCTCGGTACATTAATCGCGACGACGCGACACCCTCGTTCTCGGGTGCGCGCCCGGGGGCACCTCCTCACGACCTCGGATAGTTTTTACGACCATTTAAAATTGTTAATTTTAGAAACGGCAAATTTTTCCGCCACGCCCCGCGATCGCGCGTTATACATTGCATACTCCGCGGTAGACAAGTCCGCGAGTACTCCGCGCACGTCGGCGGACGGGATTTAATAGAATCGGCTTAATCCAATGCGGGACGTTCGCGGATTGGCGTTCGCGGACGCCCGTACCTGTCAATAAGCCGCGGAATAGAATCATTGTGCTGTACTTCGACTCGTTTCGCTTCGATTCGTCCTTCGGACGTGGGGAGCGCGGAACACGGCGGGCGTCCACACGCGCGTTATCCGACGCAGCCCCGGCAAATGATGCGTAAGTCGCGCGTGTTCCCACGTATTATTATTACGTTCCCTCCCCGTCCCTCCCGTCCCTCCCCACGTCCCGTCCGTCACGTTATTGGACACGCGGATAAATGCGCGCTTTTCGATCGCAGCCGCGATTTATTGCGTACCGATACATTAGGTATAATCCCCGTGTAAACTTGTTACTCGCGTCTGCGACTTATATACGCGAGCGTTTGCACGCATTTTGACGTTTCGTTCGGTCGCCGGTTTGCCGTTGCGTTTCGGATCTCCGTCACACGTCGCGGCGAGTCACGGTGATTTTAATCGCGCATCGTCGGCGAGAGTGAAATTCACGAAAAGGGACAATGCGCGGTCACACACGGTGCGTCCAGTCTTCGCGAATCATGAATCATGACGGAATTCTGTTCCCTCAATGTGGTGTATCGTTCACGACCGCAAACTTCCTTCGTTATATATGTTATCGGTAAAACGCGCGCTATCGTATACAGGCAGTACAGGCACCAGCTGCAATGCAATGGTTCTATATAGTACAGTAAATCCAGGGAGGCAGAAACTATACCTCTTCGCACGCCGCGTATGATTCATTCTCCTCGTCCGTCAACAGAAATATCGGCCGGCTTGCCTTCTGCTTTCTTTTTCTTATTTTATTTTGATGCATGCAGCGTGACAACGCGTATACCTACACGCGCGTATACACACGTTCACGTGCGGCGGAGAGAGGAAGGAGCGTTTAACGAGATAGAAAAAACCGATATGTGTACGCGATAAGCATCCGCGTGGGCAGTTTTCTGATACGTTCGTCAACCTTGGACGAGATTTCACCGAGTACACGGTGATTCATCACGCGGTGTGCTCCAGGAAATTACGTGTATCGGCGTAAATTGATAACAATTTACAACATATCTCTCGCGAGAGGCGCCGTGTACAATTCATCGGTGCAACTCATTGAAAACGAAGTACTTTCACTCTCAAGCTGATCACGTTGCGACAGCCGCGACTTTACTCGCAATGAATAAATAAAACGACCGAACGGAATAAATGTGTGTATTATAATATATATATATATATATATATATATTATAATGTAAAATGGTCCCTCTGTTATGTTTTTCAAATTAGATTAGATTTTTCCCCCATTTTATCTCATCGTTTTTCTAAACGCTCGACAATTCTCCTTGTTACCGTTTTGCCAGGCAATTTAGATCTTCTGGTCTTGCACCGCAATCGTGTGCAAGACCGCGAGATGATACGTCGACACGCAAATGGCCGTTTATCCGACGATTTCAGCGAAATCCGTCGGCGATTCCCGCCGAAATACCGTCGAACTTTTTGTCGGTGCAGGGCGCCGATGGTAAATATTTCCCGATGCCGATGAGTAACGTCGCCGCGACGACCGTCGCGGTCGCGTTGCGTGCGACGCCAGGCTTCGGTCTAGGCGTCGCGGCGCCTTCGTACCCTCCCTGTCAGTCGGAGGCCGTTAGCCACCGGCGTATAGGTAACTATATGTACGTTTTACGTGAGGAGCCGCGTATACGAAGGATTCCTCGTCGTTGTTATATGCGGTTTCTATTTCAGCCCTCTTCAATGCTTCAAGCGCAAATACGCGCGCGTACGGTATTCCTACGCGATATAAACGCATAGGATTTTACGATCTAACCCACTCTCGGGACTGCTCTCGTTCCCGCTGAAAATGAGAGCACGCACGTTCGTCCCACGGGACTGAAATCGGAACGAAATCCTAGACTGTACGAGATAGCGACGTCGAGATAATAATTTTCAAAGAATAGCATCGATCGTCGCGTCACGTTAATGGTAGCAAATCACAGATGCTGAGATATAGAACAAATTAAAATTGTTAGTTAAAATCTTCTCTCAAAATTTTCTGGAGTAAATTTTCACTCTTTTGGAGTGAATCTTGAGTGGCGCTAGTTTCACTCTTTTGGAGTGAGATTCGACCCAGAAAATTTAGAGAGTTCGATGATTTATCCTGGATATTCATGATTCGTGAAGTAAGATTTTTTTAATTGCATCTAAACTATATATATATATATATATATATATATATATATATATTAGTCGCAATATTTAAATTTAACAAAATTTCGTCTGTTTCTTCCAGCGGATTAAACTTCCAGGATTTGATGGCCAGGCAGGGCGCGATCGACTCGCCCCCGAAGACCCCGTTCATCATGGGCTCGGAGTGCGCGGGTGACATTGAGCAAGTCGGCGAGGGGGTCGAGAATTTCAAAGTGAGTACAACCACGAAACTTTTAATGAATCTGATTACGAGTGCGCAAACTTAAATTGTAAACAAGTTTGCTTCTTTAAGTTCTATGTGTATAGTTCGGAATTTCATTACAAGGTAAAAATAAAACGCGAGGGCTGTGTATCGCTCACTTCCTCTATTCTCCGCGGGCCTCGACGAAGATTAATGGCCGCGTCGTAAATAGCGAACCGAATGTTATTGGTAATATCGAAATGCGCGCGAGCGGAAATAGAGATTTGCTTGCGTTCGGAAACTCTGCCTGCAGACGGAAGTACGTGTATAACTGAATTACAAGGCTCTTCCCTTTATATCATATAGCGAAGTAAAATCACATCCGTGGATTCAGTCGGGGACTGGAGGCTCGAGGCCGTAATGTCTAGCTATAAGTAACGCGCTAATTCGATTCGCAGTCGCACAACGCAGCCTTTTGCGTATTCAAAATAGTAGTCCTGTATCGATTTTCAGCATTGACGTCACGTTTCGATTCAACGTTGAAATTATTTTGAAAGCTCTCGAAATTCCATTCCCTCGGTCGGGCCGCGGACGCCGTAAATATAAAACGAGAGGCTACTTTCCCCTCGCGGTCGTCCGACTTATTAAACGTCATTACGTCAGGGGAAAAAAAAGAACGCACAAGTATCGCCATATCCCCGACGTGATAAAGCGCCAGGAGGCTATACTAATGGTCGCTTCGTAAATAACGTCGAATATCACCCAAGGTGGCATACTTTCGTTATCGTTATTTAACGTTATTCGCGCGTTACGGGGAGAATCCAGCTGGTTTCGAGCCCGTCGAAATTTCTTCGCGGCGCGTTTTTTTCACCGGCTGGCGCCGCCGCCGTTTGGAGAAACTTGCGCGCTCAGGGTGGTCTATTTTCGCGACTCGCGAAAGTCTTTTCGGGGTCAGAAGGCGAGCGAGCTTCTCGGAGAGCGCGTAGCGAGTCAGATATCCGGTCGACGTCGTGTAGAACTGGGCCTGCCTTGCCTCGTTAGACAGAGAGAAAAATAGAGGGCGGGGAAAAGAGGGGCGCGTTCCTTTCGAGGGCGTATATACGGGTCGGAAGTAATGTCAGCCCGCTCCTGCCTCGCCCTGCCTATCAAGATGCTTTACAGCGGAAGGCCTAATTCGATAAGACGAGGAGACTCGCCCCCGTCGTTTAAAAGGGCGCAAAGTGTAAAATCGTTGAACTTTTCTTATCCGGTGAATATGCGAGGAGCGACATTTTACACGCGACGTAATCCTGAAAATATCGTATATCTCTTGGAAATATGGATATTGACGAGTCGATCTTTAAGAAACTTTATTCTTACTCTTTCTCGATCTTCGGGATGCGAATACCTCAGGTATTACAAGGCTGCGATATGACGAATGCTCTACATTTTGACACGCATGTGACGGTTTTTTCTTTTTTTTTTTTTTCTTTTCTAACAGGTGGGCGATAGGGTGGTCGCGCTTCCCGATCACAAAGCGTGGGCGGAGCTGGTCGCCGTGCCGGCGACATCCGTTTTCGCGCTACCGCCCGGGATGAGCTACCTCGACGCGGCCGCCATCACCATGAATTACACCGTAGCTTACATTCTGCTCTTCGAGCTGGCCCATCTCACGCCCGGCAAGAGCCTACTGCTTCACAGCGCCGGCGGCGGTGTGGTAAGTCGACAGAAGGATTCTTCTTCTATATATTTGTATTTCTCCGTCGAGGAGAGCAGCGCAGTATCGTTCCTCCTCCCTCCTTCCTGAAAAAGAAGGGAAGGAACAGATGATGAATTGGACTTTTTAATTACACCCCCCTTGCTCACGCTCGCGTATCCTTTATCGCGACTTGAAGGACTCGACGTGCCGGCGATACACTCACGAATGTAATTGTTATGTTTGATTATACGCGATACGGTGTCTCTCTCTCTCTCTCTCTCTCTCTCTTTTATTTTTATTAATTGCTTCTCTTTCTTCTTCTCGTTGTAAATACCTCGGTGCATTTCAATATTAAAGATAGCGTCGTTATATTCGATCGTGCAGCGCGCAATATTGGTATTGGATTTTTAAATATTCCCTCTACTACCGTTAATCATTATCATAAATGATTCCACTCGTTTTCGATATGCCGAGAGATTTTATAATTATCACGTTCAAACGCATGATGGCTCGAGCATTTTAACAACATACGATATGTAAAAGCTATTCCTTTACCCTTGGTACTGAATGCGCGATGTTATTATCTTCACGTGTATATGAATTAATATTCTATTGTGCGCGCGCGATTGTATTAAATTTCATGGCACAACGCTCGGCACGATAATGATTTTGAATTTTGCAGCGGTACTTACCTCGCGTTAGAGCGGCGGAACGTCGGGTAGACGGGATAGAAAGCGTCTTTAGCGCGTTGCAAAAAGAATGCTCTGCCGCCGACAATAACCCGCGGCACTGCGAAGGGGCGCTTTCGCGAGTTTAGACAGCTTTATCGTGGTATCACGTGTATAAGCGAGTTAATGTCTCGCGCGTAAAGATGTTCCGCTCGTAAACGCTCGAGAACAGCCAGGCGTGCGTCTTCGAGACGTGTATACGTTACTCGGAGCACAGTACAAATCCGATAAGTAGCGGCGTTACGACCGCGGCATCTAAATATCTGAAGAAGCGCGCGTCATTAACATTATTGCTTATACATTGCTAGGAATCGTTTTACGAGAAGCGGCCATGTGGCTGCGCGCCTGAGACGTGGCGTTCTCACGACGATTTTTCCTTAAATTCATTACGCTACGCTTTAAGCACGAAGATAACGGGATATTCGACGGGCGGACGTCGATTTATCGTAAGGGATTGCCGAAGAGTAGTACCTAAACAAGATTTTATACGATAAATATTTGCGCGCTCCTTCCTCTGTCGAGGATACCGAAATAAAATCGCCTCCCTCTCCCCCTCTCCGCCCTCTCGTGGGATCTCCCCACGAGTTACCGAAATAAAATTTGCCGAGCTTCGTTTACTCACCCGCGGAGATCAGTTTAAATCCTATACGCCCACGACTTGAAAACGTCGAACACCTCGCGCCGGGGTGCGAATAAAATGCAAAATTTCATGTGAGAGCGACGGTAAGTTGGACGGTAGTCGCTCGCACGACGAGCCGACGACGACGACGGCGGCGGCGACGACGGAGGGGTTCGGGAAGGTTAAAGTACCAAGGGGTATTTCCGGGTTCCTTGGCCATGAGGGGGTGGGTTTCTCTCCTTCCCTCCCTCTCTTCTCGTCTCAGCGACGAGAAGGAGAAACAGAAGAAGGAGATAAGAAGAAGAAGAAGAAGAAGATAGAACCGTCGGGATCAATACGGCTCAACAGGTTACACCCGAAGCCAACGGCAAGCCACCCCCGCCAACCGCGCCAGCCGTTCCCCCCGACGGTTGAGACGAAAGGCGAAATCTACCGGGGAATGCCGGTGCGCGAATCGCACGGGGTGTGAGGGTTGCCAGGCAACCTTTCGCTCTCTCATCGACCACCGTCATGGACCGCACCCGTCTGAGACCATACCACCGCCGTCGCCACCGCCGCTACCATCACCATCACCGGCACGTTACTACCACGTGGCGCGGCTTTAAGCTGCTTTCACACCGGCACAACGTGCCACGTGTACCCCGCCCGGCGACCTGATCGTTCCCTTTCCTCTTCCCCCTTTCCCTCCTGCGGTTAACGATGTTTTATAGAAGGGTTTAATTACAGTCGACTTCCGTGGTCATCGATACTCTCTGCTTCCAATTGCTTTATGAAAATTTCTCAAACGAGAAATATATTTCCTTATTAAGATCAACCTTGTACGTCGCTCGGGAATTCAGCTAACGATTTTGGGATGTTATACGGAATAAAAGATGGATGTGGTTGAGACGTGAGGAGCTTTCCCTTTCGTTTTTTTCAGTTCCAACGGTTGAAGGGGATAAAGAAATCAATTAAACGACAATTAAGGTCGTTCCTGAAATCGATCCGACCGTTCGCTTGTGCTAAAAATAGCCATCGAGTGGCGATCCATCAGCTATATTCGCGTGAAACGAGCGCATGGTAAACTCGGTTCTCTTGTTGACATTTTCACACTCGCGCAGCGTGCTCGACGCGTCTCTGTCTCGACCGAGGGATACATGAAAGCCCTACCGAGTACCGGGGCGGTGTGCCCCCTCCCCCCTTCCTTTCCCCTCAGACGTTGTTCACGGCGGAAGAGATATGACGCGATCCGTCTGAAAGACTCACGAGGGAAAGTCCTCCGACGTGATCAGAAAGTGGTATATTTTTCACACGGAGTGCGGCCTCTCCCCGCCGAGCTTTTCCAGCACGTACGTGACCAGCTTCTCTCTCGCGGCTAATACGCGGGAAATCGCGGCGCGGGAGTGCCCGCTTTTCGCGCGGCGCGCGTTTCTCTCGCGGTCGTGTGGAATCCATTGTCGTTGTTGAGCATGAATTATCGCTCCTACGTACACGCGGCTCTCATCCTCCTCCGATGCCTGAACGAACGAAAGAACGAGGGAGCGAGAGGAAGGGGGAGGGAGGGAGGGAGGGAGGGAGAGAGAATGGCACGAACGAGGAGCGATGGGCGACATTGTTCTTCGAGTCTGCGGATCGGTTAATATTAATTAAGTCATTGTCTCTACGCGCGAGAAGAAGGCTTCCGCTCTCGTGAGGCGTCGCCGCCGATGATGAAGACGTAACTTTACTATAAATTATTTCACGGAGACATCTCGCGTGCATGTAACGTCCCATGTACATTTTATAATAATTTTTAGAGGGAGAGAGATTAGCAAATACGACAATGATAAAATGACGGAGATTCTTGAAAATGCACTATAATTATTGAAAAGCCAAAATGTTTTTTTCACGATTATTTAGAAATTCTAGATGATCCGTTCTTGTCTTTGCCTCTTTCGCTCTCCTCTCTCTCTCTCTCTCTCTCTCTCTCTCTCTCTCTCTCTCTCGCTCCCCCTTTCTGCTCGTCTCTTTTTTTCTCATTTATACTCTTCTTCGAGCCCGGGGCGCTCCGGCTCGGCATCGGCTCGGTCGCCGGGTATCGAATTCTCGACAAGGGGCGGAGAGAAATGGAAAGCAGCGAGCGCGATTCTCGGAAATAATGTATGCCGCTTCTGTTGAAAATCTCGAGCGGCTGTGCACGCGGCCAGCGTTCTCTCTTTCTTTTTTTTTTCTCCTCTCTTAATCCCGTCTCATCCTTTCTCAAGGCGCAGCGAGTTACGAGTAGCGGCCCGACGCCGCCCGTCCAATTCGGCGCGTAACTGGATTTTCTCGGCGAAAAAAAAGTAGCGTGCAAAAGGGATTGCACTAGGGGGAACGAGGTGGCGATGAAGTATATGTTTTCGCGATTATTTTTTAGTGAAGCGCGCGTCGAAAAGAGAACAAGAAAAAAAGTGAGAACTCGTCTGTACTGTTTCTTTATACTCTTCAACTGACTCTCGCTGTTAAATTGATTTCGATGAGAAATATTATTTTCCATCTGTGACTTAGGGTCAAGCGGTGGTGCAGCTCGCGAAAACCGTGAAGGACGTAACCATCTTCGGCGTGTGCAGCAAATCCAAGCACGAGGCCCTAAAAAATGCCGGGATTATCGACCATCTTCTGGAACGCGGCGCGGACTACAGCAATGAAGTCAGAAAGTATGTAGACGATGTCGCGCGTAATTAACATATATTTTCTGTTTTCTCGTCAAGAATTCGAGATTAATATCAAGAAGCCTAGAGAGAATTCTCTACATTTTTCATATGTGTCTCTACTTTTTTTAGAATCTCACCGGAAGGCGTGGACATCGTCTTAGACTGTCTATGCGGCGAAGAATGTAACAAGGGCTACGCCCTCTTGAAGCCAATGGGCAAGTACATTCTTTATGGATCCAGCAACGTCGTCACCGGAGAAACTAAGAGCTTCTTTTCCGCAGCACGATCAGTACGTAACGCAGCATTATGGATTAATTCAATTTTTAATTTATATCCCAATTGATCGGACAAAAGCATTTTGTATCTCATAAGATATCTTTTTAATGCTGTAGACAAGATTTTGTAAGCTTTGATATTTTTTTCTCAAACATAATATAATATTATATAACATTGTTCTATTATTTGAAGATATTCTATGAAGTATAAATTCTCCCCTTTGCATTATATATTTCTGTCTTTACGCAATGTTTTATTATTTGTTGCTTCAGTGGTGGCAAGTCGATAAAGTTTCGCCCATAAAGCTGTTCGACGAAAACAAGACATTGGCCGGCTTGAATCTACGCCACTTGATGCACCAGCACGGTAGTCACGCGTTTGTTCGACGGGCGGTGAATCAAGTGTACACACTGTGGAGCGAGGGCAAAATCAAGCCAACGGTCGATTCAACATGGGCGCTGGAGGATGTGCCCGAGGCCATGCAAAAAATGCACGATCGCAAGAACATCGGTAAGATCGTGCTGGATCCGAGTCTGGAGCCGAAGCCCAAACCAGCTACGCCGGCTAAGGGCAAAGCGAAAGACAAGAAGGCCGCGAATCAGGAGGAGAAAAAGGCGTCTAGCGTAGAGTCGGAGGAAGGGGAGAAGAAGAAGGAGCCCGAGTTGACAAACGGTACCTCAGAAGACAAATCTGATAGCGGTAAGAAAACCGAGCGTGGCAAATTTATAAGCGCAATCGCAGTAATATTACGTTTATTTCCGTACGAGCCTCTCGAGAACCGAATGTCTTAAAGACCCCCGCTCGCATCTTTCCTGTTTCAGATTCGAAAGAGAAGGAATCTAGCTGAATTAGCGGTAGTAACTAATCCTATAAGAACAAAGAAATGATACCCGCAAACATCAAGAATTCCCAGGAAAAATACTATTGCTGAGAGATCCATCGCTGTTATCCGAGAGAACGATAAATCTGACTTGAGAAATCCACGAATGGTATCGCGTAGAATTTACATGCAGATGATGAGAGAACTGTGTAATTCATATCGTATGATCTAATAATATAATAGGGGGAAAGGTAATCTCTCTCCTTCAAGTTGTTACTTGTGGAATTCAATTTCGCGAGTAACTGATCGCTTGCACTGTAAGCTATACACTGCTTTCCTTTTACGTCGAAACGTATGTCCCTCCCTTTGTCATCTGCATGTACCTATTCTACTTACATTTTTGCGCCGAGATTAAGCGTTCATGGCGAGTTACGAGAGAAGGAGTATCAACCGGCATGAGGACGAGAGAATCAACCAAATAGAAGTAACAATCTTGATGCGGTCCACAGTAGTTTACAGAATATAAGAACGTTATGTTTATTTTTTCACACCGACCAAATGGTTAATTTTGCGAGGAGTTAAGTAAACAACTGTTGGATACCAGATAGTTATTAGGCGACTCTTTTTTTTTATTACCGTTATTGTCATCTCATTTTAGGAAATGGTAACAAACCTTTCCGTACTTATCATGAAGACGACGTAACAGAAACGCTGAGCAGATTAATAATTGTGAGTTGTCCAACAGCTATCTACTTGGCTCTATCTATTTGTATCGAAGTACTATTCGCTGCTATTATGATATATATATATACTAACAATCTCTTACATTAATATAATATTACCTCTATTTGTAATTTAATGGGATAAAATAACATATTGCGCTAGAGAGTTTCCGTGGAGAAGAGCTAAACGCGGGGCTGCATTACTTTCGTATGTAAATTTTATGTATTAGAAGATGTTTTTACGCCACCTTATTATTCATCGTGATGCTTTTGTCACGGTGAAATATCCTTTTAAATTTTAATGATATAGTCATGAAAGTCAAGAGTAATATTTAGCATTACATATATGGGGCATTTCGCTGGAATTTAGACACTCTTTTTTCATACTCTTTCATACTTTGTAGTTCCTTATGTATAATTAATTGTAGACTTGAAGATTTCCCTATTGAAAAAATTGAAAGGTAAAAAAAAAGATTACAAAGTGTCTAAATGTAACTGCCTGAAAGCTCATTGCAGTCGGTATTTTTCTATAATCGGGATTCTATCTCTTTCTTCAAATCACTGATATGTACTGATCTCTCTGCAACGATATATCAACGAGATACTTACAAGACATTTCGATTAAGTTTTTGGAAATCCGACGCAATGCAAATTTAACGATAAATTCGTTGAGGTTTACCATACGCTAAAAAGTTTGGATAATATCGGTCGATATAATATCCAATCTCTGAATATAACTGATATATAACATGAATTAATTAAGCGAAAAAAAATGTAATTAGACTGACTTATTGTGGCTTGAAATTGTAAAAGCCTGATAGAGACATTGCTCGGCACAGAAGTGCTTTCAGAATTATCTTAGCGAATGTTGGCGTACTCTTATTTCTGCGTGAAAGAGAGACTTTCAAATCAGTTTCAACGAGAGGAACACCGAGCGTACGTGCTCGTACAATACGCATGTCTCGTCGTTTTTTATTCAGATTATACGAATTGATAATGTATTTTAAAGACTCCGAGTAACTTTTTATCGTTTAAATGAAATTTTATAAACATTTTAATGACGTTGCATCAACATGTGTACATGAAGAGTAATTTAATGAATTAGCATCGTAGAGTATATCGCTCTTTTTTTTTTGTACGAGAAGGAACGACAGTCTAAAGTACGCAAAGGCCTCATTTTTTTAATTATCGCATACATTTTATTGTCGCGTGAATGCAGTTGTGAACGCCGAACGCGTGACTGCAGTTCGACAGAGTTGTGTTAAAATCCGCATTGCGGATTTTTTTTTTCCCCTCGACTTTCGAGCCTTCGAGTTGTTTTTCGACCGGCCGTGATATATTATGCGATGTATCGTAGGCCGTTCTGCGCGAATAAACAGTGAAAAGGACGCGTTACTAACGGTGATCTGTTGAACGAGAAGGTTTCGTAGTAATATAAACGAAAGATTAAGGATCCTCGTGAGTCTCGAGGAGGTAAAGCGAAAGGAAGGAGGTGGAGGAGGAAGACAAAAAAAAAAGAAAAAGATCTCGAGGGCGTGTCCTCGACGGAACGCGGCTCGGTGGAGGAGCTGGCCGAATGCAGAACAAAGTGTGCATATCTCTCCGGAACGTTGGAACAATTTTGATGTAGCCGATTTCGTTAGGATTTGATACTAGCTCTGTATACCGATATCTATATTATACAAATCACTATGCGAGATGAAAAAAAGAAACGAGTCACGCGGACGAGGGGGAAGGTATGTGTCGGACGATATCCCGCGCGCCTGTCCTCGAGAGGCGATCTCGGGCTGAGGCGCGCGTAAGCGCCAAGAATTATAACTGCCGTATCGAATCTCTCGGTCCAAAGGTTATACATAAATACTAATCCCTTGCTCGTCGAGAAAAAAAAACGTATCAGTCTGAAAAAGAAAAAGACAAAAAAAGTATGGAAAAAAAACTGCGAAAAAAACATGGTAAATGTGGCTGCATATTTTGAGACATCTTTTAAACACGTAAACGATAACACACGATAATCCCACACGAGGCGAAAACTCGAGTACACGAGTACACGCTCACACACGGAAATACGAACGACACCACACATGATACTGTATATTTTATTGTAAGGCTTTAAATGTTTCATCAAATAACTCTATTATATTATAATATATCTATATATTTGTATCGATCGTTTCCTCCTGCCCTGATTACTCTTTTTTTTTTTCTTTCTTTACTTGGGTCCGAACGTCAGGATAAGAGTCCGGGATTTGTGCGAGCTAGATGTTACACGTGGGATCGGATGCGTGGGCTTTGAATTTAAAGCGTAGATCGATTGGCGCGAGGAAATGTCATTTCGGGATAGTCAGTAACATTAATCAAACGGCCAAATCTTTTACGTACAACTGCCATAAAAAAAATTGCGTTTCCAGAGACGTTTTGCGCTTCTCTTGATTGATGGGCGACCACGTGAATATATTTCATTCAATATTTTCCGTAGAGCGAGTAGTATATGGCTAGTGTATTCTCAGTTACGTCTCCTCAGATGAAAGACGAGATATTTCAAATATATACTGTGTGATTAACTGCCTTTGACGAAGACCGAGCTCATTATGTTGATTTATATCGATCATTAGTGTATTTGATCGCCGTAACTCTGGAAACTGCTTAAAGCGAATCTAGAAGCGGATGAAGAATCATGTGCTATCCTCCCTTTGATATCATAGCGCGTCTTGTAACTGCGAAACGTTACTTCGAAAGTGTGTTTCAATTAGGAGCGTAAAATTTACATAAGAACATTATGTTGCGGGAATGTTTTTATCAATCGAATTTCTAGATATTTTATAAAATTATATATTTAATGTGTTACACTTTTGTGATGCACATTCATATTAATATTGTCCGACTGGGTCTTTTATAGTAAATTTTATGAGTCGAATGAATTCGAGGTCTTTTAAACAGCGAGACAATTTAAACTCGTAAATTGTCGTTCTCTGAAACACGTTCGATAGTTTTAAGAATTGAATATCGTGATTGTTTGCGCACGAATCAAGCGATATAATCCCGCTCATTAATGCCGAAGCCAACTGTGTAAACATTATAAATCATCGTCAAGAAGGGAAGTTATTCGCAGTTGCTGCAAAGAAAAGGGGATACGCAGCGGGAATCAGTTTTAAAGCTTCAGCGCTCGATTTTCTGCCGTTGGAAAGGGCAGTTTCACTCTCGTCTCAAGGCTACGACCATTCCGTTTGGCGCGATAGAAAGCTAGAAAGAGGAAAGGAAGTTGAGAATGTTGTACGTCTTATTAGTTATGCGAAACCGTGTCGTTGGGAGAGCAGGACCTACAATTTCGCGAACGTGATACATTATGATTGTGTAAAATTGTAAAATTTGCCGAGGGGTCCGGGCGAAAGCGACGCGCTTTTTCCGGCTGTGAGACCCTCGGGTCGCGACCAGCCTCGCCGAGGCCGCCTCACGAAGGAAGGAAAAGGATACCTTCGCCCGCTCCCCGTCAAGCTTGATATATAGATTGTATTTTTGGCTTATTACTGTAAGACTGACTATGTTGCTATATTAAAGATTGCTTCAAAAACAGGCCGATGGAGTTTCCATTCATTCTCCCTTCTTCCTACATCCTAATAATTCTGTAATTTTTTAAATATGAATTAACTTTATCTCATAACGAATTGAATGATCGCGGAATACCTCGTATTCTTTCATTCACGATTTTCAATTCTTTATAAATCAACCTTTTACAAATGAAGGTATAAGTACAATATGTATGCGGGATGAGGATCGGTATCGAATTTAGGATCTGCCGATTACGAATCGACCACTTTCACACAAGACACACGCCCTATCTCGCTTAAATAAAACTAATTAACTGATTAAAAAATGGAAAAATACATGAACATGATACATGAATACATACATATTTTTTATTGTTCATTCGTATAAAGGTTATAAAACTTAAAAATATATATATTCAACGTGGTGTGTTAAATGTAAATATTGTTTCATTAATATCTGAAAAAGCATTTATTGCGCGATATATCGTGCAAAAATTTTCCTCGCAATTTCAACGAATCATTTTTCTTTATATATAATATATTTGTATTTTTTTATATCGCGAAGCAGACTTCTTATGGACGGTATTTTGAGGTGTTACGCGGACACGGATGCGCTTTAAGGGGTCGTTTGTTAGAGTCAGTGTATTACATCGCATTACATGTAATAAATAATTTCTGCAAATGGATAAAAATTTATCGCGACAGATGTTTTAAATTCAAGGAAGACCCTTATAGCGCATAGGTGTGACGCGTAACTAATTACACTAACTAAAACCTAAACTTTAATATATATATATATTTATCTTGTAATATACATATTTATTATGCGCTATGTTATTAAAATAGATCTTTGATGTTTGTCTCAAAACAGAATACATATTTATACACGTACTTGTATAACTCTCGAGGCACTAATTATCAAGGGACGGCATAAAAATCACTTCATCCACGCAAGTATGTATATATAAACAGGACGGTATCATTGTCATTTACCCGATTTTGTGTGTGAATCGAGTTAAAATGCATCTGTCACCCCTATCCTACTATTTACACTATTTTGCCGATCACGTCTTGAATATCTCTTTGATTGGACTGTTTTTTTTTTCTTATATTCAAGGACTGAAGCAGAAAATTAAAATAGAAACTAATCTCTAAAACGGGGAATATTAACGAGTACTACGAAGGCACAATCTGCGAATGACAATTTCACGAAATAAAACAATTTTACGAAATATTAAGAAAGAATGACCTCTAAACTGCGAAAACTATGAACAGCAAAAAAATACAGAAAAAAGCAATAGATACGATAGCTTATTAAAAATTTGAAACTAACATATTCTTCTCGGTATACTCTTTTAATCACTATGAACACTTTTGTCGTAAATCTTTTGGTAAAAATAGAGTAGCTAACGAAAATCGCCGGCCGCAACTATTACTTGATTTGTACTTCGGATTAGGGGTCGGTAAAATAACTGATACAACTTATTTAAAATGAAAAATATAAAATAGATTTCAAAAACATATTTAAAATATTTAATAAAAAATTGATCAGAAGCTATTTAAAATAATAAATACTAAATAACTCTTATGCTTTTTTTAATTAAAAGTATATATTTTAAATAATGTTATTTTAAATACGACCGACCCCTGCTTCAAATGCTTTGCCTCCAAAAGTACGATGCCCTAACCGTGTAAAAAAAAAAAAAAACAAATTTCATGTATTCTAAAATTTAAAAACAGGACGGATAATATTTATAGATAATAATCATAACACAATAAAATAAAAATATAGACATAATATAAACTGCACGAAGTTATATAAAATATGTTAATACTTTCAGAAATAATTACTTTTGATCGTGCAATCTCATGATATCAGTTTTTTTACGTTTCGTATAACTCAGAAGTATAAATAATACTAGACATTCTATAGCTATATTATATAGGCCTTCGAGTAAGCAATAAAATATTAATTGTTCCTATTTCATTCTTGACAAAATGTAATCGTACAAAAATTATAAAGTCGTTTAAAAATACGAAAATATATAAAAATAAGTATACGAAAAAATCGTGAGATTTTTATAAAAATACGAAACATCCTGTGCCACACATTGCGTAGCAAAAAAGATCTTTAACGTGAGTATCGCATTTATTTTTAGAATCAAAGTTGTTTATGTAATTCTAGGTACGTCATATATTTAAAGATCCTAAAATCCTGGAATTTGTAATAAACATGTCGTTCTGATTCTCAATCAAAAAGGCACGAAAACAACTGATTGGATAGTACTATTTATATGTGTACATTAGTATCTTCAGATAGAAGAATACAGCCCAGAGAATTCATTGCTATTACCAACTGACGATTGTTTCTAAGGAGCTTTCTAAGGAGCTAAAGAAAATTGTCGCTGCCATGTAAGCAGCTTTGAACAAATTAAAAGAGGAAGAAAGATTATTTAAATCGGCTCTTCAGACACTTATTGTTAGTAATGAGATTCGTAAAAACATGTACTACGTTCTGATGATCGTATCGTTCCATATTTGTGCTCCGTTAGGCAAAGACAAATCATGGCAATAGAAACGGATGAGGATCGAATGTTTTTTACCTTTCGATTAACGCTAGCCGTCTCTGAAGTGCTGCGTTCGGAAGTACCTTGTTAATGTGACGATCAGCGATACGATGAGTAGAAAACCTGTCGGTGTACTTACAAGCATAGCAGCATTGTAAATGTGGCAGTAGGGGCACTGAGAACTGCCGCAAACTTCGCATATATTTAATGTGTATGTAGGCAGTGCGTCGAATATAGATTCGTTGAAACGTTCTGAAACAGAAATGATGAGTAAAAATCAATATGCATATATTGTAAAGTAAAATTTAGTGATATATATTTATATATAAATACCTGGCGAATAGTAATCGTAAACGCGAATGGAAAGATATCGCGACATATTTGCGACCGGATACCAACGTTCCACCGTGAAGTTCACGCACGTCTCTTCGCTGTCCAGATAATCAAAGTAGAAGAGCACTTTCTTTTCTTGGAAACGCGCTCTCTGGAGATTCCTCACCTGCCTCGACAGGGTGTATCTGTCCAGAGTTTGTTGCTGAATTATGTAGCCGGTTGGTATGCCTACATCCAACACGGCCATACCGGAGCGCGCAGATTCGTTGAGATTCGTCCATCTGTACGAAAGTGCAATACGTTTTTTTACAGGCATAAAGATAATAGCTATAAATATTATGATTATGCAGCCTCTCACCTTTGACAACTAAGGTACGAGATATGAGACTGATTTCTGCCATGAAAATTCGCTCTGGTGACTAGATCGAAAGCTTTAATCGGCGGCTCTGTTTGGAATCTCTTTATATCCACATTATACTGCACATGCATCTGCAGAATAGCATAGCCCGCACCCTTCGCCTGCACTTTTACAGTTCCCCACGCTTCCGGAATCTGAAAACAAAAATGATATAATAATGCAATTGAATTGAGTTATTTTGATACGTCTTGCGAAATATAGCTGTCTCAAAATATTACGTACCTCAATAGTTTGAAGTTTCGCTAGATTTTTGTCGTTCACGGTCAACATCTTGGTCTGCCCCGGCAAAGAGGTAGCCTCTATTGATACCGTGAGCGCACTGACGTCCCTGATTCTCGATCTGACGGTATACTCCATCAGCGCCTTCATCGCCCAAACGGTATCCTGAGTGGAGGCCCATCCACCGTCCGTTAATCTCTGCGCGTTCAACCACTTCACTATCGGCTCAATCATGATCTCCTGCCGGGCGACGTGAACGAGTAGCGCGTATGCAGTTGTCTCGATGTTCTCCGAGTCGTATTTGTAGGGTAAGCGCGGCAGCAGGAAGGGCTTCTGATTCTCCATCTTGTACGGAGGAAGCGGCACTTGTTCTCTGCCCCAGTACGTCAATCCGCCCTCTCTTCGTGCGTGTCTCGCCAGGATGTTGAAGGCTTGCTCGGCAGTCGAGGCTTTCGCCACCAAGAGTGCATAGGCTACTATCGCTATTTCGTAAGGCTTACCGCGTTCTTCTAACAGCTTCAGATTTCTCTCTAACCATTTGATAGCGTTGGCCGCGCTCAGAGCCACTTGAGACCCTAGACCGCCCGTGAGATCCTTGACGCTCTCCAGTGTGATGAGTACATGAGCGGTGAGACTGATGTTTCGATGGGCGATTATATCATTTCTGTAATTCAAGGAGCTGTTCATCTTTCGGTCCGGCAGCCAGGTCACCTCGTAGAACGCGCCTTCCGGTGTCTGATGTTTCAATACCCAAGAAACCGCCTGGGCGATCACCTCGGGATCAATGTACAAGTAGTTTTCCCACTCGTAGAAGCTGGCCTCCTGGAAAATTCGCGCGCAGAACGCCGTCAGCCAGACACTCGGCATCGACTGGTTCCAATCGGTGCGGAAAAAGCTGAAAGACCCGTCGGGATTCATGAACGACAACTGCCTCTGATAGCCGATGTTCATGTAGTAGAAGCTCTCCTTCTCCTGCGTGCGATTGCGCTGATTGATTAAGCGCATGTACAGGGTGGTGTACATATTGGCGGCGAAGCTGAACATGGTCTGCTCGGCGCAGTCCATCGGCAGACTCATAAGGCTCGTTGCGTTCACCGGCATCGTCGGGAAGATAGGCCCGACCACGTCGCCGACCAGGCTGATGGTCGCTTTGTTAGACCCGAATACGTAGTAACGATTCTCGTCATACGACGATATGATGGGCGTCTCGGTGATGTTCACGTGCATGTACTGGAACACGTAGGCGCGATTGCTGAGATCCAGCAGAATCGATTGATGTCGATACTGCGGCAGCCCATCCGCCTCGACATGCAGGTTGCGAGTCACCGAGTCCCTGCCGATCAGCGTGGTCGCGTAGACATGAACTTTAATGTCGCCGAGTCTCACCGGCACGATGGGCAGATAAACGATACTGGCGTCCTGAGCGGGGATCCAGATGAAGAATTGATGCTCGCCGAAAGATGTGCGCGGCTTGTACGATTGCACAATGCCGTCGTCCTCAACGTGAACGAACTTGTAGTCTTTGGATCCCGCCAAGACTACTGTTGCCTCGATATTGTAACGCATGTAGTTGAAGACCGACACGCGAATACCAATTTGCTCGCCTTGTCTGCTGCGAGTCGGCATCTCCACGTTTATATAAAACGGCAGAACCCCGGTGTATTCTAGCGCCTTCGGCAACATACCGAACCCGATGCTGGGCGACATGCTGAACACGGTGACCATCCAGTGTACCGGTCTCCGCGGTACGTCCAGGTTGAAGATCTGTCGGCCATGCGGGCCGATATTGATGTCCTTCCACAGCCAAACATTCTCGTACTGCCTTTGAATCCGATTGAACCGCCACTTGCGAAACTGTGCTAAGTCAGTCGCGTTCCGCTCGACGCATCGCGCCTCGTCCGACCCGTCATCGCAATCGAATATACCGTCGCATCTTTTCTCCAGCCTGTAGCATCGACCAGTGAGGCACTCGCCGTATCCTTGCGTCCGGTTGCAGAAATCGGGCCGTCGGTGTAACACAGTGTCCGTGAAGACGACTAGACCGATGTAATCGAACGTGCGATTAACGTCGATACCGAAGGTGGAGGACGGATAATATACCAACTCATCCGGATCGCCATCGTGATACTGCCAGGTGTGCGTGTGCGTGCCGTTGGTCTCCTCGTCGAAGTGCGCCATCTTCGTGATCACGTTCGCATACGTCAGCTCATTGCCTGCCTGCATAGTGTAGAACGAGCGGTCGATGCCCGACAAGGCGACGTAGGCGCCCGGTTCGCCGTAGATGGCCACCTCGACGCGCTCGCCCGTCCTTGCCTTCTTGTTGTTAATGAACACGGTAAAGTTGTTGCGCGAGATGCCGTTCACCGGGAAGGTCAGTGAATCTGCGACCACTTCGCCATAGCGGCCCACGTAATACACCACCGCCGTTGCGACGGGTGCCATCTCCGGGCTCAGAGGAATCGCGAAAGTCTTTATATTGTGCTGCATATTGTCCTCGCCAGACAGAAGTACGATGCCTTTGGCCATGATAAGATAATTAAAGGCATCGATGTAGAAGTTAGTCTGCACATGGAACACCATGTACTCGCCGACTTTGGGCTTCTCGGTGGATGTCGATATCTTGATGTGCCTCATATTCGGAGACTCATGGGCGAGCAGCAACAGTTCGGTCTGCGCTCTGTAACCTTCGCCGTCAGTGATATGCGCGGAGACTCTCATGGAGGTGACGTCGTTCAGAATCTGATTGGCGCGGTCGGCGTCTTGCTCCAGCCCGAGCAGCTTCCTGAGATCCATCTTCACGTTCCACACGTCCGCGTGTTCCGGCGACGCTCTCGGATATATGGTGTCAATGCTGCGACGTCCGCCAGTTCGCATCTCGACGTCCGCGCGGACCTCCATCAGAGCGTCCCTGAGCTGCGTGGGTCGTAGCGGCGAGTTGTCGTGGAAGGACGCGACCAGGTTCAAGGTAAACGGCATCGCTGGCTTGAACACCTGCGGACTACCGCCAAAGAAACGGACCTTCGTGGTGGAATTGAAGATCCTTGCCGTAGAGTAGCCGACGATCACCTCGTCTAGGAATCTCTCGCCTACTGTCGCGACCACGGTAACCTCCAATCCTTCAGTCGATGGAATAAAGCTGAGTAATTCCTGCATAGGATATCGGAAGTGGTACGTTCCGTTGAAGAATCGCAATACTGGTATTCTGTCCTCGTAGAAATTAAGTATCCTAAACCACGATGGATAATACTCGTTGAAATTGAAGTACCTCTCGACTGGTTCGATCGCCAATGAGGGATTGCGCGTTCTTTCTAGCGGCTTGAAACTGGCTTTCAGAGTCAGATTACCCCGCACCGGCGCGCCCGAGGTGTAATTCGCCTGAATGATACCGTAAATGTAGGGATCGTTGTCAAAGAAGAACGCCGGCATCGTGACGTTAACCTCAAAACGCGTTTGGTAGTACTCTTCCACGAGGAATGTCTTCTCCTCCACTTGATTCTGCGCTATTACTTGCACGATCCATTCGCCGAAAACCGGTTGATCGGAAAGCTGATACGACAGCGACACTGTGCCCAGGTTGCTCTGCCTGCTGAGCCACCTTCTCATAATTCTTCTGTTCGGATCTAACATATATACGTCGACGGGATTGTTGTAGGCCTTCAACTCCGTGTCGATCGGGATTGTTCTGAAACGCACTGTCTCGCCTTGCATGTACATGGGCTTGTCCAGCTGTATGAAAATAGTCATAGAGCGCTGCGAGAATATCAGTTTGGTCTCATTCAGGAAGGCCTGGCCACCGGTCAGACTGTTGTACATCCCTTCCACGCGTAACTTGTAGTCACCACCCACGGAAGTGGGTGGCATGCGCATCATCAAAGTCTCAGGTATGCCCTCCTTTACTTCTTGATGGTCCGCCGCTATTTCCACGCCATTTCGCTGAATGGATGAACGCACCATCATAGGCAGTGGGCTATGAAGAATGTTCACGGCGAGTCTGTACACTTGACCTGGTCTGACCATGCGAGATGCAACTATGAAGTATGTGCTGCATAAAAAATATTCGTTATAAGTGAATCATTCGGTGGTTCCCTATTGAATATTCTTTCTCAATGTCAGACTCGACATGGCGATACTCACGTTTCTTTAATCATGACATTCTCATTTTGACCTAAAGGATTCCAAAATCCAAAGCCTGCATTCTGATCCCGATCTTCGGGGTAACGATTCCATGGAACCCTGGGAGTGGTCTGATCCCGATCGTCATAACGATTCCATGGAGGCCTAGGAGTGGATTCTATCGGTGGTTCTGGTGGCCAGGGTTGCTCTGGTGGCCAGGGTTGGTCCGGGGTGAACTGGCCATTTCCAGAGGCCAGGAATAACAGGAGGATCCAGATCAACATCTTTTCTGAAATATATGACTCATTCATTTGCGTTCCAGAACGTTGAGAAAATACTTTCGAGGGATAATCTCTTGGACGTCGTGATGTGTCGAAATTCAAAACGATACAAGAATGAACTCGTGAACAACGCGAGAGTAATGATGTAGCATCAATTATAGTTAATTGTTCCCTATTCTCTAGCCGCATTAAAGATCCGTGACGTAAATAAATACTGACACCTATAACCGTCAGCGTCTTTAATTGGCCAGCAGCAAGCACACGTTGGGCGCGGTCAATTTTTTGCGTAAATCAATCGAGTACCTAGCATCGCTCTCCGGCCGTCGATGCGTTAAAAACTAACTGCGGCGAGAAGCGGAGTCGGTTTCGCGGGGTTAGGCAGCGCGCGGCGGTCAACGCCCAAACGCGCATTCCTCGAGTCGCGTGTCATCGGCGCTCACCTCGGAATCGCGATTTCCTGGTAGAGTCGAATCCACCGTGTGTCGTGTCAGCGCGTGCTGCGCGCGACTAGCATCACCGCGTTCGCGCGTCTACGGGGACGAGGATACTCAGAGCAGGGTGTCGGGAACGTCGGTTACGCGCATCGCGTGGAGACCCGCGAGCGAGAGGAGTGGTCCGCTTTCCGTTTACGAACTCGTATTTAATCGCGCACTAATTCGCTGGTGACGCGCGCGGGGAATCGGGATCGGAAAACCGTCGCGCCCTCCAGCGGCTCCAGCGCCCCTCGACCGATCCGCGATCGGAAGGTTGCTCGCACTGTATAGCGCATAAATTTTGGGGGATTTCGAGCAGCACGAACACACTTTACTGGGCTGCGTTCCAAAATTTAACTGTGTTTCCCCTAGATGTGACGTCCTCCACCGTCCACCGACGAGCTACTGTTTATCTCGTCGGTGCATCCTCCGATTATTTCTATTCTTTCTAGCTGCACTACGTTCTATCTTTCTTGTACTAAAAACAAGTTAGACATATGGATATACTGGAGAAAAAAGGAAAACAGAGATAAAGTGTATAGAGAATTTAGCTACAAAGAACAAACATTGATGATCGAGGTGTTGCATCAGTTGCATGTCTGTTCTGATACACACCACGATGTGTACAGGGTGACGCAATCTACATTGATCATACCGTGACTCGCCGCCGATTCGCCGGCGTGGATACTTGTTATTTGAGCACTCTATACGTTTTTAAATAACATCGTGGAATTTCAACATGAGTATCTCGAACTACGTTTCATGCGTTCTGCAGCTCTGTTTCCCGTAGATATCTATTTCTCGTCATGGATGAGCCACCGGAAAAATTACCGTGCAATACGCTAACGTGAGTCTGGCAGCTCATTATAACGTTTTTTTTTTTTACAATAATGTTCGTCGCAAGAGTAATTAATCGGAGTTATCAGCAGTTTAACTGGCACTGCCCAGGTGTAAAGGGATCATACTATCCTACATTTTAATTTTAATGAAAGAGCTTTTCAAAGATAGAAATATAATTTATTTTATCCTGGATAAATCTTGAATTAATATAAAATTGCATCGTTCGTTTTATTGAAAGTTGTAATTAATAATGCATGCGTTTAATGACATAATTAATTGGTCAAGTAAAAGTCGATACGTTCTTTACGAACAGGGCCAAAGAATTGTTGTGCAACAAGGGTATCAGCAATTGCATACTGCAAGAATTGGAGAGGTCCTTGATAACTTTACCTAAAAGTGGGAAGAAGCATTTCGAACCCGATAACTCTTGGCTCCAAAATGTTCAGATTGAGAAGGGACTCAAAAATCGTAGAGACTTGTTAAAAATCGAGAGAGTCGAACGTATCTCAGAGTTAGCCAGTGCCGAGTGGCTACCATCCCAAAAGAGAGCCATTGTTACTAAAAGATCTGGTCAGGATTGGAGCAATTTTGGTCTGGAAAAAAACGGTTCCTTATACCTGCTACCGGAGGAAGCATTATTTCTCATAGAAACGGTATGTATTCTACAATCTGTATAATCATATTTTTTTAACAGTGTCCATTATTACTTCAAGTTTATTTAACCTATTCTCTTGTATGCATTATAGAATTGTCTCGAACTCATTTGGAATGGATTGTCATGCTCAGTCCAGCAAGCATACGAAATCTTGATCGATAACTCGACGTGTACCCTGGAAGAATATAGGGTTTACAGTCAATTGACACGGTATGGCTACCGTATACAGCGCTACTTCTACGAAGAGTCAGACAAATGCAACAGATCAGATGAGTCTACTTCCACTAAACGGAAAATTATTGTTGAGCCTGAGACCGGACTGAGAATGTCTGACAACCAACCACAGAACAAGCGGACCACAAGGACATCAAAACTAACTTTAGCGGAGAATGTGCCGGAGACCTCGGATAAATCCTCGGCCAGTCTCAATATAAAAGACCACGAGAAGACTGCTGTGCAAGAATCTGTAAAACAAACGGTATCTAATCTAGTAGATCAGATGCTGTGTAACATAGAAAGTTGCGAAAATGACTGTGAAAATAAACCAGACACTTCGCAAGTGGCGGAAAACAATACGACAGAAAACGCTAGAAACGGCGAAGAGAAAGCTCGAAATTCTAAGCCAGAAATAATTTCCAACGAGACTTTGTTAGGCAATATCAAAATTCTCAGAGACACATCGTGCAAAGTATCAAAGTGGCCGGGTTCTCGCATTCAGCGTAATGTGAAGCAGATGCCTAAGAGGAACGATAATAAGGTATCACCTCCGGAAATTTCTATAATCGATACCGGTGTCACGGATGAAAATCCCAGGCATACAGAGAAGCGGAAGGTATTGACGCAAATTGATGAGTTACACGCGAAGAAGTCAAAGCACGAGGTAAGCACACCCTATAAAATACGTGTAGTGCAAGGCATTTGTCAGAAATTCCTTTTAAATCCTTCTAATTCTTTCTCTCTTCAATTTCAGGTGATTGAGTTGTCTGATGATGAGATTCAGGAATTGCCACGTTGTATGACAAGAATGGAAATGTTGAATCTGCTGCCGAATATCGCCGTCCAATCGGAAATTAACGAGAAAATTTCCAGGCGATATATACCACACAGTATAAGGCCCCAGAAGAGCATATATCGATACGATCGGACGATGCTCTTAAATATGCAGGAAAACGACAAACGAGCGCGACAGAATTACAAGGATGATAGAACTAACGCGAGACAAAACGCGTCCCACTCTAGGAGTCCCCTTGCCATTAGTAACAGGAGTGCTCTGTTGCAAACTCCACGCTCACCGTTGCGCAGTTCATCGCGATCGTTTTACGCTGTGGACCAGATACACGGAACGAACTTCAGCTTGCCTTACGCATACAGATTTCCATTCAACTATCTCCCGGACGTTTATATGCAGAATAGAGTCACGCAGAATGTGTTTCACAATTTATTTGTCGCCTTCGGGAACCATGGGAACACCGTTCAGCAAAGAAGTCTCACCATACAGACGAACAATTTCATGATGCCGATGATAGACGGATACCGTACGAGAAATTTCTTCACGGAGAATCACCTCCGACACGGTTTCTATCAGAATGTTTCGTGGCAGCAAAGATTTTGTCAGCGCAGAACGATGGAGAACGCGTCGGTGCACGGCAGTGCGCATCCTGCTGCGAGACGACGACACGATGACGCCAATAGTCTAGTCGGCCACGAGATCATTAATCGACCTACCTTTACGACACGTCTAGGAGCTAGCTCGTGGACGGAATTGAAGAGAAGATGGTCCGAAGAGAAAACCATCACGATCGACGACGAGGTCGACGTTTGTAAAAATATGAACGAAAGTGAGGAAGATGAAGTGCAAGTCGTGAGGCTTCTCAATCCTTTGGTCGGTCCGAGAAACGCGTCCTCGTTGACAGAAATCTTCAGTAAGCTCGCTATAATAAAATCGGCGCCGGAAAGAATCGTTCGAAGGAAAAAGAGCAAACACAAGATATCGTACAACGTGTATTCCTGTACACGTCATTATAGAAAGGCGAATCCCGGTCAACCATTGTACAGCCTGGTAGTGATAAGGTATTTACTTATTAATTGAAACATGTATTACATATTTTTGTGCAACATTCAGTAATTTTCAACTTTAAATTACAGAAAAGAAGACTCGATCCTACAACCTGTTGAGTTGAATCGCCTGCAGCAAGACGCGAAAGGTTCTCAGATAATATTAGCACATGTGTCAATGTCGATATCGTATATTCAGCCAGGTATTATAACGATGCCAAACATAATTTAAACTTTTCATTCAAACACATTGCTTAAAATAATTTTAAAGTCAGTAACGTTTATATATATGTATGTCAAAGATTATCCTGTAAGAACCATGAATTTTTTGTTATCTTATTAATAAACTTTTATATACTTATAAAAGATGTGGTATGTGTGTGTGGTATTTTTTCAATTTTAATAAAAAAGAATTGACATAAAACAAACACTAGGGTATGTAAGAGCTTGGAGATTTGTACACTTCCGAATGATAAAAACAACATTATTGTATGTAAATGTATAAAGTATCATACTATACGGTTTATACATTACATTTATTTCTTAAATGATAGAATGTAAGTATGTGACATATATCGAACAGCTGATGTACATACATGCATATATACGAAAAGTGTTTACACTCTCCACAGACATGTGCGGTCATCTCAGCTGTTTTGAGACACTGTCTCGATTTTTCCAATAATCATAAACAGTCACGAAGTCGCGATAATTGTTGGTTACTCAATTACTTAATTAAATATAAAGCATAAGTTATTTAATTAAATATTGAAAGAAGATAGAACTGCGATTAATTTTATATACATATAAATACATATATATTATATCACACCCGACACACACCACACACACACACACCACACACACATACACACACCACACACATACATGCCATATACACCATCTACGCTGTGTTTACGACGTGCATGCCGTGCGTTGCACTTTCGTCACTTTCGCGGTGATCTTGTATCGTGTTATGATCGTGTGATATTTGACTAGTGGCTAGTTTGAATTGAAAAAAAGGATCAATGGAGGAGCCAAAACGAAAGAGAATTCGGAAGGAAAAACCTAGCGTGTCCAAGAACGATGACGACACGCAGAGTAATGAAAATACATTGGACACGAGTACCTATCTAACCTATGACATCTTGAGAATTCTCTTTAAATATTTAGATGCCAGAGATCTGGCGAGCTCTGCGATGGTTTGTAGGTACGTATCGATGATCCATGCTCGATTTAGTTTTAAACACTTATTTAATACAAGCAGAATGTCGTGATTATGGTTTTCTGTCATCATGTGTATGGATACGAACAAGATTTGATTTAGTACAAATAATCTCTTGAGGCATTTTATATCATATGTTTTTAAAAGTTTTATTCATGATAAAACTATTAGTGGTAATATTTAACATCGTTGTATCGCGAATAAAGAGTATATGACATTGTAAGCTAAACTCAGCATAAATTTTAGTATTAAATTATTATTTTCAGATCCTGGCAAGAAGCTGCAAATAATGAAAAATTAACAAGAGGTCCTTGTTGCTTCATACAGCATTACAAAACACGACACGACTTTTTATCTCATGTCAAGAATATCAGAATTAAACCATCGGCAGGTTTCTTTTTTATTCCTGAAAACACACCGCGCAATGTAGAAGGTATGTATTTTATGTTTTTTTTTATGTTCTCTACGCTAGAAATAAGTAATCAAATGAATAAAAAGATCCTGTCAACAGTAGCAAGTATATAAATGTTTTATTCTAATTTATATCAAACTGTTTTTTGAATATTTCAATACTAGTTCTTTTATTCATTTTTCTACCTAATAATGAATCAGAATAATATAAGATTAAAATCATTCTTCTTTTTTTTTTTTTTTTCAAGAACGTATTGAAGCTTTGCTGCCTAAATATTGTGAAGCTGTAATGTTGTACAGTAGAGGTGTTATTATGGACAAAGAAATGGAATATCATCCATTTCCGAATATGGCATGTGCGTTTTTGCCAGAAATCCCAAACGTGAGAGTGAAATCGTTCAACGTGACAACACATGCACTTATAGACACAACGGTCGAATATCAGGAGATAATTAGCATAATTAACAAAACATCTACCTCGAATCACGAAACGTCAACGTGTCTTATGTTATTTTGTAATTATATCGGTCACATCACAGCAAAGCGTTGGGCCTCAGTCATACAAAAAAGGTATAATGTACATTTAATCCAAGTAATAATACATATCTGAATTTATGATTCAGATATGTACAACTGTTGTACTACAATTACTAATGTTCGATAATAAATGTTTATTTCTTTTTTGCATATATTCAGCACAAAAAATAAAGTAGTTTCCGTATGGGGTGGCGTGTTGCAAGACATTTACGCACAGCGTGCACATACCGGCAAAGGACAAAAGAAACCCAGACCGACTGAGAGAACGCATAAACCATGTTGTTTCGCCGTTCTCATTACTGGCGCTATGCAGACGTGGTCCATGATTTTGGAGAGGAAATATAACACAAAGGAGCGAGTCGAAGCGAGATTGAAATTATTTAAGGATCAAGTGAAATTAAAGAAACATTCCATAGGATTTATGTTCGTGTGCAAAGCTCGTGGAACCGAAATGTACGATGAATCTAACGTAGAATCAACAATATTTAAAAGAATATTCCCCAAAGTACCCTTAGTAGGTTGCTTTGGTTATGGCGAGTTTGGAAAAACTACCGACCTCGATGAGGTGAACGAAGAAAGTGAGTAATCTTTTTCTCTCTCTTTTCCTCTTAGTGAAAATATAATCCTCTCGATAAATTGGTTTAATTTTCGTTTTAGCAAATAGTAAAGAGGGAAAAAAACGTAAGAAGTCTTGGTATAACGAATTCTCTACTGTGTTCTTAATACTTACGTATGGTTAACGTTTTAAAAAGATACATATGTGATTGCTACGTATTGAACATATTTTATTACTCGTGCATTACTAGAGTTAGGCTGTCGTGTTCACCGATTTTTTTCTGTTGTTTCATAAAACGTAAAAGCAATGATCGATCGACGTTCACAGAATAAAAACAGTATATCTAACGTCATAGCAATAAATCCGAGTACAGAGATTTGTACCTTATTCTTAGAATGCAATATCTACGGATGCGCGTTTTGTACGAGTCCTAAAATGATGTTATTGATGAGCAAAAAAAAAACAAGTTATAACTATAATATATTATATGTTCGTACTATATACGTCTTTCATTTTTTTATTCTTTCACGCTCATTACCTTTCTGAAGCGCTTTTAAATAATGCGAATTGTATAAATATATCGTATAAATGTGATCATTGTTTGAAACGAGCGGTATCAGAAAACGAATGCAAATAATCCACGATAACTGAGTTGCTTTACAACGCTTGTGAAGTTATCGTTCGTTTGCTGGTTTCAATGCTGATTTCAACGTCGCGCGCGATATGCAAGCCACGAGGTCGCACACTACTCCGATCCAGTGTAAAACTGCACCCTTGCTGAATGTAATTATAATCCCCCGCTTGACAGTACTTCCGCGCTCGCGATACAACACGCGAGATAAAACGGGAGAAACTAGGCCAAACGAAAGGATACCAACGTGTTATCGTGATACCGCCAGGATTTAAAAAGGAGTCTTCACCCTGCGGCACCAGTGGTTCAATTGCTGCGACCGTGGTTCGTAGCTTTAATGCGAGGTCCGCACGACTCACGTGATTGAATTTCCCTTCCTCATAACGATATTAAATATCAGTAAGATGTTATCGAGTCTAGTTTGGTCGAAACAAATTTTCATTTTTGTTACACTGCAGTACTCTGTTTACTCGCAACAATGGGAAAGCGGTTTGCGCCAAAGATACGACGGCTACGGGGAGGATTGGATATTCATGCCCGACGGCAATGGGCAGCCCCAGGTAGCAGTGTTGAAGATCCAAGACGAAAGGGCAGGCGTGTTGGACAACTCGGAAATAGCCTACATAATCTACACTCGGTATCCGATTGCTAAGTTTCAATGTGCATATTATTTAGCAACACGCTGTCGCGCTGCAAATATTCCTCCGTTACACTCAATCTAGCTCCCCGTAATATTATTATTTTTTTTAAAGATCTCATCCGAAAGAGGGCATACGGATGACTCTGAACGACACCACGAATCTCGCCGGCTCCGACTTCAAGCCCTCGCGAAAAACGAAGTTCATAACGCACGGATGGAAGTCGAGCGCCATGAGTACCGGGTTTCTGAACATGAAAGACGGTGCGGCCGCTTGTCTTTTTTCAATTTATTTTGTGAATTAGATTTACTGTGGCGAGGCGCGAATAATTTGCACTCTTTCTCGTGCAGCCTTTCTCACTCACGGCGACTACAACGTCATCCTCGTGGATTGGGAACCCTTGGCCGCGAGCACATTTTACTTGGGACCGATGCATAACACCGCGAGAGTCGGGACTGACGCCGCCAACTTTATAGAGTTCTTAGTGAAAGAGACTGGACTGAAAATGGAAGACGTTCACTTTATCGGTACATACATTGCCTTGTATAACACAATGCTATTATTTGTAATCGCAATTTCATTACCGTTGGTAATTTATGAAGGTCATTCCCTTGGCGCACACGTGGCTGGAAATGCGGGCGGTGCAACGAGTTCCGGGAAATTGGGCAGAGTGACGGGTCTGGATCCAGCGCTGCCGGGATTCCACATGCTCGCCGACGAGAAAACTCGTTTGGATCCCACGGATGCGGCATTCGTCGACGTCATACACTCCTGCGGCGGTGTGTTGGGCTTTCTTCAACCGCTGGGAAAAGCGGACTTTTATCCGAACGCCGGCACGGCGATTCAACCCGGATGTTGCTGCCTCCCCGAGATAATGGGTAAAGATATTAGTCCCGTCACTAGTGCAAGTTCGTGTAAACAGAACAGAAACAACGTATTCCTTCCACTTATTTTAGAGGCTTGCAGCCACGGACGGTCGTATGTATACTTCACGGAAAGTATAAACTCGAAAACGGGACTGCCGGCTAGGAAATGCAACAGCTGGGATTCATACACGAGCGGCAAATGCGCGAATTCGCAAGTAGTGCTGATGGGCGAGCACGTTGATCGGACTGCCGAGGGTCTATTCTTTCTTCGAACGCGATCGGACCCGCCTTACGCGTACATACCGGAAGTAACCAGCAACAGTGTCTAAATGAAAATAATGTACAAGTGTAATTGTATATTCAAGATATATATATACGTATCTTAAGACAATCTCTATTCGATCCCATTTGCCGATGACAGCAAGAAAGAACAGCAAATATAAAATATCTGGCTTTAATAAATATTATAGTAATTATACATTATATTATACACATGACTGAGGTATAATAAACGTAGCGAAGAACCAACCGTTTCGGGATATCATAAACTTCTACCTTGCCTCCAAGAAGCTCGTAAAAACTTTACGCGTCAATGTCGCGTCACTCGGGCACCTGTGTTATTCCGCGATAGTTAAAAAATGTACAGCACCAACGAACACGGGAATGACTTAACATTTAAATCGGCTTGTAAAGCAAAGTTGTGACATATTTCTTGCGATAACGATGCGTGGCCGACAGGACCATCACGCTGTCTTTAATGCTCAGAGCATAAAGATGGTTCAGCATAACGTGATTTGGTTCAGGTAGAAGAGTAGGCTCACACTGAAAAGAAAAAAAAAATAGTACGTGATGATAAAAAAGTCTCGTTACGTGAAAGCAACTTACGGATAACGGTGTGTCCTTGTTAAGGATAACTTGTAGCAGATGCGGCGGCAAGATAGGCGGGCCGGTTATCTTCTCCCAAGGTTTGTGCGGCGGTATTTCTTGCCCGTACTCCGTTTGAGTACTACTACTGACACCCTCGCTATCCTTTGCAAGAGCTTGAAACACCTCAAAGTCAGACTTCCTTACAGAAACTAAATTGTTCTTGGAGCCCATGCCGTTGTCTACGATTTTCTACAACATCAAACCAACAACATCTGAATTTAATGTGCGACATACAATGCATGGAGTTACACAACGTTATGTACACAAGCGATATAAATGTATACAGAGCAGTTAAATTCAGAAATGTAACGCGCTCACCAGTCCAGGATCGTGCCTCCATTCTCCGTCAACGAAAAATTTATACTGATGCTCCCCCTCTGGCAGATCAATTATCGTGACAAAGTCCCCGTGGCTCTTTACCATCGGCAATGTTTTCCATCCGGTGAACGTCCCGCTGATGTATACCTGCTTTCCACCGCCTTCCCACTTGAAAACAGTCGGTAGCACCTTGCTGTCCGCAACTTTGGTACCCTCGGACACTGTGTTGGACCTCGGCCGCTGCGATCCGAAGTCTTCCCCGTCCTGCTGGCCGCTCTATATTTACATCCACAGAAAATTACAATGTAATATTTTCGCATGTATACGTAAATGTCATTTTGATATCTGTCGATATTACTTTGGCGAAGTACGACTCCTCGTCCTCGTGGGAGGACTGAAACACGATCTTCTGGCTGGGCCTCTTGTCGAAGACGAACGCCTGGCCTTCCTTTCCTGGAGAAGGTGGAGGATGATCCTTGCTATGTCGGTGCTCTCTGCTCACCGTGGTGCCGTGATGATGGCCGACGGGCTGATTGCTTCCCGCATTACCCATTATTGCATCTGAGCTCCTGACACACGCAAAAGAGAAGATCCGATTTCAATTTCTGCTCCGTCCAAACAATTTTAAGGCGAGTAAACTAAAATATTACGCAATAAAATCATAAATATGATGAATATTTTCGAAGGTTAACCCGAGATTATTTTATAACAACGTTATATCCTTTTTAAAAAGTAAAAACAAGGAGCGAATAAAAAAGCTTGAAAATATTAATATCCAGCTATTATCGAACGCGATCGATGTGCGAAAAACTCGTCACGTCCAACAAGTGTAACAACATTATTATTCACTTGTTTGCAGTAATCTCACCTGGTGCTCCGATATACGTCAACGACGAATCGAGGATGTAAACATTCGCTGGCGACGTTAAAGCTAGGTCGGCCCGACCTCAAAGAAGATTCGGATGCGATTCTATTTTTACAAATGTTCTCGCTCCGTTCCGTTCGCGAAACGAGGAGATTACAACCTTTCTTGATCGTGATTGTATACAACGCATCTATATCATGTCACAAGACTTTTTATCGCTTAAAAATAGTTACCTAATATCGACATGTAGATAAGATACTGCAGAAATTCGCATTACCGAAAGCGTTAGATAATATATAAATTGACAATAACACGGATAGTCGAGTCGATAAGATTGGTGATTACCCACCTGGACTTTTAACCATGCGAGCTCTCAACGATGTCGATAATGTAGGGCGATTATGGCGGGTAGAAAATCGAATTCGCGATCGATGCGTCGAAACGAGACGAAATTTGGCGAGTTTGTCGCTCGCTGAGGGCAAATCGAGGCTCGAAATTCGTTCGCGCCCACGCAACACAAAATATATCCCGCAGTAACAGCGAAATAACCGATTAACTGAGGGGCTCAAATCGTTGATTGCGGTATTGACTGTATTGAGATCTCGCGCGCATGCGCAGTCGCCATGACAGTCTCGCGCCGCGAACGAGATCGTGCGGTCGCGTCGCGTCGCGCTCCTCGCGATTTTCCCGGTTTTCGCGCTGTCGAACGCGATCCCGCGTCCATGGGCGTGCCGAAGGTGCCGAGCGGACCGCCGCGTGACCGCTGTCGTATCGGTTCAGCGAACGCGGCCGCGTCTCGCCGCGAAACGGCGTCGAACTGAGATACGCCGGTCGGCGTACCACGATACGAATCTCACGCGACCGCAATCGTGGATGCGCACTGCAGTGTTGCGCCGCGTCGCGACAATTTTCGCAATTCGGCGAGAGTCGCTCCTACGCGCTTTTCTCTCTCCTCTCGTGAATTGTGCGAATTCGAACGAATATCTTATAACGCTGCGTAAGCGCCGAGAGCGAAGTGCCGGCCGGTCGTCGTGATCCGCGTACGCGATCGCGTACCGCGCGACGCGTCGTACCGCTGAACGAGCGTCGCGCGTCGGGAGTGTCGAATCAAGTATCGGGCGTCGTGTTCTTTAATTCGCGTACGCGTTCATAGACAACGTCTACCGCGTCGGTTTTTGTAACCGCAGTGATTCGAGTGCTCATCTTCGTGGCTTCGGAAGGATGCAGCGGTGGAAGATGTACCACGACCCGGTAGGCGTGCGAGGGGGCAGCGGGGGCACGGCAGAGCAACTGCACTTCAGCGGCTGGTGAGTTTATTTTGCTTATTTACGAGCTTATTTTGCGCATAATTAATTATATAATTAATTTTTTAATCACATTCGCGTGTTACATATGACGCGGTCACGTCCAGTTTTTTTTTCGGGGCAGTTTTTTTTAACGGACGTTGCGCGTTGATTAAATTAGATAACGTGAAATTTCACATTGCGTTGGTACCGTCTGCATTTCGCGAGCGGTTTCGCCGTTGCGGCGCCAGAGCGCAGCACCAGTTAGTATTTCCACGTGCGCCCGTCAAAAAATTAATCTGCGACAGGAACCGACGAACAAAAATTGCGCTCCGACGAGCTCGCTTCTCTCGTTTCGGAAAATTATTGCAAGCTGCGCCGTCTTGCCTTCGCGACGAGTATTAATTGAACCGAATTGAACTGCGCCCTTTCTCAGGGTTTCCCTAAAGTTATCGAAACCCGCCCTTTTCGGCGCGGGAAATGTTGTTTATAGTAAAACTACCTGTGAATATACCGGCCGTTCTCTATCATACATTTTTACTATCTTATCACTTCGCTTCTCGCCGGTCTCTTCCTCGTCGCTCTATTTCATCTCTTCCCCTTGCCCCTTCCCCCCTCCTTGCTCTCGCTCGTCAATTTTTTTCGCCCGTTTCCTGCGCGAATTTATTATTTATAAAGGCGAAAGCGAACCCCGGGCGTGTTTCGTCCTTCGTAGCCGGCGGCGACGCGCGAGAGCGCTTAAATATCTCGCGTGGCTCGTGTTACTCGCGGCCGCAAGGTCGGTCCGGAGGGGTGGACCGCGGGTAAAAACGTGCGTCCCCTCCCCCCTCCTCCTCCTTCCCCGTGTATTAAATATCCTGCAATAACAGTAATTACGGTTACGGTGCTTTGCGAAATTGCGCGGCTACCTCACCGCGGCCTGCGGCCCGCGAGACGCGAACGCGATCTTCTTATGGGCGGCGGATATCACGTGGGACAGTGTACAGCCGATTCCGGAGCGAATCGAGCGCGCCGATCCCCGAACCTCGTAGTAACCGCAACCTGCTCATTTATCCTTTCTCCCCCCGTCGTCGACGGTAGTATAATCGCGTTAAGGGAATAGACGCGACGCGCGAAAGTATCCCCCGCGACCCGTATGTAATTACATTTAAATGCACGGTGTTACGTTTTAAATGAGGAGATTGGAGTTGTAGAGCTGCTTTTACATGGAGAACGGACATAACGAATCGCAATTAGACCGCGTGATTATAAGTCGCGATTATAAATTACGAATTGCGTCTTCGCGGATAACAGAGATGTCGTATTATCGCGTCGATACTTTTTTTTTCGGATTCGATTGTTTGAGATGTAAAAAGAGGCTTCATTGACAAAGCGATAGGCGCTTTTTTTTCCTGGTGACGATAAATCGCTGACGTTTCACTTATCGAGATAGCATGAATTTCATTTACCGTGCGGCATGCGGTGTATATTGATTATTAAATGTATTCCTTATTTAATGATGCTGATTAGATTAGTGTAAAAGGCTAGGATATTATATCTAAAGTGGGAACATCTGTTCCCGTGGTTTCTGGCAATTGCGCGTTCGTTACATTCCGTATACGCTTCGCGCGATTAATTCTTATCTCGATTCTCGATGGACGTATTTATTTAGAGAGCACGAATTATATATAGGCTTGCGTTGAAAACGCAATGGTAATTCTAAATATTATGCACCATTAATTTTGTCAGGAGACATTTCTCCCGAGAATAATTCGCAAAGTTTAAATTAAAAAAAGAACTATTTAACGATATGTTTGCGTGTGTGTGTCGTATCGATCATATTAAATTCTGTATGACTTTATTCCGCGTTAGGCCTCGGTAGCGGACATTATTGCTTCGCTTTTTGCGCGTATCTTTTTTTCTCGCGTCAAAAGCATAGCTAATAACTTTATACGTATTATTCATTTATTGATTGCATTAAAAAGTTATTATCGTTGCGAGAGCTGCAAGACATTCTTCGAAATTAAATTGGCTTTTATTCACTTTCGGACGTATTTTAATTGCGCATTATAAAATCGATCGACTTCGCTGTGTATCGACTGACGGAAGGACGGTAAATTCGTGACGGGGGCTCCGAAAGTCGTCTAGGCCAGATGTCGAGCGTTTCAAGATAAAAAATACCAAAGCGTAGAGAGAAAAAGAGAAAGAGAAAGAGAGAGAGAGAAAAAGGAGGACCAAGACGGGCGGGGGAAAAGGATCGGCGGAGAGAGGCGGTGTGTGCATGCGCTTAATCGATAATCACCGGCAAGTGGTTCCGTCCGAAAAGGGTGCGGTGGATACATCTGCGAGGTATCATCAGCGCCGCGTACAAAAGGCCGATCCATCATCGGGCCGACAATCCAAATTCAAAATTGGCCGGCCACAGTTCCCAACGACCGCGCGTGCAATTACAATGGAGATTAAGAGCAATCCAAACAACTTCCAACGTCCGTGGCGGTATATACGAAGATACGTCGCCGAAAACGAGAAGATCTGGTCTTTGTCCCCCGCGTAACGGTCCTCGTTCGGCGGGTTATTTTACTCGCCTCTTACTTATTTTTATTTGTTTATTTCGCGACGTCGGGGAGAG
>NW_012026779.1:2121197-2199008 GCF_000956235.1 Wasmannia auropunctata
GGGGGGGGAAGGGAGAAGGCATTGTGTAACGTATAGTTGTAGCGTGCCGCGGGAATGCGTCGTGTTGTAATCTCGCGCGCTATTGCTACAGTGGCGCACGCGATTTTCTGCTTACGCGCCCGGTTACTGAAATATCAATGTGAGGCTGTTCATTGAGCGCGCGGTATGTCAGATTGTCCGCTCCCGATAGAAGAGTTAGCCTTCGCGGTTTGAGCGTAATAATAGGTGTACCGTCAACCACGCCGCGTTTCAACATCTCGTTAAGTTTTTGGATTAATAAGACCTTCGCGGGGCTAAGAACCAGTGGCGCTTTTCTTCTACACCGTCCCGGCGCATTATAATTACGAGCCGATTTGGAAATTTTATCGCGCTTTAACAATTCAATCGCGAGCAGCAGCCGGGCCAGACACGAGTATGTTAAAAACTTTTGGATATAGCCGGTTTCTTAAACGCCCGCATTATTATGTAATAACGCATAAAATATGTAATAGAAACTAGAGAGAGCGGCGACTCTTGTCGGGTCTCGGTTCCTGGAAAGATGAGGCAGGTTGTGGATCGTAATAATAGAAGTAATCTAAAATTGGCATAATTTTTTTACATCGTTATCTTTCGGTGCTTAATTTTGCACGGTGAAGCTTGAGAGTTTTGTCCTTAGTGCACTTTTCCTTAAGTTATGTTCGAATAGCGTTAAAGGAGATGAAAATCATTTCTTTTTGTTACGGCGTTTCTTATTATTTACGGCGTGAAAATCAAGCGAAGGTGCGGTGCAAAAGCGATAGAGTAAACGAGCGAAAGAGTAAAAGAGACAGAGAGAGAGAGAGAGAAAGACAGAGGTGGGAAAGGATTACGGTGCGTCAACGGCGATGACTGAACGGGCCGTAATCGCTGTGCCGATCTAATATTTCGAATAGTTCGCATTTACAATAGGCTTTATTGGCGGGAAAACTGAGGGGGTATTTTGAGCAGGCGGGACATCCATCACGGGGTGTCAACGCGATTGTCTTCCGCGGCGTTTGCCACGGGAAAGTATTGACGTTCGGAGGGGGAGGGGGAGGGGCGTGCGCGCAAACCGCCGAAATACCGGTTGCGCTCATCGTCGCTCGGAAATGAATAAATGTCGTTAAAGTAATTAAAATCGGGTGCCGGCTGTCCGCGCGCGATCTCGAATAACGACCAAGTTCCCCCGATGCGCGGCGATATCGATTCGCGCGACGCCCGTCCCGTCGTGGATGACGCGTCAGGAAACGCGATGGACAGTATTACTTCGGCCAACGAATTTATCCGGACGACACGGCGCCCGGCTTCGCCATTGTGTCGTATTTAAATGAGCTTTCTAATGTGTTTAGCTTGAATACCACGTGTGGCGAAAACTACTACCCCCGTGTGTCGGCAGAGGCGCATTTTGCCGCCGCTGCCGTCAATATCAACAAGAATATCGTTTTCCTTATTATTCAACTTTTTGTTAAAAAAAAAGGAAAGAACGAGAAAACGTGGAAAATTTACTTTGCTCTACACTAGTCTAATGTAAACATTAATAGAAGTAAAATCCGAGTGGTCTATTCATTTTCGTGATGCCGTCGTTGATATAAATTTTTCTGTAATTTCATATTTTTTCGTTATTAGTGGATTTATGGAGAATCGGATTTGACAGGCATTCATTTCGGTCGCTCGCGATAGTATGTCTTATGCAGGAGATAATGCGTGCGCGAGCATGCGCGCCGCAATTTGTGTATCTATCGCAATGTGTATCTATCGCGTCTGAATGTGCTAAAATAATAACGAGAAATTGCGAGCCGCGAGTATAGCTGCGTTTGCAGGGGATGCCGACGTATAATCGAGGCGCACCCTCTCTCCCGGCTATCTGTTTTATTTATCCGATAACACGCCATTATGGGCGAATCGTGAATGCGGCTGTGCCGGTAACGATTGGCTATTTATAATAACACGTGGCATACGGGTAATTAGTTGCGCGCAAGCCACAGTGAAAAACCGAACGCGGCTATCGGTATCGAGAAAAATTACCGTCGTTTTTCATCGCGCCTTTGTCTACTTTATTTGGACTTTCATCACCTTTTTTTTTCGCCCACCAACTTGCCTGCTCGAGAAACACATTCAGTCGCGGTTCCGCGCACATTTTGTAGCGTACCTGCAGTGCAATTAAATTTCGCATTGCACTCCTGACGATTTTATCCACGATTGATTTTTTTAATCTTAACTACACGAGGGGCTTTGCAAATAGGCCACTACTTATATAGCGCGTCAGATGAAGCGATCATAAAAAGATAGACCTCTTCGATAACTTTCGCATTTACTCTCGCCGTGTTCCTATTTGATACTTTCAGTGCGGAAAAATATTGTCAGTATTTAAGCAAAAAAAACTTATAAAAAAATACGCCGATTAAAATAATTTAATTTACATTTACTTTTGTCAAGTGAAGAAATAGTATCGTATGATTTTAGTGTCATTTCAGATCGAAGCGCGTCGCGTATCGGTACACCGAAATTAAAAAGCGACTTTGAAGCCGGCGATGAAAAAGAAATTATGAGACCGCGCTTCTGTTTAATTCGGACGGCTATTCGATCAGAGAAGATTACGCCGGGATTTCATAGGCTAGGGAGGCAGAGATATGGTGGCTCGGATAAAGGAGGGCAGGGGAGGCAGGGGCGGCTGGAAAGTCTTGTCCATTGTGCCGGACCTGTACAATGCTTATCGACGGTGATTGCTTCATTGCGGACTAGAACGGGGATGCTGGATGTAAGGGCGTGATGCATACACCGACGCAGCTCGGCGTTATCGGGTTATCGGCCGTAATGCACACGCACGCCGACCACCTTTCTACTGGGTTAACATTTCAATCTGGAAAATGTAAACCATCCCACCCTCCGCTTCGCTCGCTCGCTCGCTCGCTCGCTCTTCCTTTCTCTCTCTCTCTCCCTCTCTCCCGCATTCTGTCTCTCTTCGCCGACACTCGCTCGTTTGCATATCGCCCGCTTGTTGTTCTCGCCCGGCGAACGGACAAATTTGACTACGGCGACTACCGATTGATTCTGCGATTGTGATTCCAATAGCCGCGTATGCCGATGCAAAATTAAAACGGTAGAATTGGCATTCGCACGATATTCCGCACAGCGTGAGAGCTTCGTATACGATCGATATTCATCCGCCGCGGGAGTTATCCAACGATGAAACGCGTACCGTTAAGAGAGAAAGAGAGAGAGAGAGAGAGGAAGAGGGAGGAAATACGGTGAACGCGCATCGGCGTGAACATCGAAAAGAGCAATCGGGCCTGTTCTCGATGCAGTTCCTCCCGACGCGAGTCTGCTCAGCTGCGTCTAGATGCGCTCGTATATTCTCTACGCGAGATGGGCAAAAATCCGTCCGTGCGCGCTGCCTCCTTTTTTTTCTACCCGCCTTTCGCTCGTAACGGCGGCGAGACCACCCTCCGCCCTCCCTTTCTCCATATAGGCGTGTAACGACGATGCGCAAACAATGACGAGGGTTACGTAACAGCTATGCACGATGCAAACACACCGTGTTGCGCTAAGCGCGTATCTGTAGCGGGGTGGGCAACGAGCGGTAACAGGGACTACGGTGGCGACGGCGGCGACGTCCAGGACGAACAATGCGTATCACACGGTGGCCTGTCTGAAAATGCCCGGGCGCTCGTTCCCCGTCGTGCCAAACCTCGCGCCAAACGCGAGCGCGATATCGGTATGCTTTCGAAAAATAGACAGGGAGAGAGAGAGAGAGAGAGAGAGAGAGAGAGAGAGAGAGAGAGAGAGAGAGAGAGAGAGGGAGGGAGCAAAGGAGCGGTATGCGTGATATCGAGCGTAATATCCGAAATAAATTTCCGATAATCGAGAGTCTGAAACTCTTTAAAGAATGGATTAGAAAAACTCGTTGCTATATTAGATTTCTACAGCGTCATTATTTTAGCTTGATGTTTTATTTATTTAAATCAACTTACCTGATTGACGTGACGTTTTTCAAGATGTATGATATAACGAGATACATAAAATTAGTATTGTTATTGCAGTTACGATTAATACGAACGTGTTTACGTTGAATCCACTTTGAAATTTAATACTTCGGTAACGCCTGTTTTTTTTTTTTATGCAAAGTGCATAACGACTGCGCGTATCTTTCCGGTGGTAGTCGAGCAAAATTAGCCAGCCAAGTTTCTTAACGATTCAGTGGAGCACCGCCGCACACACAGTCTGTAGACTTACGGAATTTCATCGGTGACCGCAGAACAAGAGGAGGCGGTGATCGCGCTTCCACGAGCGAATGCATCCGAGGTATAGGTACGATGACGGGATTGTCCTTCATTACGCACGAAGGAAAGTGCAGTCATCGGCGCGCATACCCGTAGGTATGCACACACAGAGGCATTAGCTCCCCCAAAGCCCAGCCGGTATTAATTCCACTAATTGGACGTGGTTTGGGTCGCGGCAAACATCGGTCCCCTGCCGATCGTCCCCCTCCCCTTCCCTCCCCCCTTCCCACACATCGACTTGTCCGGACCACGCGCATCGATCTCATGATCGATCGTCCTCTCGTAAGACAAAGGACGATTCTTATTCCGTTCTCGAACGAGTTGCTCTCGAGCCTCTAAGCTTTATCCCTCAACAGACGGGGTTCACGCGCAATTTATCATATCCGCGTGGTGGTTTCGAAGTTGCACACGAATATCAGTTTGCAAACTCGTCCGACGTAAATCTTTTTTAGATTATTAGCGTAGTCAGTAGCGAATATATTCGACCGTTATTAGATCGTTGTACGCGGCTACGCGAGCGATACGATTATGATAAATCGATCACAATGCACATATGTATCTAAACTTTGCGAGACCTTAAATGCTTCGTTTAAATTGCTTCTCCTTCGCAATGAGTTACGATTTTCGTAAATGCGGAATCTCAATTAACATGTGGAATGATGACACACGTGAGTGCCGAGAACGGAGCGGCACGCAGACTGGATTTGAAAATGTACGAATAGCGATCCCGCTCAACGAGGGATAGGCCCAGGGGGCCGCGTTTCGTTTGGGGATCTATAAGGTGACGAGATCAGCTGTTTCGGGTAAATATATCTACACGGACCGTGGAATCTGTACGTGGGCAAGAACACGGCTGTGTGCGATTGCGTACGGTCGCACGGATGTGTGCGATATATAAACACATACGACGATACTCGCATCGCGAAGGGTCTCCCTAGCGAATCTGGGTCACCGGGCCGATGAGGGACGATGAGGGGTTGACCGGCCAAAAGAGAGGAGAGAATGCTAGACTCTTTTCCCCTACCAGCCACGAAGCGTCTATGACGAGATAATCGGAGACTCTCTTTCGGCTTCGGATCTTTCCTGCCGTATGACATTTTTCGCACTTTGCTTGAGTGGAGCCAAAAAACCGCGTTTAAGATTAAAGCTCCTCAAAAAGAAAAGTTAGTCTTTCTGCTCGTATCCAAGATGAGAAACGTCACGTATATTATATTTAATTATTTAGCAAGTAAATACAAATATTCGACTTTCTCTTTCGTTAATTTCGTTTTTTAATCTGCTCTCGAATATATCTACTCTCGAGATTAAGCGTCTTGTTTGTAACATTCGCTCGAATAATTATTCGTATCCGCGTGCACGATTACGATTTTCATCTCTGTCTCGCGAATCGAGGCACTCTCGATCGCGGCAAAGTTCACCTCCAGGAACTGTCGGCGGATACGGGCGCCTTGGGTATGGCACAAAGATATTAAGCACCCATACCCTAACCGTGTCGAGCTACGGAGAGCGTAGACTATCCTATGTGCCGGACTGGTGGGGATGGAGAGGCGGAGGAAACGCGGAGGCGCGCGCGGCTAAGAGGGGGCAGATGGACTAAGGGTGGGCGAAGGCGCAACGGGGTGGCAGAGCAGGAGAGAGATCGCAAGGAAAGCGGAGTTACCTACAGAAGAAATAAGTGCGCGCGTGTAATGCTGATGGCGAATATGGTAGAGGAGATCTGAGGGAAGAGTAGAGAGGGTGGCGCGCGGAGAAGGTTGAGGAGGAGGAGGAGGAGGTGAAGGAGGAGAGTAGAGAAGGGAGAGGAGCAGGGGCAGATAGAGGAGGAGTGGGCTCGCGGACGGCAGAAGGGTGAAGAAGGGAGGCAGTGCGCGCGAAAGCGAGCGATCGATTCGAACGTTGGCGACATTCTTCGTCGTAGGGATAGGGAACAGTGGGAGAAAGAGAAAGAGAGATAGAGACACGGGCAGTATGTGTGTGCGCACGTGACGCAGAGAGGGATGACGAAAGAAGGAGATAAAGAGAGAAGGCAGAGAGGGCTGGTCGCGTGAGAGAGCGCGAACTCGGAGAACGTGGAGGATGGCGGAAGGCGTGGAGGGGCGGGAGACGAGAATAGTATCAGAAAGATAGAAAAGAACGAGAGGAAAGCGTATGATCCCGAAGAACTGAGAATGCGAAACGTGAAAGAATAGCGATATGAAGTGAATAAAAAAAAAAGAAACAAGAGACTTGTTAAACGAAGACGAGATTAGATGCGGGCAATGAAGGATCCACAATCAAAATGTAATGATGAAAATGGTGTAGACACTGTAGACAACCGAAGAAAGAAACAAGAGCGAAATATCGAGACTCGAGAGACCGGGCAACAATCAAGACGCCTGAGAGAAGAACAGCGCACGCGAAATAAGAGACAAGAGTGAAAGATATAAAAGCGGAGAGTGGGGCGAGGAGGTATGCACGCGCGAGCGAGCGAGCGAACCGAGGTAGGAAAGAGAACATAAGACCTAAAACGAAAGAAGACAAACCCAGTGAGGTAAAAGAAGAAATCCCCCACTCGCGCCACGCTCGCGTCGCCGGTACGTTCCAGTCGTACTGTCCTCAGGCTCTCTGCGCGTCTGCGTCTGGTTGTCCCTCTGTGTTGGTAGCCCCCGGAACCGTCCTCACCGGCGTAGTCGTCGTCGTCTACCACGTCGGTGGCAGAGGTTGGCAAATAGTGGGGGACGCGGGGGGCGGGTGGCCGAGCCGCCGCCACTCGGGGGAAGGTTCGAAAGGCGTAGACAGTGCGAGCCTGCCGTCCAATAGCGGGAACAGCCGCCCTGGTGGCTCCGCCAACCGGATAGTCAGTTGCGCGCACAGAACGCCCATCCTCCCCGTTTGTCGGGCTCCCACTGATGTTTTTATTTATTACATCTGTGACTGGGTAGGGAAATACTCCCGACTCGACCGAGAGAGCGTTTGCTACTTTGAGAACGAGCGACGCGCGTCCCTGCGAGTTACCGCGGCAGCCGCCTCCGTCGTCATCGTCGCCGTCGCTGCCGCCACCGTCGTCGTCGTCGCCGTCGCCGTCGTCGTCGTTGCCGTCGCCGTCGTCTTCCTCGCTGTCATCTCGTCTTTGACATCGTCACAGTCGTATACACGTTACGGTTCCCTCGTGCTCACGCGTTTCTATCGTCTAGGTCCCGTATGTAGTCGTCGCGATTCGCTTTCGCGTTTTTTGTGATATGAAGATGTCATTGTCGTGAGCTAGTGAAAAAGTTGCTGACGTCTCATTGACGAACTCGGCGCGACAACTGTCGTTGCCGTTTGCGCGATAACTTTTATTGTCAACCTCGCTGTCGGTGTGTTGTCGTCGAGTTAAAACATCTTCGCAATATGGATCGGTGAAAATAACATACGCGCTGAAAGTGGAGTAAAAGTGGACTGAAAGTTTGTTATGGACACAGAAATTTGCGTGCGTGTAAAGACTGACAGAACGTGCGGTCTGACTTGTGTCAAGACGCACGATTCTCGTTTGCAGTGATAAGCGACACGTTCAAAGGACGTTAGTCGAGTGCAATTTAAATAATTTAAATAAATTAAATTTTACGCTATTTATCGGGGTGTCTCTATATACGAGAGCTCGCAAAGAGAGGATTGCGAAAGAAACGGCTTGAACATGCATTGAAACGATTCACATTCGACCGTTCGAGCTGTTACCGATATTCGCCAGCGGGCGGACACAGTGATACGGCGACGTGAACAACGATAGGCACGGAGCGTATCGCTGGCGACAGGAGCGTGCCGGTGTGTCTCGTCGTCTCTACGAGTCGCAGGAAGAATAGAGACGCGCGTTTCCGACCCTCCATGGACCACGGAGCGATGGACAGCTCTTCCGACCACAGCAGCCGTGCCAGTCCCGTAACCGGCAGTCCGAAACATCCTCACAGCCCGTCGACGCAGCAGAGCCAGCAGCAGCAGCAGCAACAGCTACACGGCAGTCAGCATCAACCGCCGCCGTCTCATCAGTCGCACGGGCGCGATCAGATCCGCGATCATCAGCAGCATCGCGGTGTGCCGACACCGGGATCACCCACGAGAGGTTCACCACCCCAGGGCCTTCCTCTGAGTCCGCCGCCGTTGTCGGCCGGGGGCGGCCCCGGGGCACCGCCGGGTATGGTGCCTCGTATGCCGGGTCTGCCGCCGCCGGGACTGGGACTACTGGGCCAGCTCGGTGGTATGCTGAGCGGACACCATGGCTCGCCACTGGAGCTGATGGCAGCCCATCACGCGGTCCTGCCACCAAGATCCTACAACAGTCCACCGCCGATTAGTACTAGCGATCCTACCGCCAACGAGTGCAAGTTGGTCGACTACCGTGGCCAAAAGGTCGCCGCGTTCATCATCGCCGGCGACACGATGCTCTGTCTGCCACAGGCCTTCGAGCTGTTCCTCAAACACCTCGTGGGCGGCCTCCACACAGTCTACACGAAGCTCAAGCGTCTGGATATCGTGCCGTTGGTGTGTAACGTCGAGCAAGTTAGGATCCTACGCGGCCTCGGAGCCATCCAGCCCGGCGTCAATCGGTGCAAGCTGCTCAGCTGCAAAGATTTCGACATTCTTTACAGGGATTGCACCACGGCCAGGTACGTCCACGATGCTCGGATATACGCGATGACAGGATTCTCTTATCTGTTTAATTCTCGTTCGTCAATTAGGTCGCTGCAATTTGCGAACATACGCGTTTCTAGATCAGAAAAAACTTGCGTTCGTCTATATTCGTAGCTGACAACTGATATGCAGAATATTTCGGGCAGAAGAAGAGAGTCAGGCCTTTTAAAGATCGTGACTTAATTTTGACGAAACTAATTTTTTTTGACGTTGCCTCGTGGCGATCGTGCCGTTACCATATTTTAAATGTTTCTGAAAAGAAATCCCATATCCACTTAACAGGGACGAGTAGCAGATGTTTGTCGACTGTTAGCCATAATTAATGCCAGTCCGTGTTTCGATAACGAGATAAGAGGAAGAAAAAGATTCCGGAAATAACACTCATATACTCATGGGCGCCTCAACGCGCTTTCTTGGGCGCCGTTCTACGAACGGAAGCTACGATTCTCGCATACATTAATAACGCATGGTGTCGCCGCTGGGCAGCACTTTATCTTCGCCCCGTACCTTGGCTTGGCTTTCACGCTACCAGTCCGCCAAAAAATACTTTAATTGTGCACCACCTACCGCTCCTTAAGACTTGATCATCGTCGAAAACAGCTCCCGGTGACCCTCGGGCCTTTTCGTATAGGCAGTTCACGAGCGATCCTCATGCATCGTGAAATTGCTTCACGAAATTGCATTTTACGATTTGGAAAGAATACCATTTCGGGGGTAATTTTATTTGCATTCAAAATGATCGCGCCCGAAACGAGAGACATATCGCATCTGCATGTAAAATAATACTCACGAAATGAAACAATTGTTTGGTGCATCGTACTACAATAGAGAATTAAGATATCCGAGTCGTGTGGCAGTGGCACGTGCTCCTCGTTTCTAGGATTGTCACCGAGTTCCCGCGCCAACAGGTGTCCCTTTCACGGCAGTTTCTCTGAATGAATCGTCCCCGAATAGGGAGAGAAAGAGAGGATGCCGGGCGAGAGGAAGAGAGCCTGGTTGTACAAGCTCTCTCGGCACCCCACCCACGAGGTAGACGACAGACGAAACGGAATGGTAAACGGAACGAGGGGATTTAAGGTCGTCAGAGAAAGTGTTGTCCTCTCGATGTCGTCTATCAATCCGGATCGTCCCATCCCTCAATATTTTATTTCTGGTCGATAAGCTTGACAATTTCGCTCGATATATTTTTGACAAATTAATCACTCGCTATATTTAATTGTCACATACACGAGGTTCGCGGCGGGCCGGGAATCGCGCGGTAAACGGGCAATACTTGTTCAGCGTGCGATGCGCAGCGGCAGTCACAACGGAAACGGATTCAACGCGACACGGAGAGAGAGGGACCGAGCGAGAGGGAACCGAGGGATATCCCGAGGGACGGAGTGAAAGAGCTAGAGAGATAGCCAGAAGGAGAGAGCGAGCGCGAGAGGTAGAAGGAGGAAGCTCGTAGGGATCGCAGGGATCCAAATAATCCGGAGTCGCAGTCACAGAACAGAGTTCCGCGAGCCGTCGGCTCGTGCGGGTCTCGTCTTTCCAGAGCATGTTTTATCGTCCCGTTAGATTGCTCGTTCTCGTGATATCAAGTTCGAGTTGTAGCTCGATTAAAAAAAAAAAACTCGGCAGTTTCCTCGACATTCTGTTATCTCTATTCATTAAGATAATTTTTATGTTTCTTCCTTTACGAATAGTAGTACGATCTAGAGAACGAAGAATTGCTGTTATTTTTTTAAATAATTCCGTCTTACGATTTTGAAATTCTTCCTCTGAATTGTCACGCATCAATATTAGAACACGACTTGTTATTATAATAATATTGACCATATATGTTCAGAAATATTCGCGTTATGTTCATCGCGTTGTGATGATTGCAAAAATGAAGCAGGCAATCAGGCTCTTAGCTCTTTAGTTTGTTCTCAAAATACTCGGACATTATTTCCACCGGCCTTTCAACAACTCCGATCTGCGGAGAAACGAGATTGTAGAAAAGCGAAACGGCGATTGTGAAAAACAGGATGATCAAGAGACTACGATACGATCGTTCTGTGCGGTCCGATCGCGCGTGTAACGTTGACATCGTTACATTCTGATAATACACGGCAACGGTAGCGGCGGCAACGGGTACACACGGCCGTGCCACATCTACGACGAACTAAACCACACACCCGCACGCGGACGAACGATGTAATACGCGCGCGCATGCACTTGCACATCTACGTAGAGAGCGACTGCACGTCGACCCCCCGCGCCGCCGTTTCTATCGGACCGATGCAACAGCATGCGCCCAGAACCGCACCAATAATTCAGGGGGATTTTTCTTGCGGTTTACAGCGCGGCGCCGGGTGCGTTGTTCCGTCCGGACGGCCCGTAGATACAGAACCGATTGCGCCGGACGCGCCGTATTTCGTGCTCGCGGGCCGTAATAGCATTAAAAAGCGAGGTATGCAGGCGACAACGACGAATGCGAAATTATTATAACACCGCGTGAGAAAGAGGGAGAGGGAGAGGGAGGCAGAGAGAGAGAGAGAGAGAGAGAGAGAGAGAGAGAGAGAGAGAGAGAGAGAGAGCTCGTTCCGCAAGCGAGAGCCAGTCGCGGGAGACACGCGTGTCGGGACGACGTTCCGTATAACGAACGCACAATGCGTGAATCGTTACTGCGGCACGGTGTATTTTTAAATGCCGCGTTTATTTCTTATCGCGAGAGACTTCCTCTCCGTAGACGCCGTCGTTCGAGCACGTCCTCAAGACGCGAATCCCAAGACGGGGTGGTCGCTATCTGATCTGAGAACGCCGACAGATATATTCCTGTTACAAGCTGAAAAGTAATCGACTGCAATAATTGCGCGCGTCGTATATCATGCATATAAGTCGATGCGGGCCCTACGATAATCGGCAAGAAAATAATAACGCGGCCGCATTGCGCGCAGCTAACGAGACGCGAGTCAATTATATTAATTAATTTACCTAACTCGGTCGGACGAACGAACGAACGAACGATCGCCTCGCCTCGCAAACTACCTCTTCAGAATCGAGTCTCTAATTGGAAATTCGCGAAAAGAGGTCGCGTCTAGGAGACAAAGAGAAAAAAAGGGAAAAAAGCAGGGAGGAGGACATACGCAGGGAAAAGGGACAACGCGTCTGATTTTTCTTCATTCTTCCTTCTTTCCTTCGAACGTAGCGTTCAGAGTATACTTGATATAACAACAGCTAGTTGGAAATACGTGGGAGTGCGCGCGGCCCTGGACTATAATTCTATGCGCTATTAGCCGTTTAATTATAAAATTGTGCATAGATTAATTGGCTCCCGTAATGGCCCTAACAATGCACAGACATATTGTGAGAGAGCGAGAGACACAGAGGAGAGAGGTGGCAAGGGGGAAAGAGAGAGAGAGAGAGAGAGAGAGAGAGAGAGAGAGAGAGAGAGAGAGAGAGAGAGAGAGAAAGGAGGGTTATACAGAGAATAGAACCAATGAAGAGAGAAGTGAGGGGAGAGAGAGAGAGAAAGAGAGAGAGCCTGAGAGAGAAAGAGACATAGAGAGCGTGAGAGAGAAAGAGATAGCAACAGAAAGCCGTTATTAATATTTATTTCCTCTGCTCGCTCCTCCCAGCTCCTGGTTGTTGCCGTGCGCCGATGCGTGGTTATAGGCTACGTAAGCTTTTAATATCTATGCGCTCGTGTTAACTGCACGAATACACAAATAGGGCTCGGTAAAGTCCTCGTATGAACGCGACTGTGCTCTCTCTCCGCGGCTATGCGCTCTCGGGAAGCGTCGCGATATTATTTGACGGACGGACGTCTCGAAAAGGGATCGCTCGATTCTTTTGCTACAGCGACGCCGAGTGGAGAATGATCATCTCCTCTTCCCCCTACTTCTTTTCTCTCTGTCTCTTTTTCTCCTTCGTTCTCTCTGTATACGAACATCTATCTGGTAATTGTATCGTTTACAGCAGCTGGCAGGCCTCTCGGCCTTTTTTCCCCGTTACGTATCCTGCGCAGGGAATTGGGCCGCCAGCGTGATATTATAAAGGCTCGCATGACCCCATTGTTAGCATTACTTTTCATCGAGATATACGCGCATGTTGCCGCCGTACACGCGCTCGTAGCTAGACTCACCCACGACGTGTATGAGCGAATGCGTGCGTGCGTGCATGCGCGCGCGTGTCTCTCCATTAAATCTGCTTGTCGATTAATCCCATAACCGAAAACGAAGTCCGCGCGTACGCCGCTACTGTGCGTCAGTATCGTGAGAATAATTCAGGCAACTCCAATCGATGAAAACCGCGAGGCGGATAAGCCTTGAACTTTATAATATACACTAACGAAACACAGCCGCGCTCTGGCTTTTTTATTGATAAAAAAAAAAAGCGGGAACTGTTCCACCCCGATTGGAAAACTCGAGTGCATCATAACGTATCCGGATGCCGGTCGTTATTGGCTATTTCGGAGCTCGTATCCGAGCTATGATATTTAATGATACCTGTATAGTCACGGTATGTATACATCGGTATCGTTCATTTATTCATTTATTCGTTTATTTGTCAGTTTAACAGCTGTGGACTGCAGTTGTTTATCGAGTTGTTTAATTACTCGACGCCACTCTTTCGAAGAGAAAACCGGAGCGCGCGGAGCGGTCTTCTCCATTTATGGAATCCTCGCAGTCCTCGAGGCACACGGCCAGCGGTCACTAATCTCTTCTTACAATCGTTCTTAATTTACGGAAATTAATTGAAAACACAAATCTGAGAGGGGTGCCTTTCTTCCCAGCATCTCGTCCCTCCTCTCCGCCCCATCCACGGCACCGTCCGCCATCACCACCCAGCGCCTACTCCCCGCGCTTCGCTCGTAATTCTCGGTAATTAATAATCTGCAACAAGTAATAATAAAGCCAGTAATCCGGCTGCGCGCGGCGCCGCGACCGGCCAGCGTTCTTAATTCTGGATAATTAATGCAAAGACAAACAAGAAGGATTAAAACCGAGCTACCCGCCAACCCACCCACCTTACCGCTCTTTCTCTCGTTGTTTCTCCGTACTTTTCCCCCTTTTTGACGCTGCTGCTCCGCTTCTATAACGCTTTCAAAGATGGCCGACCGATGTAGCAGCGGAAGATATCCGCATCTTTTATTTCTTCTTCTTTTTCTTACAAAACTTATGAAGTTGAGAATACACGTGTTATATCATATCTTGTCTAAATTCAATGCAAAACATTTAGTTGTCACTCTTTCAATAGGTCACTCGACGAATTGCGTCTGATCGAAACGCTATACGTATTTTAATTGCGTGAGTTCGAAGTAATTAAGGTAGGGCATTAATTTGCATCCAGGCAAGGAGAGAAGAGTATGTGTTGGCTGCGCGTGCAACGATAAAGTCACAATATTATTATCGCGATCTGCATCGTCTGCCGGCCGTCTGCATGCGGCAAGACGAGATCGTTTCTCGAGGACGATGGGAACCCGTGTACGATACGTCCAGAAAGGAGAGGAGAGCCGGGAGAGAGAGCAGGATGCGAGCGGGCCCATGGCTATAATCACGGGGCCTCTTGATGGCGAGATACAAATGCAAGTCATCGGGGCCTCGTATTGTATCGCAATGGCGCCAGGCTCCCGTTCCGCATTTCCCTTTCGGCGTTCCCCGATGCGTTCTTCTATCGTGCCGTGCGCTCGACGGAACCTGAGAAAGGCTCCCAATTTAGGGCGTTAAATACGCGACTGTTGCGTCGATACGGCGCTGGTATTTTGTATTTCCTGCCGCGCCGTTAACGTGTATTTTCGCCAATCACGATGGGCCGATGGATACGGTTCGATCGAACTGCAGGAGCTAATTTCTCCCGTCGTTTTTTATATTATTTACAAGACAAATCGATTTTTTTTGCAGAATCTACCATTTGATTTATATATATATTTCAAAACCGAAATTAAAATTGTGTATACATTATATATAATTTTAGTAATATCGATATTTTTGAACGTTTTTATTTTATTCTGTACTTAGATTATTAGATCAAAGAGATATAGATATGCAAATTCAATTACCTTCTTGAATCAAATTGTATGTAGAACTTTTGAATAATAATTTTGGCATACATTGACCTAACGATCAAATGCAGGCTACGCATTCGATCCTCGTAGCGTAGAGGAATTTTTTTTACCTTAAAAGAGCAAGATTTTCCTTTTCGACGCGCAAATCAATCCTCGAGACAGACGCGCGCGGTAAGATTGGCGGCTAAAATGTTTGGTCGTTCGAAAACGAATTGCGTTACATACTTTTAACATTGGCCCCCGCATCGCATCGCAGGAGCCAAAATCGATTGTTTCTGCGCGAGCCAGTGACCCACATTAAAACAGCTGATTGTGGCAGAGGTACACACGAGTCCCATTTCGTCCTTTCCCCTTGTTGCGACGCCGCCACCCTCGTAAAGAACTATCCCCAAGAGCGCATCTTTCTCACTCGCCCGATAGGCCGGTGAAACCCAGCAACAATTCACCGAGCGAAACAGGGGTCCTTAATCCTTCTCTGTTTTTATCGTTACCCCAGATTTGAATCGCTCCTGTCAAGCGGAGTACGCGAATATTCATTACACGTAGCAATAATGCGAACACATAAATTCACAAATAATTCAAGCGGATAGAGCGATTAATTTGACAGTTCAGGAAATTTCTTTTGAAAAAAAATTCTAGTGTGTGAAAATCTCTTCTCTTTGCATCAGGACGTATTTCATTATAAACGGGATGGGACGGATTGAGAGACCTCGAAAAGAGAAAGAGGCTTACGTGAAATCGGTAATAAATATAGATCGCGCGATAAAGCATTTCCTTTCTCCATCAATCGATATTGTCTTATGGATTTCTTACGGTATCGTGTCTCGCATTACGGGAAAACATTCGACGCGGGCCGGCTCTTAACCATCTCCCTCGGGAGACACGTTTAAGAATCCCGCGTTTGTACATGCAATCGCGTGTTCACGTCGAGTAAGCCGTGCCTCGATAGTAGCCGGGCTCTCGTCGTGGACGTGTCGTGCTACCGGCGCGCTCGGGGTCCGTAAATCCTTTACGGCAACAATTTTATGCGGCCGCAGATTTAACGGAATCGATCCGAGAGGGTCAGTACGAATTCTACCTCGGCTATATTGCTTTCCTATTATCGTAATCGCTCATATCCGATAGCGGAGATTCGCATTAGACGATTAAGTTTCTTCTGCCTCTTTTTATTCTGTACTTCTCTTTCTCTCTCTCTCTCTCTCTCTCTCTTTGTGTTTGTTTACATACCTAGACCGAGTTATTATCTTCACGATATCGTTATTTATTTATTTACGATGCTATTCAGTGAAAAGGTAAACTGCTTGTCTAGATTACCTTTGCCTTACCTGATCATTTCGAATGTTGAAAAATACCGAGTTTATCGCATTTCGATTCGCACGATATAAAATATCCGTATGATACCTATAATTTACGAATGATTGATTGGCCGGAAATGATATAGGAAACATTTTATAAAACATTCCGACGAGATACGCGCTACGCGATCATCGAGTTATTATTATTATTAATTGTAGCTGCAAATGTATTTCAACTAGATAATTATATGCTAATTATATATTTTTTCTTGTAAGCGCAGAATTGCGTAAGGTATATGTGCGATGCAAAAGAGCTTCTTAATCTGCAAAAAATGTCACGTGTTGGCCGACGGCGTTGCGTAATTGCCACAATTATGCGTCACCTGGAAATATCGTAGTGGCATTATAATCGTCGTCGTCGTCTCACGTCGGAATGTCGTATAGTCCAAACGAATTTCAAGTTTTCGTCGACGGTAGTCGAGCGGCTGTATGCAAACTGCACGAAAGGCGCCCTTTCCGCCTTTCGCGAGGCGGCCTGTCACAACGATACTCGGTAATTTCGAGTGATTCGTGGACGACGTCAGCGAGCATATCGCACCCCTTTCGCGCGCGCGCGCGTGAGAGAGAGAGGGGGGAGGGGCGCCTTCGTGTGCACGCTAGCCACTCCAACTCGTTACACACGGTAATTAAACGACGCACGAGACCACCTGAGAAGCTAGGTAGCAGTTAGAACTTGGGCGTTTAAGAGAAATCAAGTCGTTGTTAGAACTCGTACGCTCGTCCCGAGCTATATGCTTTATTCGGATCGATTGCGCAAACGTCGCGATTAGCATCGTAGCGGCCTGTAATTAACGTGATTTACTTTCTTCGTTTGTTACGATCGTGGATAAGAGTGTTATGAAAGGATACGGCCTCGGTGCCGCGTACTATGGCACGGATGCATGGCGCGTCGAAGCCGCGATTGTTTGCGACTTTGCCGAGGCGAAAATCGGTGTCGATCGGCGGAGGCAGCAGCAAACTCGAGCGAAACTCTCTGTCTGTTTGGCTCGCGTGCCGTCGAGTTTGGCGCAACGTCGCGCGTCAATCAAAATCGGGCTCTCGGGTAGCTGCTCCTATAGTAATGATCCCTACACTCGATGTCGAGTCGATCTTACGTACATGGACGCCTGATAGCCCCTGTGATATACCCTTGAAGGGTGCCCAAGCTGCGAGTCGTCAGCCCAGTCAGCCCAGTCAGCCAACTCGACCGGCGTTTGCCGGTTTGTCGGCTGAGCGGGCGAGGCGAGGAGCCATCTTTACACGCGTGCGGTCCGCTCGCGTGATGCACGCATGCCACCTCTCCTCCTTGGTATTCCGCTTCTTCTTCCCTCCGTGGGGCCCGTCGTCTTTAGTTCTTTCTCTCTCTCTCTCTTTCTCTCTCGTTTCTGTGCACGTCTTCCGGCGATCGCGAATTTACGCGCTTTTCCCTTTCGCACACGGTTACGAATGTAGGCTTACGGGATAAATACCGCGTAACTGGGAAATATCGATCGAGCAAGTTACGCGAGAATCCGTGGCGAAGTTAGTGCCTCTAGGTTCTTCTTGATAATCTTCATAGTTGTTGCTGACGATGCAGACGAAAGAGAGAGAGAGAGAGAGAGAGAGAGAGAGAGAGAGAGAGAGAGAGAGAGAGAGAGAGAGAGAGAGAGAGAGAAGGAAGGCGGGATAACCGCCAATAACTATTATCGATCGTTACGCACGGACGTAGATTGGATGGTGATCTATTATCTGAGTTGCGCGATTTGCGTTATACAGTTCCGTTTTGAGGTTTCGTCGTTGAAAGGTCGGATGGATCTTCTGGGTGGGAGAAAAAACGGTCGATCGCGTGTTAGGTACGTTTCTAAAATATACGAGCGCGGTAATGTACGCGATTGTTATCGCGGATCGCGGATACGTTTTTGCGATCTCGCGATATCGCGTATAAGCAAGGATATTTATTCTAAATCAACGAGTTTGCCCGGCCATTAAGTTCCAGCAGAAATATGCATTCGACAGCCCGCGACTCCGAGTTCGAATCGTTTTTGGCATCAGTCGAAATTGCCCTTTCATTAACACGGCATCGCGATCTCGGGGAGCCCGGCGAAGGAAACCGGCTCCGAGACCCCGGCACGCCATTTCTGGTGTAATCTCGTGGAGTGAATCATCCGATTCCATCTTCCTTCCTCTCTCTCTCTTTCTCTCCGCGATCTAGGCGATCTCGACGAGATCGACGAAAGGGGAGGGGCGCCCTCCTCCCGTGCATACACACTCCCAGCCCAAGCATAACAGCATGCAAAGAATACCGAACCGATTCGGTCTACGACCTCTCTCCGACGATGACCGAAAAAGAGGCGAATGGCGATCCACTCTCGGCTACTTCGATCCAGTTTATCTTTTTTGCTGTTTAAGCTTCTAATTGCGATCGGGCTCTCTTCAAAGTACCGACCAACGATTGTTAGATCATCTCTCTTTTTGCCACTTAAGCTAAGCCTAATTTTTAATCATCATCGGCGATCGTACGTGAACGGTGCAAAGGATTTCTTGCGCGGTCGTGCGACCGCGCCGGAAAGTTTTTAATACGCTCGACGAGAAAAAAGTTTCGTCTTAATTTACGTTTTCCAGCGGATTACTTCTCATCGTCGGCCGTGCCTAACGCGGTCGTCGTGTAACGCGCACTCTTTTTTTTAATTCGCTCACCGTGCACGCCGCGCGTATATACTCGAGATAACGCCGAATAATATGTAATTATATCATTGTTCGGAATTAGCTGCCAGCCGTTGTTGTTACACTGCACAGTTCGGGGGCCCGCGAACGAGCAGCCGAGGTGTTATTAGCGCTTGACATTGATACATCCGACCACGTCGTGCTCGCAGTGGCGTGGATATCGCGTTATCTGCTCCGGCATATCCGATCGGTTCGTCGATCGCGTCGGTGACGATTCCGCAGGCTGCAGGTGCTCGTCATATTTGTCGCTTTGACGAAGGGGGGCTCGACGAGCGCTAACGAATCGCGATGAGCGTCAATTAATTAGAGCGGATGCAGCACTGAATGACACGGAGTTAAAAAAAACATTTTAATAACTCAACCTGAGAGAGTGAAGGTATGTGTTATGTTTCGGAGATTATATAAACCGTACGTTTATAAAAAAGAAGAAAACAGCTTAATTTCGGGTTATTGGCTAATTCATAATGGTTATCGTATCGAGAATCGATGTTAGTATCTCAAGAATAGTCGAGGATAATTCTCGATCGAGAATCGAACAAAACGATCTGTTCGGACGCTGAGAATCTTGACTGTTGCGCACGGCGAGTGCATCCACGAGCGAGCATAGGCATGTAATTACGCGGGATTCTGGCTCTCGAAAGCGTTTGCTATTTATCAACGTCGCTCGTTATGGCGTCTTCGCGGGGCAGAGCTATCCGGCAAAAGCGGAGAAAACGATCGCGGGCGTCGTTCGGTTCGGTTTAATTGTCAAACTTCTTGAGAGAGCGTTCGCGAAATCGAAAATGCCGTTCATCGATCGAATGAAAAAAAAAAAACCCGAGTCCATTAGACGATTTAATCTCTAATGGCGTTTACAGTAACGTATATGATATATATACATATATATCGCGACGTCGATCCCCGACAAGAAGCGAGCGATCGGGCCGCATCGCGCCGCGAATAAATTATAGGATGATTGTGCACGATCGTGACGTTTTGCGAGAAAAGTTATGGGCCGTAGGCCGTTGAAATTGCTTCAATTACTAACTTTACGTTTTCCGATGTGCCTTGCGATCGCACGTTCGATCGCGATAAGAACGCGCCGCGCCGATTTCTTTTTAATCCCCCGCTGCTGACGATCCGAAACGCCGAGTGTTCGCTCTGCGCGGGCGCACACAATATCGGGAATGCGCCTCGCGAGAAGACAAGCGGCGGGGGCGGCGAAGCTCCTCTCGCGCCGCCGGTGTCTCGGGCGATTATTATCGCCTGACACAGGCCATAAAGTACATTTTAATTCGCGCACATCGCGCGAGATAAGAGCCGGCCTAGACTAGCTAACCGAGCGCTGTGCGTGCTCGGGAGGAGGAGGTGTACGATACGCCGGGCGGATACGTGGGACAATCAGACTTGCAAAAACGGGACTTAATTGGGCCTTTAATCGCGGCGGAATGATGATTAATCGCAGAAGAGTCTCAGGCGTAATCTGGGGTACCTATTCGGGGGGAGGGGGGTACCTATACTCGAAAACGGGCCGCAAGATAAATCACAGGCGTCCCCGTGGCGGGAGTACCGGCTACGTTGTACCGCCAGAAAACGATCGTAACTTAAACACCTGCGAGCCTCGCGTGTAATATCCCGCTGAATTATTTATCTATCGACAGATGATAGATACCCGAACTCCCGCGAGATGCGAGAAGAACCGTACGACGATGGAGCATGCGCGCGCGCACGTTTAAACGCATCCGAGTGTGTTGCCGTTAACTTAATACGCGGTTTCGTCCGTAACCACACGTACAATATATATATATGAACGTACAGCCGGCTCCTCGTTGACTCGATCGTATCTCACGCCGCTAGAGGAGTTTAGACAACCGTTGCCCGCGGAAATATCAGCATTGTATAAACTTGATCCTGCATGTTGGGGGGATTTTATATACGCGATGTATTACGGGAATCTCTTCTGCTCGGCCAATTTCGGATATGAGAGCGAGCTAAAGAAAGCGGACGCAGAAATAGGAGAGCGGGAGAATTCCGTTTCGTCCGTCCGTCCGTCCGTCCATCCGACCATCCATCCGTCGTCGCTCGAGAGAAGCAGTTTTGTCGGCGTGGATATTTCGTTGCTTACTCTCATTCTTCTCTTCTTCTCCCTTGACCGCCGCGGTACTCTAGGCTGGCCCTACCATCTGCCCCTTTTTTCTCGTTTTCATTTCTCGCTGTGTACGCAGATATAACTTGAGCATATCGCGCGGCATTTCACAAGACGTTCAAGATTAATTGTGCTCTCGCTACGAACCGACAAGAGTAATATTCAAGACGACACTGTTACAGCCCGGAATAATTTTAACTTTACAAATCTTTCAATCTTTATACTCGAACACATGATAAAAAAAAAATTGTACGTCACATCCATGTGGACACGCGTCAAATGTTTCGGGAAGTTGGTTGATTTCGGCGAATGTCGACCGATCTCGCGATCGACATTCTGCTTCCGGTGAACCCGTGGCGGCGTGACGACGTCGAGGACGACGCGCGGTGCGGCGCGGCGCGACGCGACGCGACCACATATGTATTCCAGTTCCTTAAGAAAGTTCGCAAACGAGCCGCCGCCGTTAATGAGGCGATATTTCAGTTTTTGAATAACTGACCTAGCCCGGGAGAAAGAGAGAGCCCAGGATACACGTCGAACCGGTTCCGAGAGCAGTCTCGGCCGCGTCTACCCGTGGAAACATATGTCTCAGCCGCGACGCGGCTTCCCCCCCCCCCTCATATCGGCTTTTGTCCAGGCGTATTGTAACGCGCTCGCGCGCGCTCGTTCCCGATTTTATCGGCTCGGCACTCATAATTCGCGCGTTGCATGCGTATCTACTCATCTGGCCTGGAGTCTTCCGCGCACCTATGTGTATGCGCCGCCTTTCCCCTTTTTTCGCCATTGCTTTTATCGGCTGCGCGTACACTGTATGTACGTACATACACGCGCATACATCATCCGGTCGATTCGGTACCTAATGGCCGTTTCAGTTTCGGACGTGTACCCTACGCTTCGATCGTCTCCTCCCTGGCCTGGCCGCGAGAGAAGTTTCCTTGTCGAATCTCGTTTTCCCCGCCGCATATCGCGCCGCGATGTGTGCAACGAGAGCGCGCGCACGAGTGCGCGCGGTTTACCGTTCTCGGACGCATCGGACGCGAAATGTTTTTTTTTTTTTTTTCGTTTTTCATCTGTACCTTCGCGCCGCGCGAGATCGATTTGAGAACTGGGATCCGATCCCGACGAGAGACGGCGAGGCGAGGACACGCTTTTTTTCGTTCCGAATCATCGATCGTTCCTCATGTTAATAGACGTTTCATCGGCCGGACGAGGCCGAGAGGTTGTTCCATCGCTTCGCGACGAAAGGTCCGGACAAGTGGCGGGAGGGAACGAGGGTGCCACAGGTCGATCGAACGAGGCTGCTTCGGGCAAACAAGAAGCCGTTGCTGCGGCTGCCGTTCGGTGTATACGCAGCATAGTAGCGTAGAGAATGAAAAGAAGAAAGACTGGACTTCCTCCCCCCGCTGCATCGGAGGATAACGAGAGGGAGAGAAAGAGAGACAGAGAACGAGCGAGATCGCCGATCGAGGGACACGGGCGAAAGAGATTCACTGCCGATCAGATATCGACGAATCGAAATGAAAACCAAACAAGTCCACCTCCCGCCTATCGGATCCCACCCGTCCTCGCGCCGCCGCGCCTCGCTCCATCGATAATTGATAGAATAAATTAAATCATTTGTCTTGGCGGGAAATTAAAAAGGTAATTTATATACGGATAGCCGGGGCGTACCTGGCCGAACCTCGATCGAGAGGAAGTGAGAGAGAGAGGAAGCGCGAGGGAGACGGGCGAAGCTATACACCTACACACGTGGGTCCGTTCGTTTCCTCGTGGCGCATTAGACGCGCGCAGGAAACGGTCCCGGGATGCATCATTTCGGAATTACCGAGGTGGACCACGTGGGAAGGGGAGGTAGATGCGAGACAGAGAGTTACAGGTATACGCAAAGGGCGAAAGGAGGGGAGGGGGGGAGAGGATAAGAAAAGAGCGGGAACTATATACGCGGTGGGTGAATCGTTTTGTTTTTGGCTCTCTCGTCTTTCGATTTATTCCTCGCTGATGAATCAGGTGTGGCTTTTTCTCTTTCTCTCTCGACTCGAGGGCGAGATTACTTTTGTGGGCGGGTCGCTTTCTGTCAGTGCCTCCGAGGTTACATCCAGGTATATTCAGAGAGAGGGTGAGAGAGAGAAAGAGAGAAAGAGAGAGAGAAAGAGGGACAAAGAAAGGGAGAATCCCGCGCGCTACGTTCGGCCTGTCTCTCTATGTGGGCAACTCTTGCGCTCCCGAGTTCTTCTCTCAGCTTGTCTTCCTGATTTGATGTAAATTGGAACACGGAGAGTAGTGATGGTACTGTGTGATATCTTCTCTCGCGCGCGAGCTATCGGATACTTCCACGCACGCTTTCGCGCGCGCTGCATGTATCAAAATCTCTAACATTGTACTTTCATGTCGCGAACACGATCTCGCATGAGATATCAATTCCCTTAGCGTGATGTCGATCCATCGCAAGCTGAAAATATCTTGCACGTCATTACATCAACGATTATCGCGTTTATAGCATTCCGTTGTCATTCTAAATATGAGATTTGACGTAAGAGGAAAATGGCATCGGAGGGTTAACGAGAGGTCTGCAAACGAATTTCATCGCGTTCGGAGTCCGCGATGCGGATCGCCTATTGAGGAGAAATAAATCCACGGTTCAACGAGGTCGTAAAACGCCCGGGCACCGGGCAGGGAACCTGGCTCCTATACGGGAGAGAAAGAGAGAGAGAGAGAGGCGCTCGACGGAGGCGGTCCCGGCGCGAGCTCACGTGTTTGAAATTACAATAAATATTGGGCGCCAATTAGCAGGGATGTTTTCACAGATGATACGCGCGCCTGATATACACCAGCCGTATGTGTCTACGTGCCGCGATATCCCGCGAGGGGGGGAGGGGGGAAATCGTACCGACGCCGTGCCCGTACGATCGCCGTCATCGTCATTACCACCGTCATCGTTCGCAACGGGCAGCCAACATCGAGCGCGGCGCCTCTGATGATATTGGTTTAGGCGCATCACTCCCCGCGATTGCTAATAAATAACGAGAGGAGAGAGAGCTCGCCGAGCCTCAAGACGAGCGGCAAGGGAGGATGAGAGAAGCGATTGCTCGGCTTTGAGGAAGAGAAGGAAGGGCTCTGCGGCGGGTCCGGGATACGTGTAAGGAAGAGAACGAGGAGGGCCCTACTTTGACGGGCCGATGGTCGGCCATGGCCCGACCGTCTGTTTTCTCAGGCAACAACAGAAAACGAAATATATGCGCGCGAAACGCAACACGCTCTCTTCCTCTCTCGCTTCCACCCCGCTCTCTCCTTCGCTCCTCTCCGCATCTCTTCCTACTTTACTTCATTCTGCGCTCTCTGCTCCCTGTCTATCCACCACGTCGCCGTCTCGTCTCCGTCTTACCTTCCCTACCACTCTATTGGGATGCAAAGCGCGAACAGTGTCGGTCGTTAAATTTGTTTTCGGCCGGGAATGGCTGGGAGACGATAGACCAAAATGAAATCGTGACATGATATCTCTCGTACGTTATTTCTCGATATTTAATCTTGTCGAAAAGTAAATGTATCTCAGTAATGTGCGATGAAAAATATAAAGCTACCCCGATAAATCGATATGATTAACACATCCATAATTAATAGATGATCTACGAGTCTCAATTGTTTGAGGAATCTCGTTGGATAGCTCTTGATGTAGACGATGACACGTGGACAGGTGAGAAGTGTTGGCGAAAGGTTGACTCGACGCGCGATATCCCCTCGCGCCAGTTTAAAACGAGCGTGCGAGAAAGCGATATCGCACGGAAAGCTAAAGGGCGAACAACAGGAGAAACAAAGCCCACGAAGTCTCGAGAAGCGGCAGCGAAGGACGATTTGTTCGCGCCGCGGGAGTTCGGCTTAACGAAAATAAGCTAACTTCTCACATAATTCACTGGGGACTTGGTCCCGGGACCTGAGGCCCTCTCTTCTCCCCCTCCCTCTCCCGCCGCCTCCTTCTCCTCCTCCTCCTCCTTCTCACGAAACGAGCGAAACGGACGAATACAAATAGAAATCATTAATGGTTTTGTTTCGAGAGCTCGGTTCAGACCCCGGAGCCAGAGCGGAACGATAATGATTCGTTAATGATTGGCCCCGTATACCCTGCACGTCGTCGCTACGAGATTCGATTCTTCCCTTCTGCAGCAAGGTGGAAATGACTTTGTCTTGCCCGACCGCAAGTACAAACGCCTCCTCGGCGATGGAACAATCGAGATTTCACGCGGATCGAGTAACACATTTCGTCCCGACCGAAACATCGAGATCACGGTGTATAACGGACGGCGCGGTGGAAGTCGGCAGGTATTCGGCGCGCTCGGGCCCCCTTAAAAAACACCGCATCATACATCATCGGCTTTTCAGCACGAATGTTCGAAAGTGTTTTAAACTGCGTGCGTTAAGCGATATACCACCACCATCTCTCCGGCCTTCGTGATAATTTTCTCATAAACCGATCCGTCCTCGTTTGTTATATAGTCTCAATTTATCGTGTCCTCGAATCCCACGTTTGTTTCGACTGCTGAACGGCCGCTCGAGTTTGAGCTTTGTGTTGAGCTGAGTAATTTGTAAAAGATCCTTTTGAAATTGAAAATCGAAGGAAGAAAATGGAGCGCTCCTCGAAGCATCTCTCGCACGATAGCCGCGTGCGATAGCTTTCCTCCTTTGACTTTCGGATCTGAAAATGATCGCTGGATATATCCGACATACGGTTCGTCTATCGGCGTTAGGGGTCCGCGGGAGTACACACGTGAAAGCATTTCTTCCCAGCAGCCAGTCGAAACGCGGAGCGGAGCGTCGTATCGATCAATGACAAAAATGTTTCGAACAATACGACCCCGTTTCTTTATTATAGTCATCAGTCATTCGGTATAAATATTAAATTCGCTAAAAAACTCGCCTCGACGGCTACGGGAGGTGGGGTCGAAATTGCACCGTCAGCCTGCGGCACAAAGAATACATGAGAGAGCAGCTGACCGATATCGTCGATCGGGGAGGGGTGTGCCGATCTCTCGGTGGATTCTGTACGATCTGAAATCGACTTTTGCGATTGCTATCTGATAAAAAGGGATTTGCGCGCTGTCACGACGCATAAAGACGGAAACTTAGCCCTATAATCCAACACAATTTTCGTCCGATACACTTGCCGAGTAATTCAGGATTGAATTACAAGCGTCGCGTTTAGCTTAAACCAATTCAGTTGGCATATGCCACTGTTCTCTGAAAGCACATCTTTTTTTTTCACACACCATTATTAGGAAGCACGAGCGTTTCGTCGAGCATCCTGAAGAGCGCACTTGTGCCGTGAGTTAATGCTTTATTGTCGCCGTAATTGCACTCGCGATCAGCGTGTAAACCAGCTTGCGCTTTCGCGAATACGCCAATTATCCGGATGGCCTGGATACGACGACGAATCTCTCGGTGGCCCCGTAAATATCCAGAAGCAACGGTCGCGTCTCCTTCTCGCACCGAGTTCCTCTCGAGGCAGAGGGGAATCATTGTGGCCGCTAGGAACAAAAGGAATTTGAAAAGAAGTAACCGAGGGAGCCCATTGTCGTGGGAAGCGGCCGTTTAGCGTTCGATAATGAAGAACATCTGAGAGGTAGAGAGAGAGAGAGAGCGAAGGCACAGGCGGAGAGTGCCTCGGGAGGAAACAACGAACGTGTCCGGGCCGCAACTATAAACGCGCGCGCGCGCGCACGCCTCGTTCGAGCACCTCTACGAGAAGAGCACTTCGGCACTCCGGGAAGGATAGTAGGATACCGGCTGTTCTCTCTCGTCTCGCACTAGACAATGCGTCCGATCCCCCGTAATAGCTTTATAATTATGAACGCGACAGAATGGATCGCGTCGCGCGCTTCGGAGCACGAAGAATTTTTCTTCTCAGCTTTGTACAGAGCAGTCTGGATGTACAATCGCGTTGCAAGAATATTCGATAACTGATTTCTACCACTTACTTGCCTTTGCCATAATGTGCCATAAGAACATTCTCAACGACCGTAAATTCCGCTCATCCTATTTTGATCGCGAGAAAAAGGCGAGATTTAATTCTACAGAGGTATAACGTAACGCGCGAGAAGTATATTGAGATCTGAAAGAGTTAAGATTTCTACATTTTGTTCTACAGTTTGATTGAGGAGAGAAAAAAATCTCCGACGCGACCGTGCGCCTCTTTCGCGACGCGACGTGACGCGACGCGATGTACACGTGTTTGCGTCCTCGATAACCAGGATTTCACGGCGGCCGATGATGGCGGGAACACATTGAACCGACCTCGCTCGAGAAACGGCGCGCCGTAATCGTTTCAGATAGAAAACAGGAAGCGCGAGCGCGTTGATCGACGAGCGAGCGAGTGAGCGAGCGAGCGAGCGAGCGGACGAATGCGCCTGCTAGTCTCTAACGCTAGCTGGCAACGCGCTAAATAATCGCTTCTGTAGGCATAAGCGAGCACAATGGTACTCGGCATTAATTAACGTACAAATTAGCATCACCGGGGTTAGCGAACAGCAGTGATTACGTTTTAATGATACCAACCGACGGTGGCAGCGGCAGCGGCGGCGGCGGCGGCTGCGATTCCTCGGGTTGTTGGCAGCGCGTTGAGCTGGATACGTAGATACTCGAGGATCGCCTGTCCCACTCCTTTTTTCATATCCATCCAACGTAACTTCTATTGTCCCTCTCTTTTTCTCTGTCTGTCTCTCGGGCGCGCGTTTCCTCATTCCACGCAGGAGAAAACGGCGGCAGCAACTTGAAAGTATCGAATCGCTGCCATAAAAACGATTCTATATATTAAATTCTTTTGAAAGATGGTGAAGTCCATGGTACTGCGTGCTGTCCCCCTCAACCGTTCCCTTACATCCTTTCGCGTCGCTGCAACTATATATACTACGTTGCCGTGTGCACTTCTTGCGGTATATTTTTTATCAGATATTTCGGTTCCCGTCGCAATGCTTTTCCGAAAGAGCAGGGAATGTATCATCTACGTAAAGCGGCGTCTACAATAAAGACTTAAGATTTAAGAAAATTGACCAATTGATTATTCTTCTCATGTGAGATGAATAATCGGTTATAATTGGTCAATTTTCTTAAACCTTAAGTCTTAAATCGCATTGTAGACGACGCTTAAAGTCTTTGTGTTTCTATCTTAAAGTTATAATTGCATTTCTGCGCGAGTTGATGCTCTTTTTTTCTACTATGAAATTCACGGTTACCCGTTTCGGTTTCATCATAGACGCCGTGAACGCTAATTGCGCTAATTCGCATGTAGCGCAATTGTAACATTATATTTTGAATCACTACGCCGGTGAATGCACTCGCCACACGCGACTTTTCTTTTTTCTCCATTATAGAAATGTCGTTGCGCAATTTTTTTACTTTTCCGGGAGACCACGCGGAAGCACCGCGCCCGGTTTTACCGTAGATCCTGTTCGTGCGAGAACGTTACATTGTGATAATCTAACAATAAGGCGCGTCCTGCCTATTCCTTCGGTCACGCTCTCGCGCACGTAACATACCGATGCATTCGCAGCACGTGGTGCACGCAAGACGTTTCGATTCACCAGAGGTACGGCTAAATGCATGCAATTGACGCGAGTACGTGAGGCTCATTCAATTCCTAATTACGCGGCCTCGGGATTTTTTGCCGATATTTGATTCGATTTTTTTTCATTGATACCGCAAATATGACACCGGAAATATTAATTTAGACAAATGTTTGATGCTGTTATCGTAATTATTTTCGTGATGCATTATGCCAATCTATTTCTTGATGTTGGAAATTTGTAATAAAGCCATCACATAATAACTTCACGCTAATGCCGTTGATAATCACAGTAGCGTGTGAGTAACGTTAAATTTTCTTGCATTTAATACTCGTTTAACTGATAACATGCGCGCCGCTACCGTGCGAGTTCGCTTCTTTCCGGAATCCCCGTGCGTTCTTAATTAGTTTCCCTGCCCTCGACATTGTAATGCATCTAGCGAGGTCGTTAATACGCGAGTCGTTAATACGGCCAGTCCAGAGCACATTAGCGTTACGCGTGCACTCTTTAAGCTTTCGTGCGTTTAGGCATTAGCATACGTTCATATACAACGATGATGCATCCTTTGGAAACTTTGTGAAAGAACGATGGCACGGGCGACGTGCGAGAGGAGGGAGGAGAGATGAGAAGAAAAAAGATAAAGTCGCACTTTATCAAATATTATTCTTCTATATTTGTCCCGCGACTCTTCAGGGGTTTCATTTGTGAGGTACCGTTGCGCCGCGTACATCGTCATGATGTGCCAATCGCGTTATAATGTCACGAAGTGCCGCAACGGAATTCACCTTTACCAAAGTATCGATCGAGTTCTTGGCAAGTCTGGGAACGTCGTATATAGAAGAGAACTTCCGTTTTTACCGTCCACGTCGACGGCGGCGGTCTCGCCGCGTACGAGGCACCTTAATTATTAAAGAACCCGATTCTAGATGCTGGGAATCGCGAGGCGTTACACGACGTGCCCTCCCTCCGTCCGCGCGCTCCGAACTCGTTTCCTCCTCTCGACGCTTCTCTTTCAACGCGGACAGCTCGTACAACCCGCGTTCGTCTACCGCGATCTGCCCGCCTTACACGTCCGAGAGGATCCTCGCACGATAATTAGCGGTCGCATTATTTCCTCCGTCCCGTGCCTCTATCCAGCTTCGGCTTCTCGCCACGGTTCTCGGGCGCGTATATAGCGAACGGAGAATCAGATTGTCACCGAAACGACGGAAATGCGTCTCCACTACGCGGAATAGCGGACTAACGTGTTAACGATATTACACTACACGTATACATTATGTATGCGGATCTTCTCCGTTTGACGTGCATAGGACGATGTACAAAAGACGCGTCGCGGCGTCGGCGTTTACGCGCGCAATTCCTCCTCGGATAATGAGCGACTGGCGGTATATTTTTATGGAAATTACTGTGTACGATATATACAGTATAGTGTGCAGTATGTCTCGCAATCCGTACAATAATTTACTAATATTATTCTAGAGAATAATAAAAATCGAGATCTCTTCTTTATATAAAATTCTACATGTTATATTGATTTTCACAGACCAAATGATATCGATTTTTACTGATTTGCTGATTTTGCCCTTGATATTAGAAAAATCATCTAAGCTTTGTAAATAAATTATTAATGATAAATATTAACTATTACATGTTACAAATTACTTAATTATTTTTCGTATTAAAAATTTGAATAATTTATTAATTACTCTACTTAAGAAGAATTATTTTTATGTATTAAATTTAAGTTTGGGTAGCCCAGTTTATCTTTATGAATTGCGTGATGGAAATATATTAAAATTTATTTATTGATTTTATTACCGTTTCGAAATTTTCTACGTTCCACGTAAAAGTGAAATCGTATGATTTCAATAAATTAAAAAATTGAGCCGCATTTTTTAATGATTTAATTTTATCGAGTTATTAAAATCACATATAATTCCTCCAGGTCATAAACATTTAGTAACATATAACAATAATTAATTAATTTGCATGAATATTTTCTCGATCAAAATAAGGTAAATTTTATGCGTCAAACAAACTGTTTAATTTAATGCGATAATGGCCAATTCACCTTACAATTTCTAATAAATAGAATATAAAATTTGACATTTATCTTATACGTTAATTATTTCGTGGCGGCAACAAATTGATTGGCATCCGTACAGCTCGATCTGACGCGTTGTATACACAAGGTCACGTTGTTGTCATTCACATGGTCGAGACTCGAGCGCGCGTGAAGGCAGTACCCATGAGTTCTCATATTTCTCATTGCGTCTCGAGATGCAGTTGCGATGAGTACTAAGGGTAAGAAATACCAAACGTGATTATTATTATCTATCTCTCACATATAAAACGTTGGCTATCAGTCTGCAAGAATAATCGACTATATGTTTAAAATATGTTTCTGTGACTACGGTTTTCATATTAGAATTTTCGATTAATTCTCGACTCCAATCTTCCAGAATACCACTGTAGTGTACGGTAGTTGCAGAACATTTTTTTATATTGCATTGTACAATAATTAAAAAGAAAAAAAATTATAGGCATTGGGAGATTACAGTGTTAACAAGATTGAGAGGTAACTAATATTTCAGAGATTAACATCGTAAAAAAATCGCGCCGCTAATGATGATTAGCTGTAATGTAATTTCGTCAACGCGAGATTCTCGCGCGTCCTTCGCGCGCGGAGGAAAGTCCCGAGCCAGCTGGCGTGAATAAATCGTTCGTGGTTACACGTGCTTTTTCCACTTGCGTCCGTCCGCGTGCGTATGTGCACGGGGCCTCTTAAGATCTTAAGCGCGACGGGGCCCTGGGAGTTATGGTAACCGTAAATAATCCCACGGGCACGGTAATGGCAATACCTGAGCGCGCGGGCATCGTGATTGTGCGCGACGCGCGCGGTTATTTGCCCGCGCCGCGCGCGCGACGGTTCGACTCGGGGATTTCAGATAGACACTGTGTTATTATAGACGGGCCCCTCTTCTTTTTATCCGTCGCACGGCGCCGGATGCTTATCGGCGACGCATTTTTCGCCGACCGTGGTAAACGGGCTGCCGGCCGCGGGGATCGAGAATACGCGCGTCGCGGATACCGTATGTGCTCCACGTTAATAACACACGCCCCCTTCGATTCCGCTCGTCTCGATTGCCAGCGCAGACTCCTTTAAGAAATTGGAGTCATCCTTCCTTCGTACTTGCGCAGTGTTTAAACTCCGCTCGAGCAAGAGGCGAGTCTGTCGGACTTGTCATAAATTCGAAACTAAAATTGCTCCGCAGGATAGAATTTCAACCTCTACAAGATTCTGCGCGCGATCTTATAATAGCAAACATCTCTGTACGTAGCGTACGTTTCTTCCGATGCCTCTCTTTTTCTCTCTTTCTCTCTCTTCCTCTCGACTTACTGCCATTTAATTTACTCCCGGGCATTTCCGCTAAATCACCCACGACGTGACCTACATTAAATTAATGAATTTCTCCATAGTTGATATTAAAATACACCGTCGCTTGTCTCGATGAACGAGGGGTGCGACGTTTTGTTCGGGTTAACGCGTCGCATAGTCGACGCTGCCATCACCGGGTTTCGGATTCAGATCGAGGTGCCTGCCCCGTCGCAATATCTCACGCGCTGCACTCTCGCGCTCGGCACGCTTGACCGTGTCTGAAAGGGCGCCGCACTCTATTTTCATCGGTGTGCCCCTGTCGTCGTTGTCGTCGTCGCATAATCGCCCCGCGGGTGTCACCTCGCGTTTAAAGAGGCGACCGATTTCACGCCCCCGTCGATCGCCACGGGTGGCCGACATTCGGTTGCGCGACAGTCCTCGCTCGGGCGATGGCTAAATGCACCCTGAATGCTCTCTAAAACCTTCTTGGACCGCCTCCAGAGGTAGATAGAAAGAACGAGGGAAAGAGAGAGAGAGAGAGAGAGAGAGAGAGAGAGAGAGACAAAAAGAGAGACAAAGAGAGCTGAGGCAGGCAGAGCAGCCAGAGATTCTCGCCGCTGCTTACACGCCGCTACTGTTTCGTTGTCTCTGCCGTCGTTCCATCTGCCCTGCCCTCTTTCTCTCTCCCTCCACTTTTTTCTTTCTCTTGCAAATATCGCTTACGCCCCGTTTATCGCGGTAAATAGCGGGATTTACGCATCCCCGAATTATCTCGGATACACGTCGAAAAAAAGGAGACATTGACAGGAGGGTAGCTGCTGGGTGCGCGGACGTGGCTTCGGTTGTTGACGTATTGTCACATCCTGACATTTATTTCTTCTTTATCTACTTGACGGACGAGGACAAAAATTATATATATAAAACATTGAGTAAAAATAAAAGAATAATATAATAATAAAAAGCCTCTCGGTCTCAATGTATGCTCGATTTATATCGGTTGGCGAGCGGTATTTTTTTTCCTCTGCATGCATCCAAGAATTGTTCTAGCCCTCGGATTTCACGATCCGAGTCCTTCCGCCGTGAGATATGTTTCATCAATCATGTCGTAGCGGCTCCCGCAACATTGTTCAGCGGAATCACGCGTGCGCATCGAAGAGTGCGTGTGTTCGGCCGTCCGATTCGCCCCGCGGAGAGGTGGAATACCCGCGTTATATCTTTCGCTCCGACAAATTGCCCTTAGCGCTATCTCATCGTGGCTTCCGGTTGCGTAGGAACTTTCTGGTGCACGGTGCTCCTCGTATACACGTCTATCGCGTGCCGCGGGGCGGGAGAGGGAGAGACAGACGAGAGGTAAAGAACGAGAAAAAGAATTCGTACGTGTGCCTGTGTACATGTGTGTGTTTGTCCAAGATTAACTCAATAAATAATAGCGACGCGATGTGCGGCGGGTGTTCCGCCTCTGCGCTTTTATTATCTCGGAGATGCGAAGGCGTACGGCCGTCTGAAACGTCTGAACCATCGATCGTGCGTTCTCATTATTTTCACGATGCGAGATACTAACAGGAGGAATACAAAACGATGCCGGTGTAATGCGTAAATCGGAATTAAAATCCTACGCTATTGCGCCATGAATCACCGCTGCTTTATCTCGATTAGATGTTACTAACTGCGTCTACGCATTTTGCAATTGCACTTTTTGATTATTGAAGATAGCTACTTGTAAAAGTAACCTCGCGTTGGTTAAAATTACTGTTGCAACATTTTCGTGACATGACGCGCGTCGCAGACGTATATCACGAACGTCCGCTTCTCTTCCCTTCCCCCCTCGAGTTTGTCCGAGACTTGGCGCAATAATCGCGTTTAAAACGCATTCGTTTCAATCTCACTCCGGTGCCCGGTCGCTCGCGAGAGTTTCCACTCCTTGCTCGGCTGGGCGAGAGATGAAATGGAAATGCAATAAAAAGTTGTAATCGAGAGTCGGCGTCGGGTATACTCGGGGGATCAGGGCGAGCCGGATAAAAGCCGGTGCTCGCGCAGATAGAGACGCTCGCCCCCTTTTTTCCTCTCTCTCTCTCTCTCTCTCTCTCTCTCTCTCTCTCTCCCTCCCCCTCTCTCCCGCGGGAGAGAGTGAAAACGCATTCGGAAACGGAATAATGCCGGAGCTTTATTATTCCGACGCGAGCTGTATAACGTCTAAAGAGGTCCAATTTCGCGGAGTTAATCCTTGTAAATGGATCTCGTTGACTCGCCAACGAGGTCCCGCTCTTTATTTCTCGACTTTTATTATCGTTCTGAAAAAAAAAACGCGGGCGATTGCTTCCGCCTCGGAATCGTACTTTACTTGAACTTTCCAAGCTACAAATCTTCCCGAGATTTCTTTCGCCGGATAAATCTTCTTTCGAAGCGTGAAAAACTAACTAAACTATAAGGCCTAAAATTCTAGATACCTATCGTGCTTCAATTTGTCTCCTAACGCTCCTGAAAAAAAAAATCATTTCAGCTGCGCGGTGGAAGGAGAAACTGGACCTTCGACGATCTTGTCGGCGTTCCGCTCGATTCAATTTGTCGGGTCGAGGGAGATCGGTCGCGGTGAGAGTCCGGAATTGAAACATCCGACGATGAAACATCCCGCGCAGATATTGGGAAATAAAATACCTCGCATATTCCGTACACGAACACACGCGACATACACATGCATGCCGAAAGGTCGAGCTATAGCCCGCTCGCCTTTTCTCGACCAAGCGGAGAGGATGTAGAGGAGGTCCTCGCTCGTGCTCCTTGGATTATCGTTTCCCCGGCCGCGGCGAGAACGACGCTGCGGAATTATAATGCGGCGGTGTACAAACGAGTTGGCGTTTTCGGTTGTAATTTATTCGAGGCCACCCCGTAATTAGCGGGACGACCCGACGGGCATACTATTCCCACTCCTGTCGCGTTCCCCGGATTCCATTTATCACAAATCAGCAGCTGCCTCGGATACCCGTGGCCCCGCTTGCGGTGTGCTGTCATGGTGTCGGACATGACATTCTGATAAAGCTCATAAGCGAAATTAGAGACTGCGTTTTGTTTTTCGCATTTCCTGATATTTTCGCCCGCTAATTGGAAGCATAATCTGCCGACCTGATATCTTGAAGCTCTTTCGGGACGTACAACAAAATCATGGGATATTATCTTTGAAAATGTACGCGCGAAACAATCACGCGAAATTACTTGGGGAGGAACAATACTGCGTAAAGTCTTATAACAAAAATGAAACTTTATTATGTATAACCGTGCATTTTAATTTAATTATACGTATGAAAGAGAAATTATGGAACAAGAGCTCTTAATTGAACAAGAATCGTTCTACCGTTCTACCGCACTTCACACCAACCTGTAGAATCGTATTCTCACCGGTGTATTCATGGTGCGATAAACTTAAGCGGAATGATATACGATACGGAAAGAGCCGGAAAGAGCGCACGCGAAAATACCCAAAGCGAATGGCAGCATAGGCGCAGGGACATTATTCACGGCGTCACGCTCACCTCCTTCCGTTTCAAGCGCTCGGGCTCGAGTAGTCGTGGATCGAGGGTGGATCACACAACGTTGGCGTGTCGCAGGGCTCACGCGCGATCGCGCCCGCTCGACACTCGGCAGTGACGAGGAATCAGGACGCCGAATACCTCCAATTTCCTCCTCCCCCTTTTCCCGTTCCGTCGCCTCTCGCTCGCGCTTCCGCGATCGACGATTCCCGTTTCTACGTTTCTCTCTTTGTCGTTGCCGCGCGGAGAGCGGAACAGCAACAGGTGTCCGCGGGGACATTCGCAGAAACTGCGAGGGATGCGAGAGGGTGGAAACGTCGAGGGCAACCGGGCGCTTCGAGAGAGCAAGGGAGAATTCCTCCTCTTTATTTATGAGCTTTTTATTCGACTTGTTGAGCTCTCGCTTTCGCCCTCCCGTCTCTCTCTCTCTCTTTCTCTTTCTCTCTCTGTCCCTTCCGCTTCGTATCTCGTCCTCTCGATGAACGCGAGTACAAATCCAGAGAGAGAAAAAGACGGAGGGAATGGGAAAAAGGGCGGAAAGTACGCGTGGCGGCACTCCTTCGCCCGAGAGGGTGCCGGAAATCTCTCGTTTGCCAGGGGCGGAAAAAAATGCGACATTTTTCCGCGTAGCTGGTGGGGCCGCGCTTCCCGATTTTTCGCATAAAGAGGCAGAGCGACAAAGTCACAGCTTAAAGCCGAATATATCCACTGAGAGTAACGCCGAGCTACAAATCCAGTTGTTACGCACTATTGTATCATTAATTGTTTCAAGAGGATAGTTTTTCTTTTCACTGTCATTCCATTTAATATTGTCACTTATCGATTCTGTATTTTATTTGACTAATACAAAGATTAACGAATGAATCCGTTTGGACAAAAAATTGATGAATACTTCTGAAAACTGTATACAGAGAGAATCGCCACGGTCGAGCCATCCGTTTGACCCAGTTTTTCGAATACCGACGTACGCCTTTTAATACGCCGTTATGGCTTTCCACCGAGATAAAGATAATAAAACAGCCGGTCTTTGCACAATATTCGCCAACGATTTGCGCATAATAAGTGCCGGTAGAGGAAATCTTCGTAGGCGAGAGAGAGATTAAATTCGCCTCTAAACGAAGCGCGGATCTTTTAACGATCTCCCTCCTGCTTTCCCCCTCCCCCTCCTTCTCTTCCACTCGATCGTGCTATCGCGCGCAGGTGTAATAAAATTTTCAACTCCGTTATCCGGAATCGCCGTATGGATCTCCGGAGAAATCAAGCGCTTCGCATGTCGATGTGCACGTTTGCGGCGCGGCGATGCGGCCGCCGACCAACGCGGTGCTGCATCCAGGAGTCGGGGCAGCCCGGCAGATCGTGACAACGATACCGATCCAAACGCCACCGACAAAAGCCAGTTGGGTGATGAGGAGAGAGGAGGGAGAGGAAGAGCTGGAGGAACACCTTGGAATCCCGTCGGTTAGTCCGAAGAATACTTTCCCGCACAGTAGTGAGCGAACCCCTCCCCCCCCCTCGTCCTCGTCGGTTTTTCTACCTCCTCTCCTCTCCTCTCCTCCCAGTAAGTCCATCGGGGTTTCAGGTATTATAACACTTAGCCTCGGCTACCCGCCGACCCCTCGCCGCTGCTGCTGTTACTGCTGCTGCGAGGTTTTCAGGTATACACAACGATCGGCAGCGCTGGGACGCGAGAGGAGATAGATACGATTTAGGCGTAATCCGTCAAAGAGTTCTTTCAACGTCCGCCAGAAACGTTTTATCTATGATCTCCATTAAAGTTCAGTTAACGCCCTCTTGGCCCTCTTTCGCTTTCCGTCCGGAACCCCCTTCTTCTTCTTCTTCATTTACGTCTTCTCTCGCTACGCGCACGCTCGAGCACGGCTCTTCACGAGAACGGGTACGGATTTCGTCCGGAGCGTCTCTTTTTCCCTCGACGGTCCCTTTCAAAACGATTTTCGCGCGTATGTCGCTATTATCACTCTTTTACAGAATTTAGTATGATGCGTGACCACTCCATTTCTATTCTCGTCTCTTTATTTAAATATAAATTTAAGAGAGTACACAATAAATACAGAAATTAAAGAGTCTCTATCTTTCTTTATCTTCTCTGCAGTTAATAATAGGATATTTATCGTGATGAATGAAAGTTGGCAAATATATGATCCAATGGAAAACCAGGCAATCAGTTAACCGCACCTGTACACTTCGACTCGACGTCGAAAGAATTGAACTTTAGAAATAACAAGGGACATTTACAGCCTCCTTTCATTCGATTCTGCTTGATCTTGCACGATCGTTCTCGTATACCGATATCACATTGCAATAGACAAAATTGAACAAATTGTAATTTTTGTAAGCTGTCTCATAATCTCGGTGATTCATATTTATCACTGATTTTTGCCAGACTTTTTCTCGGCAAGAAACGTTAACGGTCATAGACATGAGGTGTGCATTTCTCCGGCGTCGCGCTACCCGTTCTTTAACCCGCAACCGCGTTTCGACTTCTCAAAGTGTCTCGAAACAGAGCGTGGAGAGAGCGATATTCGGCCGCCGATGCCGAGGCATTGTAATTAAAACCTCCTGAATAAAGCAAACGCAATCTCCCGGCTCGCGCGAGCGCGGAGGCGCGTCGTTTAATTTCACGTTCATTACGTCGCGAATGCGTGCGTGCGTGCGTGCGTGCATGCGTGCGTGCGTGCGTGTATACGCTCTTGTAGTCGGGGGCGCGTCTCTCGATGGCGCAACCCTTCCTTCTTAGATGTAGCCCCCTCGAAAGCCCCGTCTCTCTTTAGCCGTCTCGCCCCTCGACTGCTACTCCACTCGCGATCCCTTCCCGCTACTCGAAAACGTATCGGGTTACCTCCGACATAATTCCGTTAATTATGATTTCGTAGTATGATTTTCCGTCGACTCGAACGCGAGTACACGAGTTGCACGACTACCCCTAGGAGAATTATTCTTTGACGCGACGTTTGTAACCTGTCGTTATGTAACACGAGTAGAACAAACGTATCTATGTGCGTCGGTACATCAATCGTATAATTATCTATCCTATAATTTTCATTACTATTCCGAAATTCATCCCGTATTCTCTTTCCAAGAATTATCTCAAACGAAGAAAAATTGAAACGTTAGTGAATTTATTTGAACATGTATCTACATCTGCCTATTTCTCTATTCTTTCCTTTTTAATATTATGATGATTATTTAATGCTAATTAATAATTGCTTTCGCTAAAATTTCTCTCATTTACGATGATTTGTATTATTTTCGGCGTACGGTTTTAAACTGCGTCCTAGCGTGACCGAGGCGATATGGAAAACCGGGAACGGGTTGATCGTAACTGGCAGAACAGGCGGAACGGTAGGTGGTACCAATTTAAACCTCATAAATGCAAAATCGCGCGATGATTGCGTTCATAAAGGTCTCCGTTAGTCCGCGTGGCATCTTGGCGACCTCCTTCCGCGGGTCGCCTCTTGCCGGGGTAATTTACATTGATATTTATGCCGTGTCATAACCGAGTCTCCGCCGGGGGGAGGTTACGGAACGGATTCGTACAGCTAATCCCCGTCTTGCCGGGGGGTTGTTTTAATTGAAATCTTACTCGGTTCCTCGGATTCGCGAGCGAGGGCAGAAGACGATGCACTCCACCGAAAGGGGTTAACGAGGGAGCGTTACGCGTGCCGGGGTCGCTATGCCGGTTTACTTTACACCGTGCTCAGATACGAGTCTGGCAAATCTAATTTCGCATTAACCAAAGATATATTTGAATATCAAGACGAATTTCTGAAAACAACGTCAATTTCGGTATAAAAATTATATGTATATTTTGCTGTTAATCTTGTAATTTTATATTTAAGTATCTCATCTAACGTACCGCGGTTCGGTTATCTCTCGTAATACCTGAATACTGCAGTGCGACTTCAAAAATTACATTAATAGAACGTCGGATCTTCCCTTCGATAATCCGGCGGCGCGACGCGCGTTGTACATGAGTAATTCAGAATGCTCTTGGCGAATTTCCGCGGGACGCCGCGCTCACTTTTTCTCGAAACGACGAAAGTTGAGCAATTCCGCGAGATCATGCCGCACACCGAAATGTCAACCGCGAGACCACTAAAGCGAGAGAAACTTTTAATTCGTTCATCTCGTCGGGCTCAAAGGGTCGGCGAATGAGACTTATTAAAATTTATACGATCCGCCCCCCGCGTACAAGCGGCTCTCCTCGTCTCCCCTTTCACAATCGTACCGTCTACCGTTTCTCTGTGTACAGATCTCCGGAAAATTCTCTTATTTGCCGAGAGATAAGAGTATCTTCTCGAGAGAACTTATTTTGTGGGCGAAATTTGGGCCGAAGAGGATCGCTTTCTGTAATACAAATTTCTTTATTAAATCTGTCTTTAGTATAAATAAAATTGCGCATGAAGTTACGCAATCATAAAAATATTTCTTTCTCGAAAATACGAACATTTTGTACAGAAACAAACTGTAAACGACTGAATGCAGAGGATTGAAACGCGCTTTTTCTTCGGTATGGTAAAGTATAATATCGGGTATAAAGGAAGAGAAGGTTGTGGAAGATAAGGTATAAAAGCGGTCTTCGTCCTCGAGAAATTACACTTTTACTTTAATCCGCGAGACAATACCGCGGGCGGCTGTGGCCGGGAGCAAAGGGTTTGCGTTCGCATCGACCTTCCGCTCTTCCGCCCCTCTCTCTTGTCTCCTATACTTTCTCTTTCTTTCTCCGGGAGTCTCTCTTCTCGACCGTGCTAATACTTTTCAAGGGGTTAAAATCTAATTCCTGCAACGCAGCCCCTAACGGCCAACCCCTCTATACGCAGTCTCGCGGCGCGATCCTCCGCCTCGCTCCTCTTTTTTTTTTTCCTTGTATCGTCGACGGCGAGAAGGCGCTTCGCTCCCAATAGACATAATAAAAACGCCATCTGAAATATGCATCCCTTAATAAAACTGTCCAATTAGCCAAGAATGGAATTAAGTATTTAGGGGGTGTCGGAGAAGACTTTTGCCTGGTTCTCAGGTGCTTTCGCGAAAACCCTTTCGCGAAAAGATTAGGTTCCCCTTTTGACCGTAGCGAGGGTGAACGGGAGAGGGGGAGGGAAGGAGAAACGAAGGAAGTGCGAGGGAAACGATATTTCGTTCTGGACAGGGATTGAATTATTTATGACGTTGAGATTTCTTCGATCGTCTTTTCCTGTGTCTTTCTGCGTCGATTTATTTATTGCTGGCTTATGATTCGCTCGTGTTCTCGAAATTTTTCATCAAATTGTACAGTTTTCTCGCAATTATGCGTGAGATTGATTGTAATTAACTTTTTTTATGGCGAAGCTAAAAAATTAAACGAGCAGGAAAAAAAACCGGAATTTTTATTGCCCCACCGAGTGTCGCGTATCATCGCGTAGCGCTAACCCGTCCCTTCGTGTCTCACGTACGAAACGTAGAAGGTAGGGAAACAGCGCGAAGCCGAGGTGATCGATCGAGCAAGGATCGTCAGCAGGGTCCGCGGCAGGGACAGGATGGTCATTTATAAAATTAAATCCCTGGAATATTTCAGTCGTACAAATCCCACCCCCCCTTGGGTGGCGTAGGGTAGGCAGAGCGGCGGTCAGGCAATCGTAAAAATTCCACGGGGTCTGGATGCATTGGAAATCCACGTAATTAACCGAAGGAATTTCAGAGTGTACGCCGGGGAGTCGATTAAAAACGCGAGCAACGCCTACAGTTAAACGGCAGGGAAATTTTTCGCGCACTCTCTCTCTCTCTCTCTTTCTCCCTCTTCCCCTTTCTCTCTCCCTTCTTTCGGCGCACTCGCCCGCCCATCCTCTTGCAGCTTCACCCTCGATCCGTCCGCGCGCGTTTCTCGCTTTTTTTTTCGTACTCGCTGCTTCTGCTCTATACCGCTGTACCGCTGTGCCGCCGTGTACATTTTTTCGGCTCCGATTAAAAATACTTCGGACCAATTATTCCGCAACACCCGTCCGCCGGCCTTTCGCACCGCCACTCGTTCGCGCTTTCTCTGGTTTTATTGCAACTTACACTTTTTCTCCCCCTCTCGTCCAGCCTTCGTATTTCTCGCGTGTATCGTTTTGCTCCAACGATCGTCCGTTGTCATCATAAAATCACTCTTTACACCTGTCGTGTCCTCTATCGAGAGCCTAGCGCATCGCAACGTTACGTTTTTCGGCCAATTTTCTTCCGGTGTACCCCGAGCCTTTTCCCGGGGGGCGAGATTGACGAATGGACGATCCGCTGACGCGCGAGAGAGAAGGCCAATTATGTAAATAATTGTGCGGCTTATTTGTATACGCTCGCGCGGTGCACCGACGTCATTAATCCTCGGTCTCGAGTATTTCGTGAAGTGACTATAATTAATACAAATCGTTATACAGCGTACTCGAGAAAACGCACACGGAGTGGTGTGGAAGGAAAGAGAAGGAGAGAGAGAGAGAGAGAGAGAAAAAGGGAGAAGTTCGAGGGGCGTTGTGTGTACCGTGCTGCGGAGAACGAGAATCCAACGTCATTCGAAGTAAATTTATACGACTAATACACCGCTGCCGGAGGTCTTAATATCCAGCGGGGCGCGCGATGAAAGCAGGCGAGTTTAAAAAGTGCAATATCACGGAATACATAAATGCGAGATGAGGCCATTTGAATGAAGAACAAATAAATTCCGCCAGCGACTCCGGTTCCCGCCGGATCGTGTATCCAATTTCGTTTTCACGCCGGTTTCATTTATTTTAGCCGCGCAGCCACGCGTTTCCGTCGCTCATTCGGATTTATCATGTAATTACGGTGCACCATATAATTATATATCCGCTCCTAGAAATCTCCGCGATTTGTGCGATTCGACATCGTCACCGTTTTTTGTTTTTTTTTTGTTTTTTTTCTATACATTCGTTACAAGTGAGTGACTGGAGTCGGAGTATAGATACGATCGAATTCGAGAAGTGAACGCACGCAGGCGGTTATCTTGTCTGACATCTCTCCGTGCTTCCGCCTGTCCGTGTAGACGAGACAGGAAGTCGCCAATCGATCGGTAATCGAATATCGTTAGCGTAATTTTTTTTCCTTTCGCGCCCCCGTATATACGCGCCGCGATGCACGCGCGCGTGCGAACCCGCGTGGCCGTATCCGTATCCCGTAGATTTCGTATTACGATGAACCCCTCCGCGTGTGCGCGAGAGAGCGTGCTACTTTCGATGGATGCTCACTCGATATGACACGATACGAAGTATTCTGGGGATCGAGATAAAAGAATCGAGTGGGCAGAACGTGACGAGACAATGGATTGCCGATCCACTAGCCGTAATACAATCGCATCAGCATCTCGCCGTATTGTTTGCCTCGCTTTGATATCAGCCCCGAGCTCTCGAATCTTTTTCCTCGCCGGCCGCAAGTTCTTTCTTTCCCAAAGATCATCTCCAACCGCGCCCCCTCTCCCCCTTCTCTTTCTCCCCTTCTTCCTCCCTCCCGCTCCTCCCACCCCGGAGCACGCCGCGGGCGAAATCCTCCTCGTAATTAACCTCGCAAAAGTAACGCTAATTACGGCCGAGTTCCACTTATCTCTCGCCTCGCGTCAACCTCGCGGAATCGCACTGCGAGTTTTTCTCGCCTCGCTGTTTCTCATCTTTCTCGCTTTATTAATGAGAGGAAAAACTCGAAAGCGTGGACGATGAAAATGCGGCGGGGGAATCGTAATGATACATTCGACGTATCTTTCGTATCGCGAAGAATGCACGTGCGGAGCTTGTGTATCACGAGCGCGTACATAAGACGTACGATATCAGAGTACAAGAAGACTTTTGACGAATATATGACACGCGTTGTATCATCATTGACGCGAGGAAGGATGAAGACGGCGCCTTTAAGCGAGGAAAGAGCGAGGGCGGACGAACCTGAAAAGGAGATCGATGATCCGTGAGAGGAAGAGAGAAAGATAGAGAGGACGGGGTGGGGGAGCAAAGACGAGGCGAGCATGAGCTCCGGTGAGTTCGTATAGATAATAAGACGCGATAAATTCGTAACATTACCACATGAATATCCCCGATGTAGGCGGAGTAGGCACGGCCTCGCCACTGGCACAGAAACGCAGAGTGCATCAATTAAAAACAGCGCGAGATTATATACAGGCTTGCGAATGTGGCATCTAATTCGCGCACTCTCACGCACGTTTTCTAATACTGCAGCCGCGCGATTGCGCGGCTTGAGAATGCTCGGATCGAAAGACCGATCTCGAATTGCCAGTGTTGTGTCGTTCCGGTACGCGGTGTCGGACTTGGCGTAGGTAATCCAAGTGAAAATTATACGTTGCAGTTTCTTTTCTTTTTTTTTAATCTCCGACAATCGATATCAATTAAAACGCGCGAAGAGTCCGCTCCATAAAATTAATTATACGATTTATTTTTCTCGACCCGTTGCGTATACCCGCGTTCGGGACGCGTTTAACGCGGGACGAAGTTTCCTTCGAGTGGAAAGTCGGTAGCTCTTGGAGGAGAAGAGATCGGAGATCGATGATTTCGAAGATGAAACCGGCAAACCCATTTCACTCACGGTAGACTGAATCAGCATTCCGCCGAGGGCTGAAGGTGAGGAGAGATGCGTCTTGGGATATCGTACATAGCGTGTACACGAGCGTCTCTCGCGCTTCCCGATGAAGGAGGGGAAGGGGAGGCGGACTGGAAAGAGAGCGATCTTGGAGATTAAACGATCGGATTCCGTCGTATCGTTTCCCCCTCGGTGGCGGCGGATCCGCGAAGCCGGTGGTGTACCCTCCTCCGAGACCAACAAATTAGTACAATTAGAATCCCTTCAAAGAAAATTGATAAATTCCACCGGAACAATTTCGCGACTCATTTCACTAGGGCGCCCTTTGTTGTGCGAATATCGGGGAGGCGACGGAGGATAAGGTAGCACCGGGATCCACGACAGCGAAAACTTATCGCGACAAATGGCCGCGAAATTAGCGGCAAATTGAGAGCTCATTTTTATCTCGACCTCGGCTTCGTTCCTCTTCCTCTCCGGAAACGAATAGTTCTGAAATTTCGTGAAATCGGATCAGCAGAACGAAAGCTTCGTCACGACCAGCTTACGTTTGTAAAGATCGTTTAAGACGTTATAATGCCCCAGAAACGGAATGCATGCCACTGTTGAACTATTTATCTCGCCGAGCGAGGTGTCCGAGAAGGTTCGTTCATTCTCGAGCAAGGCTACATTCTCCACGGAATGATCACAACACTGTTTCCAAGAGCGTGCGAAATAACGAGTTCTTCGCCTACCGTGCGAATGTGCCGCAATGCACCGTGTGCTCTTATCCGAGCGAAATCGTCGGCGGCCACGCAGGAAAAGAAATTAAAAGACTCGGCCGACAATCGGACGGACGAGGGCACGAGCAGCCGCGCCTGCGTGCACACGAGCGTACTTTTAATTGTATGCATGTAGAAGGCGAAGGCCGCTAATTTCAGCCTACCTGCCTAACACATCCGCGATAGTCATTAATTCGTGCTGCGAGGAAGCGAGGAACATCGATCCTCGCGATGTGTTTATTTCCGACGACAGCAGTCTAATTTTTTACGCCATGCGAGCGAGATATGATATCCCGAGCGCGATGAGTCGAGACGACGACGGATTCGTAACGGAAGTACTTTAGAAGCGAGACTTCGCGAAGGAACAACCGCACACGAGTTCGACCCTTCGGGTTCTACCCTTCGAGGTCCTCGCTCTCGCCCGCCCCTCTTACGTCCCGCTCCGTTCGCCTTGGCCTCTTCTTTGCCCCGAATTTCTCCTTCGCCACACTCCACCGTCGCTTCCGCGAGCACGGCAAACATTAAGAGCCTCTAGATTTATTTATAACTACATTTACGCGCATGCCAGCCACCCCGGCAACTCCTTCCTTCCCGACCCCTGCGAACCGCCACTCCGAATTATTGCGTTTATGCGAACGTAAGGGCGGGTTGCTCTTCTGTTTCTCCGCTTTCCGCGGCGCAAAGTGCGCCGCGAGGGTGCCGTCTCTGAGAAATTTGCAAAGTTCCAATAAGATTCGCGGCTTTTACCGAGTTGAACGATGTCGCCTCCATGCCGACATTCGCATTAACCCTTTAATTGCTAAGAGTTTCGTAAGAAAGATAGCACTCGAACGACGCGAAAATGAAAACGCAGCCAACGGCGAAGTCCGCTTAAAAATAGTAAATCAGTGTTTTGACTTAATTTTTTTATTATCCTTTGAAAAAAAGTGAACACGCGAGTTACTTGATTTATCTCTCTGCTGGCATCGTGTAAATACGACGTAACGGCCTAGAGCGACTCGCCTTATTTCGAAGGTCTTTATTAACTCGACGAGTAATCAAGATCAATGTGCGAAAGATAACTGTATATATGAAGGTACACCGGTGCGACAAGAGTCGACTCTCAACGTCGCTATCTCCGCGAGAACTTTTCCCGGTTGACGGCCCGCTGCTGATGTTGATATATATCGTCGGTTATATGAGCCCTTCTCGCGCGCTGATGCCGCGCTGGTGGACCCGGGGATTCCCCCGACGACGCCCCGCTTGTACTTACATCGCGCCACCTCACCTCACGGAGAATTATTTGGGCTTTATATCAAGCCTTACGACGCCGCTCAACCGGAGGAATCTAATTTGAATAATACACGACTCCGCCGAGAATACTAACTCGTGCAATGCGCGGGTACGCGGTGTTCTTCGAATGTTCACCAAGTCCGCGGAAGCGAATACATAACTATTGCAAGGCTCTGCTGCTCTATCTTTTATTCAAATCGTTATATAATGCTCTCTCTCCGTATTTCTTAGAGTTCAAAGATACGAAATAACAGTGTATGTTTGGAAATACGGAAGATTGAATCTGTAAAGTTGTGTACGGTAAACGTTTTTAACGACCGCTCAAGATTATAGGAAGAGATTAACAAATAAAATTTATAATTATCGAGACGGTGACGCGCGAAGTTACAGGTAACTGTTTTTTTAAAGAATGAGGGTTAAACATTGCTTGCCATATTCTTTCGAAAACCGAGACTGACGACGCCGACTTCAATACCGGTATCGGCAAGCCGACTGCAGTCCTGGAATAGAATAACGGGTGGTCGCGTGGTTATCTTGCGCTGCAGTCTAATAGGACCAAAGGTATTGCCAGACGTCGCGCATCGATTACCGCACGCGCGTCGCGAGCTTCACGGTCGAGAGGCGCATCTCGCGCAACTCCGTTCGTTCGGCGCTCGACTCTTCTCGCTGGAAGACAGCCGAATCGAATTTGCAAACTTGCAGATTGGATTCCAACTTGCCTATTATAGGGTGCGTCTGTTCCGGTTAAAAGCTGGGGGCAAGGGAATTAATGTCGATACGCCAAGGAAGGCCGTAGGATTACTCCAAAGGCCCGTATCTCATTGTCTTAGATGTTGCTCCCTGCCCCGCATTCGATCCCCACCCTTTTCCCTCCCTTTCCTCTCTCCCCTCCCTTCGTCATCGCCCTCCGATCCCCTGACGTCTCGAAGGAAGTAAAACTCGATAAATGGATGTTAACATTAAATATTAACCATCTTCTCAGACTGATTATAAATCTTACTTCAGATTCTAAACAAACTTTTCACCTATGCAGCTCTCCTGTCTCGTCTTCATTTACCGTCTCTCCGCCTCTCGCGGAAACTTTGTAATGCATTTTATTTATTCACAAAGGCAAATACTCATTTACCGCGGAGACACGGGCGGGCTGCATTTCGCGTCCGGCAAAGTTACTGTACGAGAGTAGGTACACTTGCAGCCACTTTATCCTCAGTCGCCGAGAGAGAGAGAAAGAGAGAGAGAGAGAGAGAGAGAAAGAGTGAGTAAAGGAGTGAGGGGAGAAAAGAGAGAGAAAGAACGGCCGTCTTGCTAGGCGCACCGAAACTCTAAAGCGTAATGCCACAATCCCTTTGATGGAGTTTCTGTAAATGGAGCCACGTCCAGCCGAGTAATGTCCACGGGGCGATGTACTCTGGCCAGTCCTTTCACTCGCCTTGCGGTTTGAAAAAGCGGGAATTTTTAATTTCCGAGGATTACGTTTGCCGGACGGAACGAAGAAACTGGGAAAGGGCGACGTGGATCTTCCGCGGTATAGCGGTTCGTTCCGACAGCGAGGCAAAGACATGCCTCCTGTATTTTTTTTCTCAAAGTCTGTTTGCCACTCGACGGCTAATATCTTTGCCTCTTGTAAACCATACGTTTCATAAAAGTACCCCTCTTAGTCTCACTTCGCGGAGACGTTCGTCCCAAAAATATTTTACGCTCAATGAAAAATTAATCTCGCAGTTTTTCCTATCACGATCTTTCACGGTCAACTACGTGCCATCGATTTGTTCGCCCGTCACACTCTCTGCCCCCCTCTCTCTCTCTCTCTCTCTCTCTCTTTTGCCCTCTCTCGGAGAACCACTGGCTCCGTCCCAGCGGTAGCCTTTCATCAAGTCTTCATTAGGTCGTGGTAAATGTATTATGACTTCTGATTGAGTGCTGTCGAGCGTTATATCTACGTGTCTATATATAGCGAACCACTACGCTCCGACATTATACCGAGCGGCACTCTCTGCCGTCCGATGCCTCGTTTCCCCTTCCTTGTCGCCCCTTGCTCGACTCGCAACAGTCCGGGCTGTCTGAATTTTCCTATCTCTTTCCTACATATGTCGTTCACGCCATGTGCGCAGCTCGTATCGACGATATCGTAAATTGATAAAAATGGCGACGACGATTTATTATCTTGTTCAAGCCGTAATTTAAAGCTGGAGGGAGGGCGGGGAGGGACAAAGATCAGACGGGTAATAAAAAGAGGTAATAAGCGTTTTTGGCAATTTCCGAGATGTTCGCAAATGGAGTTTAATTATACAGCTGGCGATTCCTTGGAAAGCGCGCAGCGAACTGGCGGGTTCGACGGAGATCCGCCGCGTCACTTCCGTCGTCGGGACTGACTGTACCCGGCGTATCGTTGACACACGTCGCTATACGCACGTATAATAATTAATGGTACCCGCGTAGGTGTGGTCCGCACACACGTATCGGAGCCGGAGCGCGGCGTATATCTGCGCGGCGCGCGGGCAAAGATGTGTAATTGCGTTACCCATCGAATTCAGTTATACGGGCATGGCGAGTCTGATGCATAAAATGACGGGGCCAAATTCAGTTATAGTTCGCTTCACAAAGCGAATACGGCCGCGCGTCGTTAATATCGCGCGCCGTTGCGAACGCCGGTGTCACATTGTTACGACGGAATTTTCCGAGGCTCGAAAGTAGTCATCCAGCAGAGAGGAGGAGGAGAGAGAGAGAGAGAGAGAGAGAGAGAGAGAGAGAGAGAGAGAGAGAAAGGGAGAGGGAGCGAGGGAGGGAAGCGAGCAGATTGACGTTGCGATAATCTTCCTGAGACATGCAAAATCAGATGTCAATCAGCCATATTTTTCTGACAATCGTTGTACCGGATTTCACGGAAGCAAACGTGAGTCTTCTATTGATATTAAAAATAGCTCATTGTACCACTGTTGAGCGAGAAATAAAGTTACATTCGTAATCTTTATGTATACTCTTATGCATATTTAAAGTATAAAGAAATATCTGCCCGGGAAGGCAGATAGAGTGAGTTGAAGGCGGCTAAAGAATCAAATTCCGTTTAGTATCCGTGCATTAATTCGTTTGGCGGGTTGAGTTCCTCTAGAATGGCTAATAACGCCCATCCCTCGGCGAGAAATGTCTCGAGTTAATTTTTTTTTCTCTTCTTTACACGGTCTCTCTTTCTCCCTCTCTCTCTTTTCCTCTCTCAACAAGACGAAACAGGAGGGATGAGCGTGGCATACAAAAAAAATCGAAGGAAGAAAGAAAGTGAGAGAGAGAGAGGGCGGGGGGGAAGGAGAAAGAGAGAGTCCTATCCGCGCTCTACCTCTTATTTTTCCTCGAAGCTCGCGACTTAATTAATCGCATAACACAGGGCCTAATGAAATCAGAACTCCCATCCCATCTCCGTTTCTATACTCGCCCCTCGCGTTGCTCGTGCTACGTAAAAACGGAAATATTTCCCAGGAATACTTTTCCACCTCCGCCGCCCTTTCGCCTGCACCTATCCTCCCCCACCTCGGCTTCTCCGGCGAAAGCCGAGGGGTCGGGAGATAGCGAGCGAGAAATTAATTCGGAAATCGATAAATTCATTTCGACGAATTTCTCTTCGTACGCGCTGCCGATGGCCGCGATGTGAAAAAATGAATTATTGCGGTGCGGCGCGTATTATCGTAAGATAATCGGCGATTTCTAAATTCCGAACCGCGCACGAGCGCGCTATTAAAATCGAATTGACGAGCAGCCTATGCCAGACGATTGCTCAGTACAGCGCACAATTTAGTAGAATATATAAATTTCAGTTAGAATCCGATTTCTCCGATATCGCTTGGCGGTAAATCTCATCTCATTGTCTTTCTCTTTTCACGTTACAACACAACCGTGACTAGGAGATCTAGGCAGGGAGCTGCAGTTTTTCATTTCTCAGCCAGGATCGTTTTACGCCAGAAATTATCAAGCATCTTTTTTTTTTTGCCAATGTAACGAAAGTGGCCTCGTACCAATCAATGGCGATGCAATGTAAAGACGCGATTGCCGTTGATCTTCTCAAGGATAAAGGACGGATTTGGGAGGAACTCGAGGAATGCCGGATACTCGATGGAGCGTGTACGGAACAGGCGGGATACGTCGAGTTCCTTCGGGAATCGAGGGTTCGTTTGCCGATTGCTCCTGCGGTAGTATCGAGGGCAAAGCAATTTCTTTGCCGAGAGAGTCGATCGCGCGCGCGTTGCTTCTCTCTCTCTCTCTCTTTCTCTTTCGAGGATTAATTAAAATCTTGAACGTGCTGTCGATTAATCAACGGCACTCGATGCGCCTTACGGGCTCGTAACTACGATTAAAAATGCATCGCGTGGCTTACTCGTCGAGAAGAGTGGGAGTTTGTTCTCCCTCTCAACTCGCGAGTTTCTTCAACTTCTTTGTAGCTCGACTGATTTCATACCGTTTAAAATCAACAAGGTATTCGATCGTTTTTACGTGCTAGGAAGCGAGAGGAAAACGAGTCCTAAGATTTCTATTGAGTCCACTCCTCTCTCCATCCCGCCTCGCCCCGAACGTCCGCATCTTTTAACTGAAAATCAAGATCGTTATATCGCTGTCGATGAAACCGCCTAATCATGTAATTCATTAAGACGCCGAGCCGATTGGAGGGGTCGCGAAAGGCGACGCGGAAGAGCAGACTTAGAACACAACGGGGCTGCGTCGCTTCGTAAACGCGGGGACGACACGCTTTTCGAACACCTGATCCGTTCACACGGCGCATTTAGCGGCCGGTATTAATTTAACACCTACCGGCGGGAGTCCGGCACTTCTGCGCCCGGTTAAAATAACAAGTGAGTCGCGCTGAATGCCGGAGAGAAATAGGCTGGAAACCCTTTGGGAAAAACGCCGAATGTCGTTACGCAATTTTCATGCCCACGATTAAGACTCTCATTCAATTTAATTGCTCATTTTATTTTGCGTCGCGGGCTAAAACATCACCTCGCCACGCCGGTCGAGGTGCCGCCGGCCGGGCCGGGCGTCTTCGTGACGATGAGAAATTACGTTACAGCGAGAAATAAGAAATCGACAATGTAAGTTCAGTAATAATTAGCCGCTGCACGATATATAATTGATTGCCGCGTATCGTTTATAGAGTGTATCAATTATGACTGGGTTACGCTATTCAGTCTTGTCGAAGTGGTAACAATTATATATTGCGCCGTGTACACATCTGTAATAATTTATGATTATCACGAGATTAAATACGTAACCGCGGGCGATTGTTATTGCTACCGTTGTGCGCTACACAAACCAACGCTATATTGAGAGCCTTCATAGCGCGCGTTTATATCTTTGACACTCTTTTTTCCTTCGTCTCTCACGCTACATGTATTCGTCCAATTGCGATAGCACAACGTTCACGCTCACATTCTAACCCGGTTCATTAACCATAACATTTCGTTATGGTTAATGGGCATTTAATCTTGCCGGTTCGTTGGACTAACATTCGATAATGAGCGCTTTCGAGTGTTTGTTTTGTAGCGTTTGTCCGGTCGATTGATTCGGATCGAATGAGTAATCAATGATAAGGTCGCCTCACGGATATTCGCACCTGTACAGGTTCACATTGGCTTCTTTTTCCAATTGGACGATTTGATATGATATTATTATGTTTGCACGTACCTCATATCGCGCGTTATTAATTCTTTTTTTTTCTCTGTCTTTGAGAAGAAATATCCTTGCCGCGCCATCGTTTCAGGAATCAATGCCGTATCCAAGCACGCGTATCGCCTGGAATTGGCATTTAACTGCAGCAAATAACGATTTTATAAATGAACATGACTATCTTTTTTTTTTTTTTTACCAATCTCTACCGATACATTCAAAGAATTCCGAGACGCACAGTCGACAGAATAAATCGCTTCGTCGTTTGGAGAAATCCAACTCTCTTCCTGATCGAGATTCGCCGGCCACAATCGGTGTAACACGCGATATTGCCGCTACGTGATAGTCGTTACGAGCGCACTTCTATCTCTCGGTACGCACCGCACGCGTACGTGCTCGTCCGAGATATGCAGACGCCACTCGTCCTGAGTGCAAGCGCAGCTGCGTCTGGCGTCGTAGGACGCGCAGACGATGCCGGCTGACGGGAGCTTGTTCCTTAGCGGGACATAATTTTTATCGGGGCGTATTCGGGGGGCCCCAGATGCCGCGGCGCCACGGCAAATGGAAGCGGCCAATTGACACGCGCGCGTTTCAGAAATAATGCATGCCGCTAAAAGCATTCGAGCGACTTCTGTTTTCGTTGCGTTGGCGTCACGGAGAGCGGACTCTTCTTTCCGGCGCGAGTACATCCGACTAACCCAATGATCTTCAATTCAGTCTCAATTAAGAAATCGTCAGTTAGGATTTGAAACCTCACGGCGATAACGGTCGATGAAATCCGATCATTGTTTTGTACAATTGCCAGTTAAACGTATTTATAATTGCATTTGAAGCAACGAGCTGTTGCAAATTGACAACCGCTTGGCGAATAGATTTACGCACATGTGCGTACAAACAGTTGCACGCGTACTGCGCGCGTGCACGCGTGCGTGGCCGGTCGTTAACGGCGCTCGAGCGGCTCGCACCGGTACGCGCGTAAGGACGGGAATGACATTTCGGCGCGTTGCATGCGCGCTCTTTTGCGATAATCGCACCTGCCGTGTGTGTTGCCTCTTGCCCGGGCCGCGATTCTCCGCGCCACGTGTATATGCGGGCGTGCACGTGTATCGGTGCGAAAAACGGCCGGTGTGTCTTCGGGCCGAGACGTTTGGGTCGAGAAGGTAGAGTCAATGAGTGAGAAGAGGAGGAGGGGGATGAAGGGGACGAGGAGAAGCGGGAGGGGAAGACGAAAGTTGGAAGATAGAGCGAGGGAGCAAAGATGGAAGGAAGGTCGACGGGAGATGGAGGATCGATAGCCTGCACCTCGACTCGAATTGCCTCGCGCCTGCAGGCTCGGTGCGAGGGATCCATTAATTTCTGCACCTCGAGATCATTCGACGTTGACCGGTAACCTTCTCATTCTCGGCGAATCCCGAAATCTCGGTTGCGGTACGAGTGGCCGTGATAACGGCACGTGACGGAGACGCCGCGTCTCATTTCGAAACGACGTTCGATAGATATCGAAGTATGAAACAATAACGGTCTTGTTTTTTCCGGAGCTTTATCACGAGGAATGCATTTTCTCCGTTCAGAATTGCGAACGGCAGGAGAAAGGGGCAACGCCGAGAATCCCGCGCGGTTTTGCCACTTAACAACTCCGGGAAATGGATTCGATCGAACGATTTTCATCGCGACACGAGGGAATTACGGGGGTGGGCGCGTTAATCCGGTATGCTGACAGCGGGCGCGAAACCTTTTCCAGTGCCGACAGAATGATTGTTCGAATTCAATGCGCAGTGGCATTTGGCAGTTGGCAGTTTGGGGGGCAGGCGGGCGGGCACGACGGAATAAGCTGTCAGAGAGTTGCAGGGCCGATGAAAAGTCTCTGTCAGGGAGAAAACGCTCCGGTGGGCTTTCGCCATTATTTTCTCTCTTTCTCTCTGTGTCTGCTTCTCCCACTCCTTCATTACCCCATGCTCTCTCTCCCCATTCTCTCTTTCTCTCTCACCTCGTTTCAACGTCGTTCCATCGGGCACGGAGGAGAGAATAATCAGCGGAAATTCGACGGGAATGTACGACGGATGCGCTCGTCGGATCGCACCATGTATTCTGACATGTTTGAATATCGTCTTCTAAGACACGTCGGAAGACGACAACGACGACGACGGTGCGCGCGATCGATAAACTCGATACGTAATTAATGGAGAATTTCCTCTCTTTGTCCGTCCCGTTGTATGTCTCGCTTTATCTGGACCTTTTTTTTGTACAGCCGCGCGTGTGTGGGACCCTTTCTTTTGCATGAAAGACGATGTTCGTCCAACGCATCGTCGACTCCGCTCCGTATCCACAAGTGCGCGGTCGCTGTAAAATCCTTTCGCGCCGCGAAAGGACCATCGCGAAAACACCGTCATCGCGTGCCTTTCGACCGTGACGAATGTCCGCCGCGTATATACCCGGGCGAAAAGAAGCGTAAGCGAACCCGCGATTATCGCGGAACGAAAAGGGGATCGTTCTGACATCGGAGTCACCGGAGTACTTTAATCACCGCACTTGAGTAAAGTAATTACAATCAGACGCCCTTTTACGGGTTATAGGATAGACGCGTAGCGCGCTCAGCGAGTGCAGAACGGAGGTCGGGCGAGGAGAACGGGGGAGTATTGTGGAGGGTAGGAAAGAGGAGTCTCGGGTGCCAAGGGGTCCGACATGTCTGTGGTCTATGATTAGCTGGAGGTGACCAGCGCGGAATCGACCCACACCCCACCGTGCTCGCCCACTTGCGGAGGCAAGTCTAGCTAGTGTCCAGGAGGACCCTTTCAATTAATTACCTGCCGTCGCGTTAGTTAACTGGAGATTCATCGAGAGAACTCGGCGCGAAGAACCCGATAGTTACCCCGGAGATTCGGTGAAGGGGTTGTGATTAGCGCTAGGGACTCCGCACTGGCGACACGATAATCGGAGACGTCCGGTAGTGGCTATCCCTCGTTACGCAATTTCTCTGTTACGCGATCCTCGTGGTGCGAATTCTTAGGAAGAAGAGAACCAATCATTATGATCGACATGCGTAATAACATAAACGTAACTTACATCGCTTGTGAGCAATTGAGAAGCACATCTTTCATATTTTTTATATAATGTTAGCGAGAGAGAAAACGTGAAAAGGGAAAAATCCGCTTCCCCCATAAAATATACCTGTGATCTTTTAACATTAACCGCGTACCGATTGTAGCCCCGAGAATTACGATACATTCTCGCTTGCAACTGATAAGCGGCATTCTCCTTTACTACTGGCTGATTAGACGACAAAGAGCGAGTAGTTTACGCGGAATGTACGTAATTTGTTGTCTATAGCCTCAACTATGGTGGATAGTCGTTACGTGGTCGCCTCTCTCGCAAAATGAGCGAGAGGCTCGGTGGTCGTAAAAATCTACTGGGAAAACGGTGAAAACAACGGCGAGAAGAGCGGGCGTCGAGGAGCAATATATAAAATTTTTACCACGCCTTAATTATACCGATTTTATTGTCGTCCAAGCGAATTTTCGCAATTACCGCCATTTCGTCGCCGCCGCCGAGCTGCTGCGTGTACAGCGTGTAATTGTAAAAAAAACAAGACTAATGGATGAGCCGCGCTGTTGTTTCCTGTCTCTTCCCACTCTGCCGATGTACCGAGAGGCATAATTATTATACGGCGGAAGAGGGCAGCGTCGGTAGGTACAGCAGGAGTGCAGATCCGATAGATAGAAGCCACCGCCATCACCGCTGGCGCTTCGTCTCTTCGTCCCTTCACCCTCCTCTCATCTTGCGCCCTTCGTTTACTTCACTTTCGCTTTCGTCTACAGCTAGTTCAGTAATTAGTTTCAGAAACACTTTCGACGAAGAGATGTTAATTCTCTTCTAAATAGTAAAATTTCTACGTTTCTTCTTTTCGTTTGACATCTCTGCATTGTTTTTCCCGCAATTACCTCTCAATCATCGTCCCGAAAGAGGCGGCTCACGTCTCGCGACGTGAGTCTTTCCGTAGGCCGACGCGTTTATTCCCGTATCGGGAACGGAACGAACCGGGCGACGCGAGGCCTCGACGATAAAGTCGTCGCCGTTATATTATTATTACCGTAAAACGGCGCGGCTCGCAAGTAATTTAAATCCCATCCGGGCAAAGCAAAGGCTCGGCGCTACGTCCGTATGTACGTACGTACGATCAGATTACCCGGCGAAGCGAGGCTGTATTTGCATAAGTCAGGTTGTCAGTCAGGCCGCGTGGCAACTGCACGACCCCCCTTGCCCTCGCTTGCCCCCGAAACAACCCCGTGAACCGGGCGAGCGCGGCCACGACCGACGTGCCGAGGAAACGCTCGGCGCCTTGAAACGCTCCACGCCACCGAGACCTTCGAATTTATTCCGCTTCTTCCTCTTCTTCTCGCGCCTCTCGCGCCGACGAAATTACCTGTGTGAGATCGTGCCCGGGATAGCTACACGCTCGATCCGAATCCGTTCAGAGAGTGTTCTGCGAGAGATACAAGATATACGTTTTAGAAGCTCTATTACGCGATGTATCGCGCAGAAATTACCCAACGGCCAATCCAGCCAGCGGCCAATGTGCTTTCTCCAATCGCATCTGGTTACCGAGAGAGGTTCACGGCGTTCCGATTAGAGAAGAAACTTACGCCGACGTTACTGCGATCGTTTCAGCCGCTCGGTTCATTTACTACGAAGCGCATATTCCCGTTTCGTCGACGGCATCGGTCGCATTAATTTTCGTATATTGGCCGAGAGACCGCAAGGACACCCGGTGTGCCGTGGGCTTCGTGGTCGCCGTCTCGTGCACACGAGCGGAGAAGGCAAACGAAGGAGGTGGAGGTGGAGGGACGAGCGCCGAAAGAAAGAACGAACGAAAGGGAGAAAACGAGAGTCGAGCGTGGCCGATTAATCATACTTTCGTAGGAATTACCCTGCTATACACGTTGGCGTTTGCGGGGTCGAAGGGCAGTCCTCGTGCTCCCTTCTCACCGGCAACTCGCACTCTGGTCGTCTCTCTTCTCTTTCTCTCTGTCTTTCGTGCTTTTTGTCCGTCTCTCTCTCTGTCGCACGCGAATCGCAGCTCTCATCAGACACGTGAATTACGTAAGGGCCCCGCGAGCATGTAAAGTCCGGAGATTACGATATTCTCTGATTGGAGTGCCCTGTCACGAGTTCAAGGGGCAACCACGAAGAAGAAGACTCGCCTTGCCTCGTCCGATAGGGCAGCCGCCGTGTCGGACGTGCAAATTCGAGTTAGGATAAAGCGCGTTTCATTAAAGCTTCACTGAAAGACACGTACCGCGAGTTGCCACAACCGCGGAAGATCAACGCAACGCGGGATAGGATACTTTCTAAAACGCACAACGACGGCGATCTCTTCGGGCGATCGTACGCACGGCGTCTATACCAATCGCTCGCTGAAAGCGAGAAATGACGAGCGGCCTGGCTTCGATTCGCCATCGCCTCGTAAACGTCTGGGAAGAGACGTCGGTTGTCCGAGAAACGCAAATATTAGACGTATCGCCGCGGGGGAGGTAGCTCTGCGGCGGAGATTACAGAGGGTGGAAGGGAGGGTCGGACTATCGTTAGGGAAAGAGGTCGAGGAGAGTATCCGACATGCGAATACCGGCACGCCATTCGCAAAACAACGTTAACACGCGGCTCGCGTTCTCGGCTGTTGTTGCCTTTCGCGACTCCTAGGATGTACTTCCTTCACGGTAGGCGTGCGCGTGGAACGGTTGTATGTACACCGTATCGCTTTTACGGTCGACGACGGTCGGGTACGGACACGTCTCGATCCCCCTTAGGTAAGGCCTTTCTTAGGACAACTTTGCCGTGAAATTGCAAATACGCGTAAATCAATAATTCGGTGAAAATCAATGCGATCCGCGTATTTTATTCGGTTGACGTTTACTCTTGAATTTTTTTTTTCAAGTCAAATTAATTTCAGAAAGGTGGAAAGTGGCCTACAAACTTGCAATGAAATTTTTGTATTCTGGAGAGATACAATATTCAGAGTCTTAATGTCGATAATAATATTTATTTGCAATAAAGTTACACTATAAAAAATTGCTCACAATCTCAGATGAAATTCGATGATAAAAACCGATGGAAGACTTTCAGCTAAACGAGTACAATTTACTGCAGGTTTCCGCGCTGTTTGAACATGAAATGGACAACATATGTAACGGCTATTCACGACCGAATGATTCTAGCGCGCACGGTCTAGGAAATCTAGTCGAAAAGAGACAAGGCAATTTGCAGACGATGAAGAGAAGAAGACGGCTTCGCTTCGCGATAGACGGAAAGAGAAGGACGAAAGACGTGACGGAAGGATGACGAAGGAAAGTGCCAGTGAGACAGAGACGAAGTTATTTGCCAAGCCATTCGCGCGATCGCCGGCTCGACGAAGCTTCATCGTGTCCCTCTTCTCCTCTAAATACATTCTCTTCCGCGAGACTCGATCTCTCGCGCTTGTCTTTCCATTTCTCTCCCACGAAAACTACGGCGAAGAAACGTGGCAATGACCTCGGGAATGAAATATAATCTTTATATTAAATATATGCAATCTTCCGAAGTAAGCAAAATTAAATTGAACGCATTTAATGTTCACGGTTGGCGATATGACTTTCTCATATTTTATCGTCTAATAATTTGGATAATCGAGTGCGTTGAATTAAATTTTCTGAAAAAAATATCAACTCCAATTACATTAATAATAATTATTAAATTGGCGATATGATCAAGAGTGCCACTCTGGCTAGACTGTCTCGTAGGGCTTAAGTCCGACACCATCACTCCTTTATATCTACCTTCCGCGCGGTCAATTTCGGCGAACCCTAAATTTCAGACCTCATCCGAGTCGGCACTTACGCAAGAAGCACCGAGAAGCACCGTGGATTGATGCGGTGGGAGGGGAACACCAAGGGAGGAGGAGACGAGAAGGGAGATGAGTGCGAGATTCGGCAGAGCCACCTCGAGATATGACACCAATAACAAAAATCATAAACACTCGGATCGTTGATTAAGTCCCTTCGCGAGGATCTTCGAGGCACTTCGCCCCGCCGAGATGAGGATCGTATCGCAGCGAGACGAGCGGAATCTCGTGTCTTCTTCCCTCCCTCTTCCCCCTTTCCGTGTGCCACGTAATACTCCCGGGACGGCGTACGTAAGTCGGCGCGTGTACACACGTACACGTCGCCGGCGGTGTGTGATACGTACGTACGTCCATCTCGAGTTTATGCTGCTTCGATTGCCGCCTGTAATTCCGGCGATATGAGCGCGATCGTGTTAACGCCGCCTGTTATTCGCCGTCCGCCTGCCTGCCTGCGTTTCCCTCGGCTTGTATCGATCGTCTGAAAGAAACCATGACGGACATGATTTGCCTGTTTAACAATAAATAAACGTACAATTAAACCGAGCATTAAGTAACGAATGACTTGAGATTCGATCTTCACATTCCTGAGCTCGAACATTCAAAAACGTGAGAGTCGCATTACTTTTTGAAGAAATTTTTAAGATGAGCGTATATATATATATTTTTTCTTTCGTTTTTTGTTCTTTATTCCATGTCTCTCCAGAATACAGATCGTTACGCGGAATTATCCGCTACGTGGAATTAACAGGAAGAGATCGATTCTCCGCAGATCGACGAGATTCTACATGACAGTCGACTCGCGTAAAACTCGGTGATTTCAATACGATACTCCAAGAGAAGAGAAACGTACACGTTTCTCGAGCGTGCGGTCGATCGACTTTCCGAGAAGTTACCCTCCCGTGGCGGCTTCATGTAACGCGAGCCGGTGCGTGGCGTGCGGCTCGGGAGTACCGCGGCGTGTACGCACTCGAAGCTCCCTCGAGGAGGGCCACAAGAGACGAGAGAGAAAGAGAGAAAGATAGATAGAGAGGGAGAGACAAGAAGGTATGCACACGACGCGGAAACAACGCGGCGCATTGTCGCACGACGAGTGTGTATTATGCCCGACACGGACGCGCGCCCGCGCGTAGTTTCCCGTATTCGGTTCTCATGTCGCTGCGGCTTTGTCGACCGTGACGAGATGCGATACTTGTCGAACAAACTCGGAAATATTTGCGACACCCTGCACGCGCAGGTATCCCCGCGGCCGCGCGTTGCCGAGAGCGCGGGTAAACGCACCGCACGCATAATAAACGCATGCGCATAACGAATGCGACCGTACGGTACCGCGTGTCCGGGGATAATTACATCGGTCGAAAGAATGATACGGAATTACGTGCAAGCCGATGGCAGTGGGAGATTACGCTGGCGATGCATTTTTTTTCCTCTCTTACGAGGGAGAAATTATCGTGCGAAACTGCTTACACGGCGAAGAGCTTCTTGAACGCCACGAAGCGGCACGGAGCCACTTGTCTTTCTGGATTTTCGCGTGTCCCCCATGCCTCTCCCCTATATTAGTCTCCAATTAATTATTTCGATATTAAAATACACATTCAACACTTTATTTTAATCTCTTACAATTTTATTATTCTCATCAGATATCAGGCTTATGGAATTTAAACAGTTTTCTATTTTTTTCCTATCTATTTTTTTTTGAGAACTCATATGTTCGGAATTAAAAGAGTGTACAAAATCGAGACGACGTCTTTAATGGACCTGGGACTTCATATTTCCGTGAACAGCCTGACTTTAATCTCGTTGAAGATCCTTTGAAGGGGCCCCTTATCGCTGAGACCCCTGCGTTTTCGGGGGCCCAGTGATAATCGTCGTCGTTGTCTCAAGTGGCGCCGCCGACTTGATTCCAAATTGATACGAGCACTAGGAAGAATCACGTTCTCCCCGTTCAACGAGGACGAAAAGCAGACGTGACATCCATACAGGGTACTTCAAAGTTACTGGAAAGGATATTATAAATAGAATGTACGAGTTTTACGCGTGCTTAGAGCACGCCGGCATACGACGCGCCACTTGAGCACTTTTTTTTGTCAATCGTTTGACCGCCGGTTTCAGTTATGTAAAGTGCTCGGAAACCATCGAAACTTATTTTTAAAGACGGATTGTTTGACCGCGGCGCTAGTCTTCCACGATAGTTCCCCTCCTTCTCTCTCTCTCTCTCTCGCGAGAAGGAATTTTTGTCTTCGTAACACACGCTCGTCCTATAGTGTATCACTCGCTTCGCGCATCGAAGGATGTTCCGGCTGTTAATTTTCTACGACAACTTTCGCGCCGCGGCGCGATTCCGCTCTCGTTTGCATAGCGACCGAAGGTGCGAGCAGCGAATATATGGGGAGCGGAACGAGATACGTGCGCCGGCGAAGAACGCGGAGGACTCTCTTGCGACTTGCGTTGCGTGCCGCCGCGCGCGTGTGTGTGTTTTGCCAGACTACAAAGCCATCTCTCACACAATACTGGGAGCTCGGTACTGCGATATCCCAAGACAGTTTCCGTTCAAATATAAGAGCTGACGTGCCTCGGGAGTTCGTTCTCAAGCCGCAGGTGTCAACTCTCGGCGACGCTTCCGGGCGCGAGATCTGTGTCATTACCTCCGAGAACGAGGCGCGTTAGCGGGCACAGATATCCGGCACGACAGGTGCGCCCGGGTCGAGCTATCTTTCGCAGCGATAAGGCATCAAGCTATCCGGCCTCTTTCGCTCGATAAGACGATTTATGCGACAGAGCCGGTAATGCATTTCGTTGAGGAGGAGAGATAGATTTTTCGAACTATAATTAAAGATAAAACCGAGATAATACCAATTTTTGCAGATTTATGGGGGAGCAATACTTTGTCGATAAACACGGTGTATGTCTTAAGACGGATATAATTCCGTATAATGATTTTAATAGCGTAAAGACACACATATTATGCGTTCTAACAAAGAGCAGCCGTTGCTAAAAATAGCGTAACTTCTTAATAAAAAAAAAAGCACGCCGTGGTCATCTTTACGCACTTAAGTGTCTGCCGTAGCGAAAAAAGTGGAGACAGAAAGGGAGATATATATAAAGAGGGAAAGAGACACGTAGGCTTAGCTATTATAGAGGGATCTTCTTCCCCACGCGACAAAGAACAAAACCGACAATTAGCCGTCGACGAGCGTTAATAAGCGGCCTCGCGAAGTATCAACGCGCGTGTACTCGGATAATTTGATACGTTCGTGCGAAGACAGATACCGAGGAAATCACGGAGGGTAAGTAGCCGAGTTGCATTGTGTCATACCAATTAATAACGTTAATCTCCATCGTTATTAATACGGATTCAACGGATCTCGAATTATTTCCGGCTCGTCGTATAAACTCCGTGAAGATCATCTTATGTATTTATGCGAGTTACTTCTCTTCTCCGATAGTTATTTCATCTATTATTACCGCTACAAGAATTAATTCCTCTCGCAATAGCGTACTATTACGTATTTTTTATATCTTATTAGTGTGGCCTTTGAATCGTTAGACGCTTCTCGAACCAATTCAATAAAAAGACAAGAGATGGTACAGCGAATGAAGAGCGTACATTACGAGTATCTCTTTCCCGCGTTCTTTGATATTATTCATAGGAAAGGTCGATGAACCGCGCTTCTCTTTAGGTACATCGATCGATCGTCGTAACGCCGTACAAGCGATTGCTGACGGGACTTATTCACACAAGTATTTACCGTCACGGTGTCAATAGTATCGTCAAGTGTTAACACCGCGCGCCGTAACCCCCGGTAGTGAGAGGCCGTCTAGATTGCTGATCTAGCGTTTACGATTCATAACTTACGAATGTGAAGACGGAGAGAAACGGAAACGGGGAGTGAAAGCGACATACAGAGTAGGGGATGTAAGGACTATATAGGAAGGATCGGATATCTCTCCGGACCTGGACATAAACCGTTTATTTATATGTTCTATTTAATGTTTGTCTGTGCGTCGCCTCGTGGGACTCATTCATTATATCGCCTCTCATACAAGGAGCGCGTATTGAACGGCCGATCGTTCCGTTCCGGCAACGTTGCGCTTTCTTTCGCGAATTACGTGTATCCTCGGATTTTACAACCGTGCACTCGTAAAACATTGAGACCAGGAGAAATAGTCTGGAGATCCTTAAGTGAAAAAACGTTAAAGAGATGAATCATTAAATATATCACGGAATATATACGGGCAATAGGAAAATACATTAATGTCGGTATATATCAAGAGTCGAACTTGCGTAACGGGAAATTCGGAATCTTGTGCGGGGAATTGGCTTCGCGAAAATTACCACGCGCAATTTTCTCTTCTCGGCAAGGCGTGGGTGCAGCACTTGCTCCTGGCTCGTGTCGTACGATTCAATTTCTACGAGATTGATCAATTCTGCGTGCGGAACGGCCGGCGCGAGAGAGAGAGAGAGAGAGAGAGAGAAATAATGCCTCGACGTCATGCCACTCTCGTGTAACGAAACAAACGAACGCAATTTCATAGGTGGCCTGCGCTCCGGCTGGCCGTCCGTCCGTACGCAGTATTACGCAATGAAATCTAGTTGTCCGGTCAATGGATCCGCATCCTCTGACAGACGAGCAGATTCACATAACGTTCGAAGCTGGCCGGCGGCTGCATGGCTGATTCGATGTAACCAGCTCTCGGTCTGCGCGCCACCGACGGGTCTCCTCCAGGGCCTAACGACGTCCACTTAACGCTAATAATTATTTTCATTGGGGGCTCCGCGCGTACACGGGGGTCCCCCCATTCTACACATAGCCAACTTCCTGCACGAACGGATATAAAAATAGAGCTCTGTACATCGGGACGTTGCGACCGTCGAGCCAATTCAAATACTTACTTTTTCTCTATAGACCCGTTCGTATCAAGAATCGTTTATTTTCAGAGAGCGACACGTGAGTCAGAAATCGGAAATGACATTTAAAACGGATGATTCATGCGTAGTGTTCGGAGTATTAATCGCAAAAAAAATGTATCCATCACTCGAACGTGGCGAGAGCTTGAATTTTCGCTTTCAGCGGCATTCATTCTGCGTAGCGTGCAGTTTAGCGGCGTTATGCTTGCGGTGTCGCAACGTGCTCGGATTTCAAGCTCGTACGTCTCGCCCAGGGGTGGACCAGGGCTGGCCGGTCGTAATTCTTCGCGAGAATACCGGGGAAAGACGTGGACGGGGTGATATAACTATGCCGGGACGATTTCCGCAAATCTACCGGAGCGTTCGTCGTGGATAGCGAGAGAGTGAGAGAGAGCCAAGAGAGGGGCGACGGCAGGGACGGTGCGCTCGTAAATTATTTAGGGCCGGGGTCCGAGGTGTCGGAGCTCGACGTCTCGATTGGCCCTCGCTGCCCAATCCGGGAGAAAATTAAATAACAACAAAACGATAAAAGACAATTGTTTCTAAGTTTTATGGCTCTCCCTTTCCCCGTCTCTCGCGTGCCCCCCGTCCGGCTGAGCTGACGAGGCGAAGGGCGTTTTATTACTCGTCGGTGTGCTTTGGTACTCGCCACTAGCCGCCCCTGATCCACGGGTTACTTTATTTAGGAGGCAAGGGCGACGGCGGCGGCGGTGGCGGCAGTGATGCGATTTCACGACACCGCGCATCGCTATTCTCCGCTGTCGTTAACCCCGATTCGCTGGCCATTTTGAATATACGTATGTGTGCTCGTAACGCACCTCTTTCTCTCTCTCTCTCTCCACGGGAATGAATTTGCGATCGAGTCGAATGCCGCGCGACACGAACACTCGCGATTACGCTGCGACGATGTGTCGTCGTTTGCGCGCTACGAAGGCAATTTTCAGGGAGGACTCGTCACGAGTTCGTGCGAAAGAAGTCGGATCAGGCGTTCTATAAAGCTCGCCGAGATTTATGCTGATTATCGGCCGGCTTGCGGAATGACCGTGACGAAAGGCGCGGGGACGCGCCTCATTTCTGAAAGTTTGCCGATAAAAAAGACGGGAAAGAGATGAGAGAGTGCTTGATGAAGAAGACGCCGAAATGCGGCCGGTACATACATACATACGCACGATCGACGTTCCCATTCTGCGCCAGTCTGGTTCTTCGCCAGGTTCTTCTCCTTCCTTTTGGCCCATCTCCGTTCTTCCTGCCCTTATTCCTCCTCTCCGTCGCGCTCCTCTGGCGCGAAGTACACGGCCGAGTCTCTCTATCATCACGGCTGTAGCAATAACAGAGGGCTTACGGTTCCCGCCATATATTGCGGCCACATTTTTATTTTGACACTAATAGCCACGTGGTATCGGCCACGAGCATGACTCGAGTCCGTCCGATCGTGCTAATCCCGCCCCGATATTGCCCGTATAAATCCCCGAGTATCGCGGGCGGCAAAGAGAGAAGGGGGGAACGGTATTGAGAGAGAGAGAGAGAGAGAGAGAGAGAGAGAGAGAAGGAAAAAAAAGAGAGTGTGTGAGTGAGCGAGCGAGAGCGAGAAAACGAGAAGGTGTACAGGGGTGGGTAGGAGATGTGTGAGCGGTCGGCGAGAGATCGTGGATCCAATATGAAGTGGCGCCTAATGCTTTCCTGATTTATCGATCCAACGCGCGCAACCAGCAGCTCCTCTGTTGCCGACGAAAGACTCGTATCGCAGCCGCTAGACACACTGCGAGGAAAAGATTGCGCTCCACAAATCAACCTCGCCGCGCCGCGTCTTTGTCTCTTCAAGTATCCCGAATTATCTTCGTGCTCGCGATCAATCGCGAGTCCGACCGGAATATCCGTGGCTCCTTTGTCTCCGCGATCTTCGCTCTCGCGCTCGCAAGGTAGACCCGCAACCGTTGCTCTCTCGAATGCGAAAGGGCACCGCTAATTGCTGATTACTCCAATTTATTTTGCTGATAGCTGCAAAAAATTAATGGATTCCATTTTCTTTTTTTTTCCAGGTATGTAACGGATTGGATTCATTTCTCTACTGCATGTGGGGAGCGACGTTTCGAGAGCAAAAGGTGGGTGGATGAAAAATGTGAGGATTATGATACCGCTATAAATTACGTAGAGTTCATCGTTTTTTTTAAATCGTTACCCTGCGTTATTGGATAAGATGTACATTGCTCGAGCGCGTTTCGCACGTCAGTTATTATATCTCTTGCCGCAGCATTTGTATTTTCCATTCGAGGGAAAGGTGGACAAAGCGCGAGTTATCACGGGACATTGTCGGTCGCTGGAGGCGACCCTGTCGTAAAACGCGTCCTCCCCCTGTACGCGCAATCATTTAAATTATTCCATAAGACGGGTGTAGCTACTGAACGGCGCGCGCGTATAAAGGAATCTCGGGATATATGGGCAAGCCGGAAGCGAGCAACCAGAACCCGAGACTCCGCGGTAATGTAAGAGAGACAGAGAGAAATGGAATGGGCAGGGGGAAGGAGAGTACGCGTTTACTGCTTCATAACTTGGCCCGAGCATGGACAATCGGCCGTTATGATTTCGGATGCTATTTTGAATGCTCTACTCGCTTCGCCGTGGGTGGGCCTCGGGCAAGCGCAGAACAGTACCAGAAATATGCTACCTCGTAAAAGCAGGAGACCCTTTATCCTAACACGTTGCTACTAACCGCCGCGCGTTTGTTAAATCTCTATCAGATGTTTACTCGTACCGTCTCGACAACCGGCTTCCCCTCGGATTCTATCGAGGATGCTCGCGTCGCGAAATCATCGCGAGAGAATCATCAAAATACCAGACGGTACTATCCTCGCTCCCTCCTTTCAAATAGAAAAAAAATACTTTAATATTTCGAACCTGCCAGTTAAAAGAATTAAAGAAGGTCGAAGGAGATACGTCGATCGATCGATTCCATTTCCTAAAGAGCGTCGGAGTGTTTTCGTAGCGAGCGTTCAGACTTCCAAACGAATCCGTTGGCAACGCGGAATGTGTAACTCAAGGCGAACGTGCGATACATCGATCTTCCTTTCACATACTCATTTTTTTTCTTCTGTTTTTTTTTTCAATATTTTCTTCTCTCTTTAATGCATAAATATCGCGTCCTGTACGCACAAACGCGCTGGAAGACGAGGAACGCTTTTAATTTCGCCCGCTCTCGCCGTGTTAAGGAGCGAGCTGGTGCCGTCGTAATATCGAGGTTTTAACACGACTGTCAATATCGCGGAATAACGCCCGCAGTAAACGACATTAAAATCGTTTCGCCTCGGGCCACGATCCTTAGATCCGCGCGCGTGCGCGCGTACACATGACGTCGGTAAATCACTAGTTAACGTTTCCCCGTAATGCCACGGCGAGAGCCGGAGACACGCCTCGCCCATAAAAGACGACCCACGATACTCTGTACTCCGCGAGAGGTACTGGCCACCAAGGGTACCGCATTCGCGACACTTTGTCCGTGGTTTAATAGCAGTCGGCGCGATCAAAATCACATCGCGTACAATCGGCCGCGGGACCGCAAGTCGCTTCGCCGGAGTCGTCAAGCTGATCGATTTTACGTATAGAATAGATCGTATCTCCTCGTTCACTCCTCCGCCAAATTCCTCCGAATTTTATTCGATCCTAACGCAGCCGAAACACAGGAATTATCAAAATCAAGAATAATTCAAATCGCGTGAAATTACTTTTTGGATGCAATTAATTTAATGCTATTTACAAAGTTGTTATCGTTCAATCCACCGCCACATTTATATTCGCAATTCGTGACGATCGGTATTTGCAAATATCAAAATCATATATCGGGATTACATACATGAAATGTAAATATCGTTACAACCGCGCGTTATTCCGATATGTTCTTGAATTTCGTTCGACGGCGCGCAAAGTGACGCGTGAAAATATCCGTGTACATTAATAATAATTTGTGTACTTTGCGAATTGCATTTGAATAACTTATGGCCTGCTTGATAATTCAATGCCGCAAGAGACACGTCTCGCGTTAAATTCAACGCAAAATATAATTTGCCGAACAAAACGTGCCGCGCGGCTCCGCCATTTCGTCGTATTCAACAACAACAACCGCGTTTAATCGAACGGTTTATTTTATTACGAGTAATTATCGCCCTTATTTGTACTGCGTGTTAATATTGTGAAACATATTAAACCGCATATAATTCGCACACATGATTAATATACCGTAGGCGTATCGGGACTTGGTTGCCGCTTTCTGAAATTTTTCGTCCTCGCGGGACCGCGAGATCTCTCTTTTCCGCCCTTTTAAATGATGTCGTTACGCGAAATCGCCCGCTCGAGACGGCGCGTCGCGCGGGCCGCGTCTCTTCTCTCTCGACTTCTCGAAGAGATAACTGCGAACGTATACCTTCGCAGAGGGATGAGCGGAGCGCGGGTTCGAGGAAATAATATTAACATAAGCTTTATCTAAATGTTAATACGCGGAGACCATCGTATCGACCTGCCGACAAATATCACGTGCAGAGAATTCCCAGAGTATTTGGGATATAACTTTTCGGCGTGGGGATACGCGTGGATCGTTTCTCTTTTACTCGTTCTCGCTAACCCCTGATGCGTACATCTATCTTCCTTGGTTGAAAGACAGAGAGAAAGAGAGCAGAAACGCAGAGAAAAAGAGCCGCGTTGGGGGTGGTGGGGGCGGGAGGGGGTGGATAAGCTCTCTCGCCGCGGGCTCGGAAGCGAACGCTTAAAAATGTAATAGCGACGAGCCCTGAACACGTCCGACGCGAAACCGTCGACGGCGCTGGGCCTCTTTATTTTCCCCATTATTCAAATATAAATGTAAATGTTGATACAAACGGATAGGTAAATGGAAAGAGAGAATTCAATTGTTCGGCGCCGTCCGTCCTGGGGAGGCGGGAAATTAGTTTATAAGGAAGCGGCGCGGCTAAAAATGTAAAGAGAAAGAGACAGAGAGAAAAAGAGAAAAGAGAGAGACAGAGGGAATGAGAGAAGGGGAAAGGGGGTGAAAAAAAGAGCGATAGACAGAGCTTGAGCGGAGCAAAACCGGATCGACGTAGCGGGATGAGGACGAGTTTTGTCAAAAAAAGAAAACCACCGCCGCTCGCTGTCTCCATCCGAACGCGGTAAATTTTTAATTCGTCATTTTGGGAAATTTTCTTTCCGCGGAACGATCCTTGGCGCTCGGCTCTTCTTGTTTCCGGAAAAACAACGACTTTCACCGTCGTGCGTGCCGGCGCATTTCGCGGGCACGAAAGTTTCTCGGCCGGGGCCACGGAGAGGGTCGCGTAATATCATCCGATACGTGTGTTCTCGTGTTTCCCCACGTCGGGCGCATTGTTCTCGCCCTTCTCGGGCGGCATTGTGACGAAGGGTATGCCTCACGGCGTCGGGTCCGGGCCGGGCCGGGATAGGGCAGGGGTTGCAGCCGATGCAGAGTGCATATGCGCTGATAGCCCCGTAATGCCATCTCTAATTCCATGCGCGCGAGCTGATTCGATTTCGGCATTAAGATAAAGCGACTCTCTCTCTCTCTCGCTCTCTCTCTTTTCTCTTTCTCTCTTCGGTCTTCTGTCCCGCACCATGCTCGGGCACTGTTTCTCTCGCGAACGAACGCTCCTCGAAATGACGCCGGGGAATCGAAACGCGATAGCAATAACTGTAATAACAACGTTACCGGCCTTAAACCCTTCGGGACCGACGTGCCATTGCGCGATTCATACGCTCCGATGAGAAGCTGATAAACGAAAACTTTAAAAGACACATGGTTGCATACGGGATAATAAATTTCTTTTAAATGGAAGGAGAGGAATATCTTGACGATAAAAAAGTTAATATTCTGATATATTATAAATATATATTATATATTTTAGATAAAAAAGAGATCGATGAAGTTTCTTACTCTTTTGTAAAGTAATTCGCTGGATGCGAGAAGCAACCACATCTTAATTGTTGATCCGATTATCCAATATTATTCCACGCGGTTCCTCCAACGATCTTAATGCTTCTCGAAGTATACGTGGGCGACGTTAACGTCCAATTCGAGATCGAAACCGACTAAATCGGTACAGCCGAGTGAATCGATGAGACAAGAAAGTCGAGAGCGCTGAATAGGTGGCAGGAAGTTTCGGTCGCTTTATCCGGATGACTCGCCTGCGCGACGGATGACGGCGACGATTATTTGTATAACGAGGCTGACGAATCGCCCGGCTAATCTCACGCGACTGGCCGCTTCGGCGGGGTGCGAAACTCGTTCTCGCGAACGATCGCTCTTGAAACGACCTGTTCACGACTCGGCTTCTTTGCGAGAGGGCGTAAAACATTGCGTCATAATTGATAAAGATATTGATAGTTATTTTTATCGACATCTATTTTTAGTAATTTTTTTAGTAAATTCCTATATCTTCGTCAAAATTAATCAATTCTTAATTCTTATCTTCTACAAAATTTAGGTTTTTTTTTGTACATTTTTGTTTGGTGTACACGCTGCCTTCTCGGAATAACAAATATCCTGTTATTGCAAAATCAGTTGTAGCACAATCAGCAACGCCAACAGCGCGCGTAAACATGTGCATGCGGGCAAACACGAGCGTGATTTTTATGCGCACTCGAACGCACTCGAAACACGTGGCGATCGACGTGACGGTCTCGATCGCACGGCCGTCAATTTAATTTGCCGACGGACAGAATCGGCTATAATTATCGGTAATGTCTTCCGTGAAATTTTATACCGCGGACGTCGCACGTCGGTTCGAAAATTTTATACGCGCGAGTAAATTTTAATATCACGATAACTAGCTTGAAAATTGTTTATGGTTTTTTTTTATAGCCGACGTGACGCATGTGAATTGTACAATATGTCGACACTTCGCGTTCACGAGCGCTCTTTTCGTTTGTTAACGCGCCGATGCGCACCAGAGATACTTTTACTGCCCAAGCTGACGGTGACAGTTTAAGGAACATTTACATCTTAACGCACGTTATCGTCTAACGATCGTTATAAGACCGACACCTGCGCGCGCGTTTAACACTAAATGCGCGATAAGCAAGCAGGACGATGCCCTCGAGGCTGTGCGCGCGCGGTCAGTTCGGGAATCTGCTTACACGTGTTTACGGCCGATGACAGTAGGGCCCGGGACATCCTTAACGACGAGAGTCCGGGACCACCACCGGGTTCTTAGACCTCGCATGGACATTGTTACGGGCCCTGTGGTAGCCCGGGTGCGTCGGCATGGTTGCGACCGCAGAGGTATCGGAGTGTGGTGCGGCACGGGTCAACCGCAAACCGACAACCGTCCACGCGCGCACGGTCTCTCTCTCTCTCTCTCTCTCTCTCTTGGCTTCTCTCTGACTAGCTGTCATGTGTACGTGTACGTAACAACGCGCGCGCGTACGCTCGCGTTCCGACTTATACGACGTCGTCGTAAATCAAATCCTCTCGCGGTGGACGCGTGCTAAATAAGAGAGGAGATCGGCAGGAACGCGACAACGCAAGAAACAGGACCGCGTTCCGTGCGCCTGTTCCTTCCCCGGAGACGCTTCGTCTCCGCTTCGCCGCGGTGTCGAATCAATCGCGCGCGTCCGCGTCGCTGCTTTTTTGGCGCCGCGGAAAAACGACCGCTCGCGCGCAAAGAATCTCGAGTTGAGCGCTGCCCTCGAACGATGAGAGAGTGTTTGCGTTATCGTTTCCTCACACATTTGTCTCCGATTAATGTAAAGTACATTATTTAAAAGACGTTATGTAAAATATATACGTTATTTATCAAACAAGACGTTCCGCTGTAATAATTACAGTGTGATACATCATTTTGCATTAGTCGAAAATTAGCGACACACTCGTGATGGTCACGCACCTTTTATTGGCCAATAATTTCTCTCCCTTCGAAAAGGAAATATCTCGTGATCGATCCCAGATATCAAGTACGAATTTATCGTCGAAGAACGCTTCCCTTGGAAACGGATGATTACTAATGCGCCGCGAAGTCGACGAGAGAAGGAAATGTGGGCAGGTGCGGCGCGGTAATTGCAAACGTTTGATATTTAATTACAATTTGCCCGCGCGTGCTGGCAAGCGAAGCCTCTCGACGTTCCGTCCGATGGGATCTCCCTTCGGAAACAAAATATAATTCCCCAATTACTTCAGTGGTTCGCGAGCGCGACGTCCTTTGAGTTATGGGGCCCGACTTAATTACGTTATTAATTATCGCGCTTAAACGCGGAAGACCGCTCGAGTCGGCGCGGGCATTCCGCGCACACGGTCCGTGCACTGTCGAAGCCGATTTAAGCGGACTCGCGCGTGTGCCCGACTCGGGCTCGTTTACGCGACGCGAAAAGTCCTGAAAGGAGGTGATTTTTCGCTATATAAAACGTGCACCCGCGAGTGCGTTTTACTGCGCAATAAAATCAATTGCGTTACGCGATAACGCGCGTATAATTCACTCGGGATATCCGCGCTCGGCGCGCGGGCGCGTATACTAATAGTCGCCGCTCGATTTCCATGCGGAAGAGGAGAGTTTATGCCGACGCGCAACGGCAGGTTTTCCCTTTTACGCAAATATCGGATCACCGAGGAACATACGGCTACCGATACAACACGGTAATAGATGCGCGTCTGCTGTTAATTGATGGTAATCGAGAATCGTCTTGTCGGAACGATCGCGCGCGACGACTACTCGCTCGAATGTGCGTTCGAGGTGAGGAATGTTACCGAGTACAGTCGACGACGATTCCGCGATTTAACGACTTAATAAAGCCGCACGAATAACGGGGCGGGAGGAGAAAGAGGACCGACCAGGCCCGGGGGGGGGAAGGGGGGGGGGAGATCCAGGGCCTCCTCGACGGTACGAATCTGCCATAAGTCGGCGTGAGTTTATGTATCGCGCATACGCACACGTGTTCGCGCGCGTAGGTATGCCTTTTTCTTCTTCCATGCCGACGACTATCCCCCTTCCGCTTATTATTTCGATCTGGACATACTTGTAGCGGTCATAAAAGCCAGACTAGAGCAGCGCGAAGGAGCGCGCGGAGGGGAGAAAGAAGGACCCGAAGACGCGGAGAATCCGGCGCTGCACGCAAGGTGTATTGGCTACGTCGCGTTAGTGTGAGAGCTACGGCCGTGCGGAGCCGGCTTTATTATTTATTCCGTCGCGACTCGTAAAAAAAGCCCGGGACGCGCGCGCGGATTTATCGTGGAAATATTGAAATGAGAGACACTGGGGCCAGGAGTCCCACCGTGAGGGAGAGAGAAATAGAGAGAGAGAGAGAGAGGCCACCTTTCCCTTTCACCCTACGTCAACATACACACGAGTCACTCACCCCCGCACAGTCCCACTCACACCCGGTCTGCCGCGCGCCCGCCGCCGTCCGACAAAAAGCTGACCACCGCAGTCGCTTTACGAGCCGATATATTTTATTCGAGGTAAGCACCGTCCTCTCTCTGGCACTTACACCTTCAACCCCCCCTCTGCCCGCATCCGTTCATCTCTCCGTTATTCTAAGCCTGCAGTCACGATCCTTCGTATTCGCGAAATGATTTAACAACCAGATGATTTCAGGATTGAAATTTTCATCCAGACGCAATGTCGTTGGTCGAGGAATTTATGACGGATTACTCGAAATACTCGATTGTTCTGAAATAGCCTACGACATTGTAACGATTCGTAACGTGTTTACGCACGTCGAATGTCTTAGTTAAGCGGGGCGAAATTAAATTCCGACGCGCCTTCGCGACAACGCGCGAAGATTTCGACTGTTATTGCGCCGAAATCGAATCAAAGTTTCGCAACGCGGACGCGACCGCGTTTGTTGCCCTCTCCTTCGGAGGATAATCCGCGGCCCAAATTGGCAGGATTACTTCCGCCGAAGACTGGGCCACGTCCTCGAGATTGCCGGGATTACGCGGCTGTAACGCACGTCGCACGGGTGAGTTCTGTCGCGCCCGCCACGTGCAAATACAGGTATTATCGGGTATTACGCCGAGTACGTGTCGTGTGCGTGAAGGAATAACGTCGTAGTCGTTGTCATCGTCGTTGTCTCATGGATCGTGCCGAGTGGATTTGCCACCGAAATCGTTCTGGGGAATAGTAAGAGAACAGTCCCTTAAGTGTCGATATTAAAGGAGAGATATTTCGATGTACAATTCGAAGTCAAAATAATTTACTCGTAGTAAAATTCTCGTTATTCCAATCAACGCGCTTTGTTTCGGAGGCGGAATCTCCATAACTTGCTTATAAAGATGCGTATATTTTCAGGGTCGCCTTTCATTCATCATTCTTAGAAATAATTATCGCGTATCCTCTGAAGAAAAAAGATGTAACTTTCTTTCTCTTTCTCAGACTGTCAGTCAGTAATAGAAATATTTTACACCTCTGCGAGGGTCCCCGAAATTGAAATTGGTTTACGGACTATGCGTGTACGCTCTCGTAGATAGATACATAGTCGTGTTCGTCGCTATTAGTGTCGACGTCGACAATGGTGGTCTCACGCCGCGGCCCGTGGTCTCCCACAATTATATATATATATATATACATACATCACATATATACATTAATCAATTTCTGCTGAGCAAACGTTAATATGTGTATATCTCGAGTCTAAATTAAAAACGTCCAGGTGCTAAAAAAAAAACTATAAACATAATATACAGCAGCCGAAATAAAAGTTATTGCGATATTTTACGCGATATAATATAACGAGTAATTTCAAATAATTTTTATTAGTCTACTTTGTAATAAAATGATCTTTTATTTGGCACAGGACAAGAAAGTGTAGATATTATCTCTTTAATTCGCGCCATGCGCCTCTTTACCGAAAATACAACCGACGAAGCATCCGCGAGATCTTAAAACGCAAATAAGTAGGCCACGTCGAAATCGTAATGTTCCCCAACGCGCGGCACGACATAAAAATTAAAATTAGAGCCCGAGAGACGGAGGGAAAGAGAGAGAGAGAGAAAAGGAGGAGCACAGGCGCTCGCGCACCCCAGCGAATATTATGCAAAGCTACGAGCAATAAAAATAACATATTGCGACCGAGAGAGGCATAAGTTTTAATCCAATATTACTAAGATAAGTCTCAAATCCCCCCGCCCTGGGAGAGGAAAAAAAGATTTCTTTTGTGTAAGGCACCCCAGCGTTACATTGTGGTTATTAGAAAGTGCTCTTTCTCTCTCTCTTTTTATCCGGTGTACAGCGCCGAGGGGAGAGAGCTTCCTTCGTTATTCCTCTTCCGTGTAACGGCACAAGGATGCATAAAATCATCCGCGAACCATATCATGTGCGCGAACTCCTCCTTATTTCCACTTTGTCTTTCTCTACCTTCTACTGGGAAATTCTTGGATTTGAATGCTCGTGCGCTAACTCGCATATATGGTAATTGGCGAGCGTGGAGGATTGATAGCGGTATATTTCATTACACGTTATCTGACCGCGATCGCGACGGCCGACTTGCAAACACGGGTCTTCGTTAATATTGTTCTGCCGTTTATCTAATAATCAATTGATTTTTCCCAATTAAATACGATAGATCATTATTAAGTCGAAACTGGAAATTGCAAACGTGATATAATACTATGTGCAATACTGACATCGTATAATGGAATATGTATAAGAGCGTACAGTATATATCCGCCTTGGAGTACTCACGCGTTCCCTGCTTCGCCTTTTTCCTGCTCAATGCACAAAATCGGACAAATCCAATCTGACTCAACGGTATCGCGCGGGGGGGAAAGCGAGCGAGAGGGAAAGAAACGTCGGCGGAAACGGAGAGATAGGCACGTGGAATCGAAGGGCGAGCATTATGCGCGGCAGTCGTAAAAATTTATAATTTGGAAAATATCACGCGGTAGCGGGCGACGGCGACGGCGACGGCGACGGCGCTGGTGGTGGCTGGCCGATTTTCGTCCGGCGTAGCGACCGGGTTTATAAAGCGGCAAATCGAAGGACCAGACCGTGGGAGGCGTCGGCGGGAGGGGCGAAAAGGGGGAACGACGGCGACGACGATAACGGCGAAAGACTTTTGACGAAAATTGAAGTCGTTGTTATGACGGGAATTGCGCGCGACGAGGCTTTACGAGGGGACGCTCTCGCCGGCGCTCTCGCAAGTTCCGAAAAAAAAGACAGAGCGCGAGAGAGGATAAGAGAGAGTGTGATAGAGGCAAAGAGAAAGAGAGAACTCGTGGGGAACTCGACGAGGGCGGAGAACGAGCGCAGGGACACGCGGAAGAGAACCGGAGAGAGCGCGCGAAAGACGATAATTCGGGAACAGAACGGTCGTGCCGGCTATCATAATATCGGTACAGCAGTGGTTCTCAAAATTATGATCATTTCGAGGAAATTGGAATAACTCGAAGTTATGTTATGGCGCAAATGGGTAAAAAGTTAAATGGGCTTAAAAGTTGCAAAAGTGACTTGTGCGAATCGAACAAATTTTTACGCTAATCGTTGCGTTATCTCGAGCTACGGATTTTTTAATGTTTTATTCTTCTCAACACCGGTATTATCAAAAATTTATATCTATTGCCATGCTTAAAAGCTACCAGTCATAAAAGCCAGTTATATAGCTGGGTTCCCCTTAAAATAATACGCCGTTGACAACCACCGATACTTCGGTTACCAGCCGAATGTAAACGCTCTTAATGTTCGATGACTATATCGCTTCAAAGGATGTAACGTCACACGAAACCTGACTCTGCAATATAGATCAAATACGGGGAACAGTACGGAAAAACCGGGGTGGGACTCTATGAGCCATGACTGAATCGGCGCTTTTGTGACGCGTATAAGGTCACGTGGCAAAGCGTAAAAGGAGCAAGCAGCTCTCATCGATCCTCCGCTCGAAAAACTTCCTTGTCTCACTGATGCTACTTCGACTACAGCCGCGCATTCGGAGAGCTTCGACTCGTGGAGTCTAACAAAGATCCCGGTAAGAGACTCTGCGAGGTTCTCTCTCTCTCTCTCTCTCTCTCTCTCTCTCTCTCGAGTCCTCGAGTAGTCTACTTGGGTTATTTTCCCATAATCCAACGCGGATGGCCCTTGTTTTCAGGACGCCTCGGAGTATTTGGACGGCGCAAGACGGTAGCGGCAGGATGCGATAAGACAACGGCGCCGTAATTCAAAGATAGCGTCGTGTTTGACCTCGGTATAGTGGCCCCTTTGTAGCTTTGTAGCCAGTCTCGCGAGAGACAAGGCGCGATATTTGCGCTCCGGCCGGTGGCTGGAAACAGGAAACCGAGACAGAGCAGGGACACGTTAAGTCAGTGTAGTTCCATAAAATCGCGTGCCGGTGTGGAAAGTCCAGAAGTTCACAGAGAGGGAGAGAGAGAAAGAGAAATTGACTCTTCTGCATATTTAAACGATTAAAAAAAATCTTGACGTCCCAAGTGTCGTAAAAAATTACAAAAGAAACCTACGAAGTGTGAAAATAATCATAGCGCTTGATCGTTCTACAAATAAGTGTGCCGGAAAAAAATATATGTAATTAGCGTAGAAGTGCCGGTTTCGTTCCCGCAGTTTCGCGCGAAGGGCGATACCGTCGTTCTCGAAATCATCCCATACAACGCGAACGTTAGACGTATATGAGGGACGGCGGTGCAGCCGCCGCCGTTGCCAGCAACATCAGAGAGCATTTAATCCGGAATACCGAATGCGAGAGCATACCGCCAGCCCCGAGCGATAGATTTGGGCAATGCGCGAGAACGGGGTTGCAACCCTCGGTCGGTCCGAAGTGCACCCTATCCCTCGGCGGGCCATTAATAATATACCCATATTGGACACAATTCACCTTGAAATTAACCGGCAGCCGATTGGTAAGCCTGGCCAAATTGACTTCGAAATTGACAATTTACGATCGCTCGCCCGCGCGCTTACTCGCCCGCGTCCGTTCTCTCATTCGCGTTTGTTCTCTCGTCTCGTTCTACTCGCCCGGACTCTTTTTCTCTGGCGAGCGCCAGGCAACCGTGACCGGCCGTTGAATCCATCAGAATGCCATCGCATTCGCGAATCGAGGCTCGTTACGCCGAGAGATACGCTTATTAAATCATAATGCTATTAATCGTCACTGCGATAAACGTGTTACATTAAATTAAAATACATTACACGATTTTTATCAAGTGTAATTTCACATCACAGCGCGATCGGATTCCTATGACATTTTGCTGAAATGCAAATCCTTCTTTCATGTCTGAGAGAGAGAGAGAGAGAG